>NC_052540.1:21011250-21320937 GCF_016699485.2 Gallus gallus
TAATTCTTAAAAAAAGATTTTGGAATTTGACTTTTCAAAATATTTTCCTACTAACAATTGTTATTGACTAATACATCAAAGAACACAGTTCCCCTAATGATGCATCGATGCAATACATCATTACAAACTCACTACCATCTCGATGATGTATTACTCAATAACTTGGCAGCAGCTGGCAAGAGCTTCCATTGAGTCTGATGGTGTAAGTTTTATCATGTTTGTTTAATTTACGTAGAGGGAAGTAAAGAGATGCTGACAGATAGGCCAAGAAAGCATGTTCACATGCAAAAAGTTATAAATTGTCTCAAATGACTCTGACAAGCGTGGTGTATCAGTGCAGAAAGGCAGATGTAACTTTGAAACTTTCCAAGAGCTTCTAGAAATATCACTGTATCATAACATCATGCCATTCTTCTTTCTGATATACTGTTACACTTGGGGTAGTTCATAGATTAACACCTGACACACAGCTGGGAGGGGTAAGCATGCCCCAGTGCTTTCTGCTGCCTGTTGCAGCCCTCAGTTCAGACACATTTTTACCTAGCAGCTGATAGCTGTAAACTTGTGCCTTTACCCATCCTGAACACAGTCCCTTGGCTGCAGCTCCTCAACTCAGCACCAACAGCCTCTGGCTATTCCTCCCTCAGAAGGCTGCAGTTCTTACTGAACAAAAGCAAGAGTAAAGACTTTTACTTTCTACTTAAGACTAATTTTTCCTTGAAGAGAGACTTTGCACCACTGCTGTGCCAGAAGAGATAGTATGTCCCTTAGGTGGTAGCTCCTACCACTTCTCCAGCCTGCTGAAGGCCTCTCCACTTCTTTGGCCAAGCCCAGAGGCTTTTAGCAGTTTATTTACTCTGTAGATGCCCATTTCAGGCCAGTAAATATTAAAACACTGATTCTACCTTCTGAAAGCCCAGTAAAGTCTCTCTCTTCAGTAGCCTTATCCATTCCATTCTTATCTCTACTCCTGTGCATGGGCTTCCTGGGCTCCCTGCCTACATTGACCACAACAGCACCATTGGATTTACCTGCATGGAGTCAGCAGGTGCAATATAAACTAAAAACTAAATCTTATTTTCGAATAATAATCACTCTTCCTTTTAATTTTGACGAAAGTTTAAATAACTGGAATTAGTGTTTAATCTGAAAGCAAAGCAGCTCTGGTCTGGCTGCTGTACCACATTTTGCTCTTGGAAGAAAGGGCGTTTTCACAGCCACACACTGTTAATTGGATCATACTGTATTTCTTATATTGTATTTTGAAAAGAGATGTTGGTTACATTGGTGACAGGAAAAGGGAAGGGAAGGGAAGGGAAGGGAAGGGAAGGGAAGGGAAGGGAAGGGAAGGGAAGGGAAGGGAAGGGAAGGGAAGGGAAGGGAAGGGAAGGGAAGGGAAGGGAAGGGAAGGGAAGGGAAGGGAAGGGAAGGGAAGGGAAGGGAAGGGAAGGGAAGGGAAGGGAAGGGAAGGGAAGGAAAAAAAAAGGAGAAGCAAAGAAGCAAAGGAATAAAAGGCTGATAAATGAAAAGGGGTTTGTAGTACAGGGGAAAGAGGAACTGTGAAAGGCTATTGTAATTTTCCAAGGAGGAATGCTGCATGTTCATGGAGAATGCAGTAACAGCCATCAAAAGAGAATGGAGAGGGTGGATAATTTGGAGAGACTGTAGGTGCTACCAGGAAACACCTTAGTGGTGATCAGCTATATAAAAACAGACATCTGAGGAAGAAGAATTTGCAAACTACATGCAATAAAATAATAGAAAATAATAATAATAAAAAAAGATGAAAAGATACATGAGATTTGAGGGTTTAAGAAGGACTTCATACCGAGGCACTTAACAGGTAGAAGAGCTGCTGATAGCAAAGGAGAAACAGAAGGTTAGGCGCAGTTACAACAGCTCTTTTCAAGCAGATTGTTTTGGTGTGATCCAGACCTGACTACACAGGATGATGTTTATAGAAAAAATCCATTTGTATCAGCAATAGCTTCATGGTTGAATGAATGAAAAAGTATTTTCTGTACTAAATGAAACTGGGATGTGCAGTGTAACAGGGAAGCTGAGTTCTGTGAATGTCTTTATAATAGAGAAAAAAAGAAAAGGAGTCAAGGAGTAACAACCTTTACCTGTAAAAGTCTTTTTGATTTCTGGATTTTCATCTTGTTTGCTGCTAGGGAAAATTATTCTGTGCCAAATTTTATAGCTGTGGTATCCATGAATCAGAAATGTAGGCTTATTGGAAACTGTCAAATGCAGCACAGGAGACTGGGAGTCCATTCAAAAAGCAATCTAATCATAATGCTCAGATTAAGAGCCAGAAACATAAGATCAAGGAACAGGCATGTCCAGCAATGAACACGAGTTCACTGGATGTTTGGACGGAAAGTAATGACCTACAGCTGTACTCTGGAGTTAGAAATGAAGCAGGCCAGAAATACTTTACAAAAAATCCACTCCACGTAGAGAAGGAAAAAAACCCTGAAGTCAGCTGAGATGGACCTCAAACCACATCATGAAGACATCAGCTTCATGTGCTCTTGAGGCCCCACTGCATCCTGCTGAATCTGGACTTGCTCAGTGCCTGTACCACAATCTAAGACTGGAGACAGCACGACTACAGACTGTCAGCGTGTCACAGAGGGCTAAAAAAAAGCTAAAACAGATGCCCAGTGTCATCACACAGCACATGTCACATTTCTGCTTACTTTGCTCCGCCACTCCACACTATTGAATCAGAGCAGGCATGGTCAGAAGAATGCCAGCATCGCAGGCCTGACGATGGAGCCATGTCTCAGTGCTTCAGTTCTGATGCTGAAAAATGTCTGGTCTATAACTAGATCTGAGGAGTCTGCACTTCTCTTCCCTTCCCCATGTTGAGAAATAGGTATTGTGCAGTGAGACTGTATTTGTTGATGCAGAAGAGCAATTTGGGAGGAAGACTTTGAGCAGCTCTTTATTCAAATCATTGCAATTACTCGCAAAATAAAAGAACACAGTCTGACAGAATGAGGAAATGGAGGATCTTAGCCCAAATATCAAACATACAAAGTACAGAAATATAACAAATCCACTTTGATGATTTTTTAGTGAGAGGGAGCTTGGATGGTTATTCCACGTCTTCCTCAATTATGAGTCATTTCTAGGTTACTTTAAAAAAAACTTCTGGCCTTCTACTATTGAAAGAGTTTGATTTACAGAGGCTTTGTCTAGAAGACATGGTAAGTGGTGGATTACCGCTCTTCAAGCTTAAGTCACTTCCACTCCATACAAAAGCAATAGAAGGAAGTTACAGTTATAATCAGCATGTGGGTCTGCATCACTGCTAAAATACTCTACCTGGCTGCCAAAAAGAGCATAGTTACATTTATCCCTGGTTAAAAATATTTTGCAACTGATCACATTTAAACCATGTTACCTGATCACTCCTATATTTGTGCCTAAAATGTAACCTAACTTAGGGGCAGAGTTATAGCGTGGTGCCCATCTACGCTAATAGACTAAATCGCATTATCCACTTCAAGTGATGATAATGCTCTAACTGGATTTTGTGCCACAGAAGGACTCCAAGTACTAAGAGAGAAACTGGTATTAAAAATGTTTGCTTGAACACAAATACAGAACCATATCATCTGGTGATTAACCAGCGGAAAAAGAAGTATTTTTTCAGTCCAGCTAAACAGTTTATTATTCTGACAGAAAACAGGGTGATGGATCAGATGAGTTCTCTCCGTACTTTAATAATAGGTAAAGGTGCTATGAAAACATAAAGCAAAAAAATATGAATTTCTATGAGTAACTTAAAATATTCCTTCACTGAGGCAAGGACAGGGGTGCATCTAATAAGCATCTAAAGGAAAAATGAGCATCTAAAGGAAAGCTGCTGGGTCATCATGATGGAATTATCTGAGAAACAGAGGCAGAGAGGTGTTCAGTTTCCAGAATCACTACATTTAATGGTGACACAAAAATAGTAAAATGCAGCAGAACAACGATATACACAGTGATTGAGTAGATTTGTTTTATGGGTGAATACAGACAGCCCAGTGCTGGCAAAAGCAAGGCAATAATCTCAGTACCAAAAATAAACATGAAAATCATTGCTGAATAAAGAAATCATAAGAGAGATCCTGTGGTGATTGCAAATAATAAAACCATCTGCCCAATAGCAAGAAACTACTCAGGGCAAACAGGAGGATGAAAGGTAAATCACGGCAAGGCACCCTGGCATTGGGAGAGATGCTACTGAAGGTTCATCTGGAAAATTATGTGGAATGCTGATTACCACATAAAAACACTGCAGAATGGAGCAGGTGCAGATCGGAGCTATCCATTCACATGGAATCTGGGAGAGTTTCAGCTAGGAGGACAGATTTGCCAGGCTTGGCCTCTCAATCTTATAACATGGAATCTAAGAGGGATTTTTTGCCAACGTTTACGAGGCCTCGATGCCAGTAGGAATTTGAAAAGCAACAAATTAAACCTATGCATCACAAGATGTGAAGGACAAGAGCAGAAGGGAACTGCAATCACAGAAATTAAAAGGTGTCCTTACACAAGGGTTGATCTGACTCTTGTTCAGAGATCTTTACCTTATTTTTAGCTCCTGCAATATGTTTCTAACACTATTCTCATACCAAATATACACACACAGATAAGCACGTGCAGAGATGGGTTACCAGAGACAGCTTTCCAGGAGCTAGACATCATTTTATGTTTCTGCTTTGTTTTTGACATGCTCTCCTCTTGGCCTCTATAGGTAAAACAGAAGCACGTAGACCACGGAAATTGCCATCTGTGGTTTACAGAGAGGATTAAGAGAAGATAGAACCAGGGAGAGTTTTGACAGAGATAAGGTTTATAGTGTCTGCATTCTGAGCAGGATATATTTTATACAAGCTCTGCTCCAAATCTTCTTAAACTTTAATGAAAAAAAAGAAACTTGTCCACATACTACTGTTGCAAACTGGTGGAGTATTCCCAGGCTTTCTGGAAGTTTAGGGCTGAATCATTCATTTCTTTCAATTTATTCCTTCATTCTATTTCCATCAAGGGTTGTGCTCTTGATAGAGCTGAAGACCTTGGAGCCCACTATCTCTGGTAAGAACACCTAATCAATTTTACCCATCACATCTGAAATTTGCTTTCAGCCACACGTTTAGCAATGGCTTCATAGTTACAATAATAAATACAAAATAAGAAGTAAGATGCACAACTATAGAAAGGAACTGCAAAATAAATTAGGTGAAAAAGATAAGTAATTGCTGCCTATTCTTTCTTTTGTATTTATGTTTGACTAAGATGATGATATTGATTACTGAGAATATGGAACAACTGAAAGTACTTTCTTGGAGCTTGCTGATAAGAGAAAGAAAGATGCATCTTCTTGATTTTTGCTTGTGTTGGTATTTCTGTTAACAATGCTATCTCTCTAAAAGCATGCAGATGATACACATAGCATTAAAAAAATCTAATCTTTGTACTATAACAAACTTTTTTTTAAACATGCACGGTTAAATAGAATATGAAGTACTATATTATCTTCCTATTATACCTAACCAAAATGCAACATTTTGTCAAAGAATAAATCCATTGCATTAGAAGTCAGTAATAGCTTCTCCAATTACTTTAAAAGGAGCATGAGCAGGGCAACGCGTGGTTTTGGAAATCTCACTCTTGCACTACACAGACTATTAAGACCTGAAAGGAACCTAAAAATATCCAACATTCCATCATTAAATTTTTATTTTTGAAATATGAATGTGTCAGTATCCCTATCAAAGTGTATGAAGTTAAACATACAGTTTTGTTACACAGATCCCTAAGGTCTGTCTTTTCTCCTCTTTCTCTTGCAGCACATCATATAAGCAGTTACATTATCTTCTTTAATACTGTTAAACACTAACCAGCATTTAAACTTTTTACCTTTCCTTTCAAAAGTAGGCAGAGTGCTTGAAAATTGTTAAAGTTTGTAATTACAGGGGCAGCAAAGATGCGTTATGTTGGCCTGGGCAACCAGTAACAAAGCCTGCTATTAGGGCTGGCAAGAAGCAAAACAGGCTAATGACAGAGGTGTCAATTCTTATGTTTTCCACCTCTTCTAAAATGATGTAGATACACACATATGCCAGTGCTTTTCACCTTTTTTTGTAATTTTTTTTTTTTTTTTTTTTTTTAAACACAGTAAGTACCAGTTTGTATACTGCAATGGAACTGCCGGGTCACAGCCTAAACCAATGCTTGAGCTTGGCTAAACCAGGGAGCTCAGGTGCAAGCAATACACCTGAGTGATCAGAAGAGGTGGAGCCAGGACCCACCCCTCCTCACCCTCATTTAAGGGTTAGCAGCCCTTAGGAAGATTGCATTTCTCTTGAGTTGTCACTGATCAGCAGAAGGGGTAAGCAAATTTTCTTTCTTTTTTTATTTGTTATTGTTCTGTAGGGTCTGTATCCTACTAGAAGACCCTGTCATCACCTTCATTTGCCATACATGTGCATTAATGCAAAAGAACAGTATTACAATATATCTTTCTAACTCAGGTTGTTTTCTTGACTTTGAAGATTTCAGTACTAATACAGATATTTATTTATTAACAATTTGGGGTGATTCATACATTATTTAAGAAGTGAAGTTGCTTTTAACACTTATTTAATCTGCAAGAGGCATGGCTGTGCCTGTTCAGTTCATAGTGAAGTATGAAGCTTTAAAAGTTTCCATCCTGATAGCTTTTTAAGTTTATGTGTGAACAACTCTGGGTAAGATTTACAAGTCTGTCATCTATCACAACAAGTGACCTGGAAACTGGATCTTGCAGTGAAGTTCACAAGATTTATGTTCTGAAGAATAAAAAATGAAAACGTGGGAGTCAACTTGCCTAACAGCCGCATCTTCAAAATACAAAAGTTGACATGAGAGTTTAGAAGAAATATTCATAAAGCAATCATGTTACTTTTAAGAAAAATATTTCTCGATTGTAAAGCAGTGGAATCTCACGACAGTCCTTCTAAGAATGACACTGAAGTATTCCCAGAGCAGAAAGCATCAAGTACGTTCACTGTTTTGGAGTGCATAAGTAAGCAAACTGTATTGTCAGAGTTAAAAGAATCATAGAATCATAAATGTTGGAAAACACCATAAAGATCATGAAGTCCGACCATCTAAAAGAAGAGTGCGCCTTTTTCTCCAGAGAGATATTTGAACTCCATTGGATGCTTCTGGAATCTAGATGAGAATGATCTTTACTGCATATTACAGAATAACGTAGAAAAAAAAACTGGTAGGAAAACATCCAAGTAACCTACTTACTATTTTTCAACAGCAAGAAACACAGGACAGCTTTTCTCCCTAAAAGATCCTTTTTCAATTTTTAAAGGGTACAGCATTCCTTTGTTTTCATTCCACGGTATTCTTCAAAACAGTTCGATTAAAGAAAATGCACCTATTTCAAGGGAGTAAAGATGTGAACTTCAGCAGTTTGAGAAGTAAGCAAAAATCAAGTGGAAACACATTCTAAGATACGAGCTACAGCCTATAAAGTAACAGGAGCCTGTAAAGATGAAAATCCTTAAATGATGTATAGAGCAAAATTCAGAGCTCCAGCTGCATCTACAGTCGTAAAATCTGTGATCTTTTCTCAAAATAATGAACTTCCATTCTCTGCACAGGCTCAGCACGCAGTGACTTTCTTATTTGTACTCATGAGACAACGTCTTCGGGGCCGACGCTGTCTATCTGGGCAGAGTTATGTCAAGAAATCTTGGCACAGTGGGATTCTCATTATAGCTGAGTCTGTGGACTTATTGCGAGACAAAGTAGTTAAAAATATATCAAAAAAAAAAAAACAACACTTTAGAAACAGCTACTGATATTTCATAGTACTTTAAAAGAGGCTTTAAGGAGAATCAGATGATGACAGGAGGAAAGTCAATTAAGTAACACAACCATGCTGTAACAAGCATGAGAAACTTTACTCCAGAGTTAGGTAACTTCAAACAGCAAAAGAACAGTGAGGCACTCTGACATTTTCAGTCTCTGCTAGGGCAGATATAGAAGAGAAAAGAACAGTGAGGTTTTAAGGAGGAAAAAGATGTCATAAAGAAAGAACTAGAATGTTCATGACCCAACCAACTTAGGCATCCTGAAGACGGTAACTCAGAGCCTGTGGATTTGGAAAATTGAGTGTATTGATACTAACGCATGGAGACATGAACAAAGCAAGTGTAGTGTCAACACTCATTTTTTCATCTGTCTATTACCCTTTCCTTTTGTAACTGAAGGAGTGTTTCTAGGGATGGCCTTTATGAAGGCATACTCCCCAAACACTCTGAAATTCAAGACCTACTCAGTATCTCTCCAAGCCTAAATTTCCCTCTAAATAATAAGGTGGCCCTTGATGTGAGACACAAAAATTGTAGGGAACAAGTACCTAAATCTGGTCCTAAACAGTCCTTTAAAAGCTTTTAAAGAATAAAATCCATGAAATCAAATAGTAACTTTGTGCTTTTTCACCTTCTCAGCTGTACACGTAAGATATAGCATAACCTTGCATTAATAATGAAATCAGGCAGTTTTATACCTTCTTAATAATGTATGCCAAATATATTTGGGTTTAGGAAGGACAGTATTCATTTATTGATCATGATGCATTATCTCCACCCTAGAAACTTCTAAGAAGCTTTCATCTCCTGTGCAATTCTAAATAATTCAGGATGTAATTTCAGTTGGGTTATTTTGTATCTATTTTTTTCTTATTAAAATTGTATTTTTTAATCAAAAGAAAAGCTGACAGACTTTTGGCAAAGAGTCAAAAGAGCATCTCAAGTTACTCAAAAAGTCCTAGTGAAATCATATTGAAAAGTCCCAAGAGCAAGGATATTACTGTCTGATTCTTAGTTTTCAGAACACCAACCTTTCTACCCACTGTATTTGTATAGTGTTACATCTATTTTTAATAGTGATTATAATAACAGTAGCAAATAACTTTGAGTTCTTAAAAGGACATATTCATAGAACAATTTCTTTAAAATTATTTGTTCGTTTTGCATTAAGATTGGAACAGTTCATCCCTGCCAATTCTCAGCATGAAAACAGGAGGTTTGTTCAGCTTTCTAAGTTGAAAAGTAAATTTATGTATGCAAGAAGGAACTACTAATTTCTACTGCAGATCTGCATTCACTCCAAGGGTGATTTCTTGTGTAGGGCACTAACAAACTATGTGGTTTAGAGATTTATGGGCTTATCAAGGGGAGTATTTTAATATTAACAGATTTCCAGCAAGGTTAGATTTTTATTTTGCTTGCCTGTAATTAGCAGGGATGAGAGAAGGATGAGAGCAAACAGATGCTACTGTGATACCAAAACAAGAAAGGGGGGGAAAAAAAATAAGACAAATGGAATAAGCAGTGGCTCAGACAAGTTAATTAAGTGCATTCTGCAATTCCTAAAGCCTTTGGATGGTCAGTTCAAGAGATAATAATGTCTTAAAGGAATTAATGTAGGATTTTTCTGATCAGAGGTCAAAGATGACACCAGATTTTAAGGAGATAGGTTGTGCTTTGTGAAAGAAATGAAGAAAAAGTACTTTTTCATCATTGCAACCAGTGATGGCACAGGGACAAATTCCCAAGTCATATATCAGTGACTGCTGATAAATCTTATAAGAACTACAAGAACCCTTTAGAACGTCTCAAGTCATCAACCGAAGTGATGTTTTGAATATTTCTGCAGTTAGATAACAAAGTCATAAAAAAAATAATTGAAAGAATTGTTGGATTATGTGGTTGTGCAATTAGGAACTTTTATTCTCTAACTCACATCTGCTCTTACTTAACTGTTAATTCTTTTCATCTCCCCCAAAAGTCAATCATGCCAATTTTGACCACAGTGCACCAGTGCATTTGATGTGATGAAGTCTGAAGAAAGGTGAAGTAATGCATGTACCATAGCCTAATACTGTGTCTCTGCTTGACATTGAAGTGACTACAACAGAATGGGAATATCCCCAACTAGTCCTGAGACCTGCCTGATATAGCTCTGCCAGTGCTTGGACGACTGGGATCATCTTGAGGATAAGCTCTCAGGAGTCAGAGTAGTTGTTGCTACTGAAAAGAAGAAATGCTGAACTTACTTCCCATGTATCTGGGTGAGCTGAAAGTTCAGGCATAAACGTATGGATATTTCAAAAAGGAAGCATGATTCTCTAGAGAGATGATCCATGGTACAATTTTTCCTATCTGAAATAAGAGCCAGGAGACCAGCTCAAGTCAAGCTCTCTTTCTTTCTTAATAAATACAAATCCCAAGTGGTCCCATTTTGAACGTAGTAACCTAATTTTGTTGGAGAGCTGTGCAAAAAGGCTAAAAATAAAGGACAAACCTGGTAACCCCTTGCCATCATTCACTTCTGAAGCCCTGTATGCGCAGAAACTTGCAAAGTTTTGCAACAATATCTTGAGAGGAATCAGAGCTGTGTGACGGTTCAGTAGGAGCCTTAATTGCCAGCTGTATGGAATAACACAGCTCCAGCAGCATTTGGATTTAATTGCTGTGGGCTGAGTTTCATGAGGTGGCACCTTAGTCATATGCTGTAAAGAATTTGAACTGAAACAGTTGAAAGCATGCTTGTTCTGTTCTTGATTGTGTCTGGGACCTCCGGCACACCAGTGAGGGTGTATTAGCACAGTTTCTGATCTGGAAATTCAATTTTCAGCCCTGTTTCCATGTTCTGCAGGCCAAATCTATTTACAGGACATGTCACAGTTATGCAAATCACATTCAGCCATTCAAGTCTAGTTCCAAGTGCTTGCTTTCTCTGGGATTTATGCTTTGAGAGAGTGGGAACAGTGATAATCCCTGCTCTTCTACCTGAAGTCTGCTCTTCCAGCAAGTGCTGGAGGAACTTAGATCCTGCAAGACATAGATCTTGGCAGATAACATCCAGTTACACTTTCAACTAAAACACAACTTATTTTCTTGAGTGACTTTCCAAATGCACTGTTGTAATTTCTCTGGTTTCGAAGGACAAGGAAGTAACTTATATCGCTTCCCCCTCTGTATGATATTGAGTAGGGTAATGCATAACTCCTTCCACCATATGATGTAGCACTCACATAAATAAGGTGAAATATTAACTCTGAACACTGCACAGTGGGTTTAAATTTCCTCTTCAGTATTGATTTTGCATAGGTTTATCATAACTTAATAAGAGAAGCCAAACTCTGAATCCTACTTCAGGTTAAATAACACTTGATAATGTAAACTCTACCATACGTGTGATTACTTTCCAGCATCCAGAGGGTACTTCTGAAGGCAGAGAACTTATAGGAACTGTTGCACCACAGTGCATTTGTTGCCACTGAATATACTGTAATTCAGAATGGCTCTATCTGATAAAAAGAGAAGAAATGGAGATGTGAGCCATGAAGCAAACAGATTTAGTGCGGCATGGTTGAATAAGCAGTGGATGAAACTAGTGAATAACAATACTAATAAATGTTCAGTCAGCATAAAACCTTTCCTTGGGGCTAGGAGAAAGCAGCGAGGTATAGGCAGTCAACAGCCAGGGCCAAGAACCTCCCTTGCAACTTGTGAATGTGTTTGGTGGCCTTCTTATCCGCAGACATTTGAAGTTCTTCTGGGTTTATCCAACTTCAATCTCCCCCCGATTTTCTATTTTCTGCCTTGAAACACCAGAATAGATGGGAAGGGTAGCAGCGTGATAATTTCTGGGGCAGTACAGGGAGCTGGAGGGCGGGGGGGGGGAACAACAAAAAATGAATGCTGGAGCACAAAGCCTGGCAGGTGTATGTACACAGCAGATTTCAATGACTCTTGCAACAGCATGACAGAAAAGGAAGAAATCATTATATACAATGCTGCTGCATAACAAAATACAATAATCAGGAAGACTTGATTTAATAGGAAGACACCACGATTTGTGATAAACTGAACTAAGCAGAACATCTTCAGGTATAATCATCTCTTAAAATGTTATTCCTTCAGAAGAAACAAAGTAATTATTGACATAAAATCATAAACACAAAATAAAGCCAGACTTTATACTGCCCATGCATATACTATCTGTCTAAATTATTTTTAAACACAAGTCAACGTTTGCACATTAATTTTGCCCCGATAGCATACGTGGGAAGACTGAGATCAGTGTGCTGAAGGCCTATCTACATAAAAACATCCAATTCCAATTTCTCTGGTGGTGCCTGACCCTCACAGACTGCAGATGAATGAAGTAATCTTCTTACAGAGCTCTGCTTTCTCTAAAGAAATAATTTAAAGAACACAAATCAGTGGTCACAGAAATTAAAATGTCCTACTGTATTGTGTCTTGCTGTTTGAAACGCTTTCAGAAATTACCAAATATTTTCAAAATGGATTGTAACATTTCTTCCTGGAATCTCTCATTCTGTGTGTGCCATTCTCAGAGGCTCATTTATTAACATGTAAGGAATCTACAGAATGAAGGTAAATAGAATAAAGAGTTTCCATTCTTTTATTAAAAATTGCAGCGTAAATCAACTGGGAATTCCTTCCTTGCTCCTAAAACAGAGCGACTCTACTTTGCACCCCCAGCACCCTCTACTTTGCAATCCCAGCAACCACCCACACGTGGCTGATGATGAGAGCTGAAGGTGCTACCCAGGTTTGGCCTTTAATGGACAACATGAATACGTACTTGACTACTCAAAATGTAATTAAAATACAGTATTTCAGTCTGTTTGAAGTTCCCGTTTAAGGTTGTAAGTCAGTTCAGCTTCTGCAATGAAAAGTACTATATTCCAAGTGAGTGTGTCGGGATGGACTTCCAGTTCACTTCAAAAAACCCAATACCAGAATTTCCTTTAAACTAAAACTGTCTGAATTAAAAATAGAACAGAAATAGAATCAACCAGAAGGTGCGGTTATGTCTATGAACTGAATATGAAAGTAATTTCTCTTGCAAATTTAATTCCAAGCTTTCTGTTAATTAATAGAAACAGGTCACTATATTCAAAAATACAACTTGGGCAACGATGACAAATGAGAGGGAGCACTGAACAAAGAACAGTTAAGAGGCAAGATCTCAACATATTCCACACCAATGTAAATTTTGTTCCCAAATTCTATGGGACACAGTATGGAAGCTTCAGGTTGCATTCCCACATGCACCTTGCTCAGCTTCATTGAAAAGAGGAAACAGAGGGAAGACCAAAAAATATAAATGTTTATTTGCTGCTATCCCATGAGAGCAGAGGAGAGCATTAGGAAAGCATCTGTCACTGTTTGGTTGCAAGACAGCTCTGTGCAGTCAGAGAGCAGAAAGTCTGCCTTTTGCTATTGACAAAATGGTATAGAAGATCCTGGAAGTCCTCATTCAAGTGAAATGTACCTAACTCAGAAGACAAGCCCTTTAATCCAGAGTCTATCACTACACAACAAACACTGCCAAGTTTGCATATCTCTCTGTTGGTTAATCAAAGGAAATGATGAAGATTCACTTCCCAACAGGTCACATCTCCATGTTCTCAAAGGAGCAGCAAGCTGACAGTTTGTACCATGCACATCAGCAGCCCTTACATGCTGCCCATTTCTAGCCTAGCTCTGGGAGCACCTGGCTGTGTACAAGGGCAGCCAGCAACATCTCCCACCAGCAGCACAGCTACAGCCTGCACTACAGCTACAGTGCTCTGCAGTTCATCTCTCCAGACACAGTTCCCTTTGAGCACAACCATCACTCAGACTTTGAGTTCCTCGTTTCGTAACAACATGACGCTTCTGGAGGCCTCATTAGAAATTCCACAGCCTTGAAAATATATATGTTTTCCAAACTATTTGAATAAGCGATGAATAAAAGCAATTTTGGGTGTCTTGACTAAGGAGGCCATAAATCAGGGGGCAAGGTTAAGAAAAGCTTGTGCTTATCGATCACGTTGTATCACAGACCTGGCAGAAACTACTAAGCATTTTCCTCTTCCTGACAATACTCTAAATAATTCAGGAAGTAATTTCAGATTGTCTTTTCATCCATATGCATCCTTTTTAAAATATATACTTACATATATTTTATCAGTCTCATCAGCTCATCTTCCAAAATCATTCAAGGAAAACTGTATTATAATTTGGGAAAGTTTTGGTATGCTGTACCACTTGAAATTTACATTAAATAGGGGCATCTCAGTTATATCAAGAACTATAACTTTCCCCCATGACACCTTTATAATTCTCCTCCCCATAACTCTCATTCGGTGAGGGTTACAGAGAAATTTCATGCTCTTGATAAACAGCTTTTTAGATGAACTTTTAACTTAACAATCCTCAAAATTTTCCCTTAATGACTTTTTTGTGCCCACCAGAAATAATGTGCAGAAGATAACTTCACCCTGCCCCACTCCAGCTGCTCTCACCTCCATAACAGCATCTTCCTCACTAACATAAGCCAAATACGGACATGATCCCAAAATGCTAAACAGAGAGTCAGATAACATAAAATTTTAAATACAGAATTCATTAGAACTTGCTTAGATATGATTAAACATATGGACAAAGCCTAGCTGGGTGGGTTTTTTTGTCTGTTTGTTTGGGGTTTTTTTGCTATTACTGTGGGAACATTGCTCTAGAGAAAGAAAATGTAAAGAACCCTGCTAATAATTAAACATCACAGTTCAGTATAATAATTTATTAATGAAGACAAAGTATGCTGGCGCCAGGACCACAAAAACCCATTTTATGATTCTGACCCAGCTGCCCTCTCCTCTTACCAGCTACATTTATCTGCTCCTGTAGCTCCAAGGCACATTGGCCACCTCCTTCCAGAAAACTTGGAGAAGACCCTGCAGCCCAACATGCCCACACTGCCTCAGCTCCTTCCCAGTTTGCTTCTAACAAACAGCACAGAGGACTAAGCCACATATTGGGGCTGAGCTGAGGAACCGCAGGAGCAGAAGGCAGGCAGCAGTGGGGAGCTGGTTGTGGCACTGCAGAACAGAGGGGATGCTGCACATGGTCTGGAGACTAATTAAAGTATGGGGAGACTATCCAAACCTCCAGCACACATCCTGCAGAAAATGCTGCCTGACTTTGTTGGGAAAGAAACTTGCTACCAGGGGATGATGACGCTTATAGCACAGTGGGAAACTCTACAGTCTTCAGAAGAGCATTGCTTTGCCTGCTTGTTTTCTTTCACATTTGATGTATCTGGTTGCCACAAATGATACAGATCTGATTCTTAATCAGAATAAATTTGTTCTTTTTTGCCAAAGAGATAATGAACTGAGCAGAACAGCTACATACACTCCAGTTAAATGTATAAATATATAATTTAATTATTTCATTTGTGATTTTTTTTTTTTTTAACTTTAATTGCCAAATATTTATCCTTGACATACTGAACCAAAATACTTGTCTTGGGGCAAGGGAATGAAGATTCTTTCAGTCTCTCTGACCATCACTTCACTCACCACATCACAGCCCCAGGTAACAGAGGCACAGAGAGCCCAGCAGCATGGACATTCCTGTCTGATCCTGGAAGCCATCCAGCACGTTAAAAACTGCATTTGAAAGACACAAAGCTATGGTTGGTGTAAAGATATCTCTCTGCATCTTCTTCCTGAATGGAGCTGTGGATGTCCTATGTCCCATTACTGGAAGTATTCAAGGACTGGATGGAGTCCTAGGCAGCTTGGTCTGGTGAGGTCAACCCTATCTGAGAGCACGGGAGTTGTAACTAGATGGGATTTAAGATCCCTTTCAACACAAGCCATTCTATGATGATATGATCTTAACTGCCTCAAAGTGTAATTTCAATATGGGTAATTTCAAA
Organism: Gallus gallus; assembly: GCF_016699485.2. Taxonomy (NCBI): domain Eukaryota; kingdom Metazoa; phylum Chordata; class Aves; order Galliformes; family Phasianidae; genus Gallus; species Gallus gallus. The sequence continues at coordinate 21,027,058 of NC_052540.1, forward strand.
ATAACTTCACTGCCACACTTCTCCAGTATTTAGAGACATGCCGTAGCATCTCCATCCATTCATAGTTGATTAAGATAAACCATAGGATAGCCTCAAAGAGCCACCAGAAGTCAAAATGAAGAACTCCAGGAATAAAGAATTCCCTGAATAACCTACTGGGCCATTCCTTTGCATTCCATGCCACGTGACCACCATGCAAGCACCAGAATGGGGACATCCAGAAATGAGATCTACGAAAAAAAGTATAAGATTCACTTCCAAAACATACATGAGATTCTGTCTGTGGGTCCCACTGAAAGCAGTCATGCTATAAGGCTGCCAGAAACGTCCAGATGCTTCAGTGGCCCAAGTGTCACCATACAAGGAGTTGGTCACTGCACTGATTAGCATGTCTGCGTTTTGGGAGAGATTCATTTTGGCAACCACGGTGACCTTGGGCTATTTTATGTTCTCAGTCCAAAGGCAGTTACCATTTGTGGAGCTTTACAATCCCCACTTTTGCTGTATCACTCTACTCAAAGGGAATGCTTGTTCCATTCCTTTAGACATTGCACTTTTCTCTCAGGTCCTTGTAGCACACTTTGAAAGAGAGACATCTTTCTTTCGGTTATATTATCTGGCTCTGACAGTTACAGCAGTAAAGTGACATAGCTTCTCCCCACAGATTTCTGGGTGGACAAGATTGAGATTTCTACCTCACCCACACCACTCACAAAAATCATTTATTACATTTTGGTAAGGACCATTCCCATTTTGCTCAGAGCCTAACACATACCTCATCTTCATAAAAGCTTGCTGCCTCTAATTTAATTTTACGCCTTTATGGAAACTCTAAGTTTCTGATTAAATGGAAGTTACTCTTCAGTGCTGTTTCAAAAAGTACTGCAACATCAGTTATTAGCAAACAGCTAAATGCACTCCTGACACATGTTTGATATCTCTGTCTCTGAGGAGAACATGAGTCTATAGACAAAAAGCCTGCTGCTCTGCTTGGCTGTCAACTTATCACCAAAGAGCTGTCACTTACATGTACCTCTGCAATGACTATATAGAGGGTATTATCTATAAATTGTAAAATACAGTGCTGCATCTCTGCCTGAAATGAGGAAATGCAGCAGTAGCTCAGATACAAAATGCCTCGGTAGCAAATGCTCCAAGTACCTGTGCATGCATCAAAGGGGTGCTGAATACAGTTCCCTTTGATGAAACCTGCAGACCTTTCTCTTTAGCTTGCATCTACTGTAACGAGCCCTCTGAGTCTTCCCATCTATTGTCTAGACTCTTATTTTCAGCAAAGACAATTCGTCTTATACTTATTTGTGACTAAGCACTTATGCTCAGCTCCAAACTTGCACTAACACTGACATCTGCATATTTTAAAGTATCTTCAGCACAATAAAACAGAGCCTTTGGGAAAACACAAAGTAGACAGTAGGAAATCAAGCAAACGTAGCAGTGTAAGCAGTACCAATAATTTCCTCTGAGTCATTAGCTCGTTTTATGCATTTGAGATCCAGAAAACACAATATGTTGAAGACATCCCAGCAGTTCTAGGTGAGCAGAAACAAGCAGCTGCATATGCCTTGGGATTCTCCAGCATTTTGTATTGTGTGAATGAACTTAAATAATATATATATATAATCATTGCCTGATCCCCTGTGACAAACTTTTCAGTTTTACAAAGCCTGCTGCATGGCATTAAGTTGGCTCTAAAGTCCACAGAGAAATGCAGTTTTACTTTTTAAGTGATGACATCAAAGCCGGTAACAGTCACAACTATTAAAAGCTGATCTTTACAAACCTCAGCAACAGGCAGGTCTTATTGGTTCCCCTTTCAGAACGCTCATTTCATCCTGGATTTTATAATATCAGTTGAAAGGTTTAGGACCTGGTATAAAGAAAAGAAATTCAAGAGACCAAGGATGAATTATACATAGAAAAGTTGGAGACCGGCTCGAAAGTTTTATCAAAGTTTCCAGTGTGACCTTCTCGGGAACAGAGAAGTAGCCCTAATAAATCTGAGATAATTCTTTTCCCCTTCCCCCAGGAACTCAGCAGATTGACTCCCTCATATGAAATGCTGAGTGTGCTACACACCAAAGGCTCAGGGTGTTGTGTCGTGGCTTTTTCCTTTGCAGACTGTGTTCTTTTCAAACTGCTTTATGGGTCCCAAATAGAACAGTGCATCCTGGTATGACTTCAGGTAAGAAATCCACATGATCCAATTATTTTACTTCCAGACATGGATCTATTAATTTACTTTTTTTTCTACAGACAGAAGTAAAAATCCTCATCTTGTACGCAGGCACCTGTGAGCTCGGTGCTCTTGTATGAGAAAATATCACATCAGAAGCAAGCCATATCTATGGGTTGGCTGTTTGCTTTGGTAAATTAAAAAATTAAGCAACTGTTCACCTCTCCTATGAAGAAAGGTTGAGGGAACTGTGCTTTTATAGCTTGGGAAAGAGAAGACTCTGGGGAGACCTCATTGTGGCCTTGCAATGCTTGAAGGGAGCATATGAATAGGAAGGGGAACAGCTGTTTACAAGGGTGGATTTTGATAGGATATGGGGGAATGGTTTTAAACTAAAACAGGAGAGGTTTAGGTTAGATATTAGGAGGAAGTTTTTCATGCAGAGGGTGGTGATGCACTGAACAGGTTGCCCAAGGAGGTTGTGGATGCCCCATCCCTGGAGGCATTCAAGGCCAGGCTGGATGTGGCTCTGGGCAGCCTGGTCTGGTGGTGGGCGACGCTGCACATAGCAGGGGGGTTGGACCTAAATGATTGTTGTGGTCCTTTTCAACCTAGGCCATTCCATGATTCTGTGATTCTACGTTACTTTGAAGGAGACGACTGATTTGAGCAGGTCCTACAAAACACAGAGAAAGACACTATTTCAAAATAAACTAAATGCTGGTACTTGAACATTTCAGCATGGCAGAAAAACTGAACGGAAAGGATTGGAAAGTGAACTTTGAGAGAAAGTTCAACTTGAGTTATTGATGTAGAAACTGGCATACTAATCTCTCATTATTTAAAAGGAGAAGTAACCTTGTATAGAAGATAATCTACTTGCCTTATATTCTACATCTCCTGCAATAATTTTCTTGCTGCTCATGCATAGATAGGGTCTTATCTAGTCCTTACTGAAGTCAATAGCAGGTGCCTTGTTTGTTTTTTAAATAGCAGCTGCATTGGCTATCTACAGAGAATGAAAAAGTGAAAGGATTACAATTTTGACCTCTTAAAATTGATCTATAAGAGAGATTTTTTTTCTTCTGTTACGTCCAAGTGATGAATTGCTCTTTCAGTTAAGGCTGTGTGAAAAACCAATTTGTCGATTGCAGTCTGACCAAAAAAAAATTGGAAAACTACCCACTTCATTTAAAATACGCCATGATTTCTGTGGTTTGCTCTTTCTTTACCAGCATGAAAAAAAACCCAACACGCTTTTTCTGGAATGTTCACTGATGGAAATGCTCTGAATTGGAAAACGGATGGAGATCCCATTTCCAAAGGGACTGGGCAACAGAGCTCCTTGGGCAGACACACCCAGAAAGGAGAGATGGGCAAATCTCACTGCAACAGAAAGACCTGGATGACTCCAGCAACCTCACGGCACTACTGCAATCAATACAGTGTAAGACTCCTTCTGCTTTCCATCTCCTACTGAAATGCTCACTAAAAGGTATGGTGCCAACACTGAATTTGGTGGGCATTCACATTTATTACAGCTGAGTGCAGTTCAAAGATTCTAGCAAATCAAATGGCCTGCTTTAAAGAACTGTACAATGTTTTTAACAGCTGAACAGCTCAGAGTGTCCCTTTACTTCAGCTAACAGTGCCACGCTCTGAGATTTGTGTCTATGCAGTATGTTAATAGGAAGTGACTTGCAGTATTCCCACCTGACCCACTTGACCCTTTCTAACCCATGACAAGCTGTCACCAATGAGACATGCCTGCAAACAGCTAAGTCCCAGCATCCACCCTCAGGTCTGCTAGCAAATACCCTTGCAACAAGCCAGTGTTCTTGCATACTCTAAATAATAAGTAACAAGGAATGTAAGGGCAAAAAAGAGACTGTGTGATAACTTCAATTTCATATCCCAAAAATCTTGGAGTATCTTAGATCAGTGTTTCCAGCTAACAGTATGACACATATTGGATGCTAACACTGAAAACCAGTACAGTCCAGGGTTTGCAAAGCTGAAGTGCTGACAGCAGGGAAAATGGGTCCAAGGGTGCACCTTAGAGCCTGCTCTTGCTGCAGGGCTCACTCTTCAGTCAGCCTCATGTTTACATTGCTGCTATTTCCAGGGGAGCCTAGGCCCACCTGACACTGGTTTTCAGCCCCTCTGCTCTGTCAAAACAAGAAAAGGGCCACATTGAAGTAGGCTGCTGTGATCAAATCTGACAGGCTGCACTTGTGCATGGCCATGTAGGTGAGTTAATGGCCAACTCCACCAGATGGAGAGAGTTAAGCGAGGGTTTGAAGACACCAAACCAAGAAAACCCACAGCCAACCTGCCTCCTGACTGCACAGTGGAAACCCCCTGTGGAAACACTACCACAGTATCCTGCATCCTGCCCTGCTGCATGCATGAACCCACTTTCAAAATGCCACCAGCAAAAGGCTAGCACCACTCACTCCTGGTTGCTAAACCTTCTAAAACCACTTTAATTCATGCTCAACTCCTGTGTAGCTTTGAGTTCTTTACAACTGGGATCTCACTTGCTGCATTTTCTTTTTTCTTCCTTTTGTGATGTATTCCATTTCAATAAATATGAATAATCTGAAATTAGTTCTCTCATCTTTAACAACAAACTACTTAGAGGCGCATTGAGAGGATTAATTCTGAAGTACTCCGAAAATGTCAAGTGCTTATTAATTATAAGTTAATTGGAGTAAGAATTACGCTTCGGTAAATAATAATAAATTAACATAGCTGATGGGCAAGAGGGAAGAAGAGTGAACAGTATTATTAACATTTATGCTTTTAGCAAGCCTTTAGAAGAAAAATTCTGACTGATGATGTTTAGTAAATTATCTTCTACAGAGCATTTTTACATTTGTGGAGAATTTAAAATTATTTCTTCTCACCTGTCAACTCTGACTCACTGCTGGCTTCTGATTTATGGCTCGAAGGAAAATGACTCCATGACTTTTAGAAGCACAGAGTCCAGCATCCATTTACGTCAGCTGAGAGCCTTTTAGAGATGGCTGGATTGCACATGGAGGATAAAGTACACACGGAAAACTCCTTTACGCTATGGTGGGAGCAACTACAGCGGTAGCATTTGTGAGAGCAGCCACGTGTGTAATCCAGTGTAGTGGTTAGAGGTAACTGGGAATGAAAGTGTGAAGTTGAAATCTTTCTGCAGCAACCACAGCCCCGACTTGGAACTTCATCTGTGCTTAAAGGCTTTGGTCAGGATAGTCAGCTACTTGCCCCAAATAATTTACCATTAACAAGTTTGTACACAGCTCCAGGTCTAAACTAACCAACTACTCATAGCTGGATATAGCCAAGTGCCAAAAACCAAAGGAAACAGGCAACTCCTTCCTTCTTCAAAGCCCACCTTACTCCTCCACAGCCTTTCTGTTGTTTCATCCCAAATCTACCCATTTTGCAGTGTCTATAACCATGTTCATGCCAGGAAAGGGCTGGATGTGGAGCACAGGGTGGGAGACCTTTAGCTCAGTCAGGGATTCAATAAGAGTCTCTTGCTCAGACTTCGTAAAAGGTATCACATATCAGCTTGAAACTCAAACCTGCTGTTTTTGGCAGCAACCAAATCTCGTGGAATGGCATGTGATATGAAGAGTTTCAGTTCCACTTCTCACCTGCAAAGCCCAGCAGAGCCCATGTCACTCCACCATACACCCCCATATGGAGGGGAGCATCCATCTATCCCAGCCCCAGCCAAGGATGCTACACCATTCCTTGGCTCAGGCCCTAAGATTACTTCAAGAAACTTCTGCTGATAGTTAAAGCAATTTCAATTCCACATTGCCACTTCAGTTTGACTTTTAAGTATTTTGACATAGTACAGATCAGTTCCTCCCTTAATATAGTAATGTAACTGACAGTAATAAGATTCAAAGTCACGTATTTTCACGTCAAAGCTGGAATAAGAAACCTTCATGATTTTACTATATATATATACACACACACAGGTTTTTTTTTTTTACTTCCCCAAAAAAGATAGCACATACTGCTGGGTCTCATATCTACCACAAATTAGAGTTTAATTGTTTTGCCGTTCCATGTAAATGTCAAAAAGGATTATGCATTTATCATTTTCTGGTAATACAGATCAAGTTTATGTTTCTCTGTAAGTAAGCTTCTGGGAAATTATTTCAGACAATGGGCTACCATCGTTCTGGAAAAAACTAACTTTTTTTAATCCCCTTTTGGCTTTTAAAATCATGTTTTAATAAGAGATTTTTTAATAGTTTTTGTTACCAGAACTTTGTATCTTAGACATGCTGGTAGTTAAGCCCCTTAGCAAAAAGGAAAACAAATCTTTCCCATAAGAAACGCTTTTAGCATCAATGTTCTAAATCACATTTAGAGACCACATGCACTTTTCTAAGAAAATGTGCAGATTTAGTCCAATGGTAAACTTACATACAATGCTAACAGAGGGTATACAGTACCTGTACTTTATAATTGTTCCTATTTCCTATTTTGTAAAGATATTCTGAACGAGACCTTAAATTACAACTTTTTTTTTTAATAAATATCTGTTGAATTAAATGTTAGTAGGAATGTTAGTGTAGTGGAAATGCTAAGTCACAGTCCAAACCAGTGATTGAGCATCTGGTCAGAAAGCATAACCAACCCAGGGGAACTCAGGTGCATGCAATGCACCTGACCTCTTCCCAGACCTCATTTAAGGGCTGGCAGCAGAAACAAAGACATTTCTTTGGAGATCCCTGTGTAGCTGAGGCCTTCTAAAGGTAAGCACTCTTGCCCCTTATTTCTGTGCCCACTATTGTTGCGTTTTAGTGAATCCTCTCTTGGTATAGCTTCGCTTGCTGCTCTGCCGTTATTGTTTCAAGTTTCGTTGTGTTACAGGTAGCAATAATACTTAATGTGCTTTTTGTTGTTGTTTAATTTAGGGCTGCAGGAAAAAGAGCCTCCAGCTCCAATTCTTTCAGCTGGTGCAATAACCCCTTTGTTTCTAAAGCATTATCAGATTAATCCTCAGTGCCACACGAAGGCCAGACAGCCAGCCTTGATGTGAGAGCAAGCAGAACCACAGCCCTCCCTTCCCCACATCTTTCCCCAAGGATTTGGCTACTTTTTGCCATCACACTTCTACCACCATAGCTCTAAGATCTATGGTTAAAGCTTTTAAATGATTTCTGCTGTGCTGAAGAAAACAAAAAGTAATCTCGCAACTATTGCACTGATTTCCTTGACAAAGATTTTCTGTTTTCTAAGCATGCAGTCAGCAATCCATACCTGCTTGATGTAATTCATGATCTAATCAGAGATGTAACGTGACACAAAAAAACTGTTTCCTCTGTGCCATTAATTGTCTTGTGCTTTTGTGAAGCATAAATACAATGCTTTACCAAAGCATCGGTGGTACAGTGGATTCATGCTTTACTATTAACACATAATGCTTTCATGCCAGTAGTATAAAATCAAATGCACTCCATAGGAAATTACCAGAAGACATTTAAGGCTACAGGTGTTGGCTCCTAAAGCAACACGTATATTAAAACCTAATAGCACTGTTTGAGATGTGTACTCAGTAACCTGGGAGGTGTACTGATGCTTCTTACCAGAAGTGTATGTTTGTCAGGAATTTAATCTCACCTTCTCAGCTCTGTCTGCTGCATCTATGCACCTCAGGTTTTATTCAGAAAAAATTATGTACTCATGGATCTGAATTTAAGTGTTTGTGAATCCTCCTCATTGACTAGGAGATTGCTACAGAAAACATGGTATCGATTGCTCCAAGTGGAGTGCCTGTGCCACTGAGCAGTTCGTGAGCAATGGATGGGACAGGACACACTGGGTGGATACAGCACAGAATCCTACATCTCTGGATGGTAATGAGAACCTGCTGCTCCCTACCACAACAGCTGTGCATCCTTGCATCCTGCTTGGATCACTGCAATGGGAGCACTGCACTGCTGCTGATTAAATGTAGTTCTATAGAAAAGATTAAGACTAAAGAGGCACCTTCCAAAGATATTAAAAAAAAAAAAAAAGAGTTAAAAAAAGGGAAAGGGGGGGGAGGGGAAGTGAGGGAGGTCACTGGGGTAGTATTCCTTGCAGTCATTGATTGCTATCTTTGCTGGTTGCTGCGTGTTAGAGGAAGCACTGGAACACAGCTTTGGGAAATGCAGATTCATCCCGAAGCTCTGTGTAACTCTCTAACGATCACTTTTATCTCTAAAGCTCGTAATAACTTCAGCAAGAGCTGAGGACTGAGTTGCACAGTTTTGGTCTTTTCTACTTATAACAAGAGGTCAAGACTGCAAGAACACAATTAGATGCCATGGACGCTCCAGCTCAGCACTGGGCAGAAGATGAGGAAAGAAGCCCAGGTGCCTTTGGAGCACATAAGCTTTGTGTATTTGTGCCCAGTGGGACTGCTTTCCACCAGAGCTTGCATTTCCCAGCTGAATATACAACCAAGAACAAATTTGAAGCAAACACACACACATGCACCACTGAGCCAAAAGGATAGTCTTACAAACAGAAGAGCTAGCAGAGCCAGAAAAGCAAGAGGACATTGAAATTAAATCTCTAAAGCAAGATTTTGTTTGGAAGGCTGAAATCCAAGTGTGAATACACTGTTCTGGAAGTTAAATCTTAGCAAAGTCCTATAGCTTTATTTCTGTATACCAACGCTTTTCCAAGTGTTACTTCTTGCTGACCCAGGCCAGGCTTTGTTTTTATTTACTAAAAGTTAAGCAGCATCTGTTGATATGCTACATTCTGTATGATAAATCACAGAAGTATTTTTACAATAAGCATGTATTTTAACCAGGTGGCTGTTGTCTTTTTTGCTAACAAACCATCTCAAAGAAAAAACATGGCATTCCAAAAGAGACAAGAAGATCCCCTGTGATTCCTTTTCAGCACAAGAACTTGCACTCATGAAGCTCTGTACGTTCATGAAGCAAAATAAAGACATCTGAATGCATTTTAGAATTGATTTGGGGAGTGTCCTAGTTGTAGTTTAAACTAGCATAGAATATTGCTAAATGCTTTGTTCTTCTCTAAACCTACAGAATGTAGAAACAAAGTTGTAACTATAGGTAACCTCACCTAAATTTCTTTGGTTTAAGACTCAAACATCATGCATCTTTTTGTAAGGCAATAGGAATCACTTCTTCCCCCCCATTATGTTACAGAAAAATCATAAAAGACACCAATTCTTACAATTCTGGAACATAAAAGCTGGAAGTGTGAGTCCTATTCTAGGTGTATTCTTCGTTATTTTGAAACATACTTTAGTAGGTTTGGGAAACTCTCACCATCTTCCTAGGCATTCTACAAAAAAATTAATATCAAACCAGCTCCCAAATCTTAAAAGCAGCAACAAAAAAAAAAAAAAAAATCAATACCACTCAATGAAACCCTCTCAGTAAAACAACTCTGCAACACTCCTGAAACAGCACAGAGATGTCATTAAACTCAACACGATCCTATTCTACAAAACGAAGGCAGTGGGGGGCAGCAGCATCCTAGGGAGGGCAGGCAGGGCTCACTGCTGGATGCCCAGGTTTCAAGGAAAGGGGCTGTTCTGTCATTTAGAAAGGGAACAACTATGAGGATGCTGTTGCATAGCTCTGGCTTACATTATACCATTCAAATTGATGAGGGATAGGTAGGTGGAATAGAAAAGCCTATAGGAAAACATCTCATTCATATGAAAGCAATCGTTTTGAACGATATAAGTTATGCTGCGCGCTCAGCCTCCAGAACAAGTAGAAAGCAGAGCCCATTACAAAACCAGTCTGCCTTAGGAGTGAGAAACAAGAAAAAAAGCACATCAATGCAGAAGATCTGTCTGTCTCTGACCTACTGCGAGAACACCAGGATCCCCTCAGCAGCGCTGCAATCAGTGTTTCTTTTCAGCGGTCTCTCAAGCAAAATTACAGCATTAGTTTGTTCTTCCTGAGCTGACAACACAACTGGCGGGGTTACATTCATGCCCATGAATCAACGCTTCTCTCATTAGTGCTTTTTGTTTAAAGTGACTCATCCTATTCATCTTTCCCATCTGTTTGAGGGTTTCTCTGAACGGAGGAACAAATGAGGACGCAGCTCTGCTGGAGCAGTGGGAGCTTTGCTGCATGGCGGGCTGCTGGGGCTGCATGTGGGCCCTCTGAAAGGAGCAAGAGCCACTGCAAGGCACTGCAGTGAGCATAATGCCTGGCTGCCACAAGCCTTAGGAAGCAGCAAGCATCTCTGTGTCACAGGTGAAACTTCAGCAGGCTGTGCAATGAAATACAGATATTCTTCCACCACCCCCTTGCCCATTACTCCCATTACAAACAGACAGCAATCCACAGGGCACCACTCCCTGGGCAAACTCATCATTCAGCCAAAAAAGTTTTTACAACCAAATACATCTTCCATTTAAAGTCCACATTTGTCTCAGGATACCTGAAAAAAATACGTTCCTACAATCAATTACTCTGTTTTGCCACCTCTAAAGGAAAATACTTCCTTGATGCCTATTTGTTCCCACAACCATGAAACCTCAAACATTCTTTGCATTTCCTTATGAAGTTGTACCCCAAAACAGCATGCTCAGTGCCTACTTCTGTCTTCTTTACTGTTCCTGAAGTAATAACTTCTATATCATACAATCATAGAATGGCCTGCATTGAAAAAGACAACAATGATCATCTAGCTTCAACCCCCACTGCTGTGCACAAGGTCACCAAACCACCAGACCAGGCTGCCCAGAGCCACATCCAGCCTGGCCTTGAATGCCTCCAGAGATGGGGCATCCCCAACCTCTTTGGGTAACTTCTTCCAATGTGAACCCTAATGACTTTTTCCATGGATATTTAATGGCAGCATTTTAAAAAAAAGCATTTAGCTTTCTTGAGGTCACTGCACCACAAAAGCCATTTCTAATGGCAAAATATTTCCATCCCCACAGCTTCCCTGGATGCTACTTGGAACATGGAGCTTGAGAGAAGGTTTGCTTACTTTTTGGAGGATTAAATGCATTTCACCGTGGCTTTTTTTTTTTTTTTTCTCCCATCAAAAAATAGCTGCAGTGCTAAATTAGTCATGTGTAGCATATTAACAGAATTTAATTTAATGCATTCATCTCTCTTTTCTTTAGGAACTCAACATGCACCACAGAGAGAAGGAAAAGTTTTGCCTGCTGGTAAGGTAATATTCTGCTCTCCTCAGTTCAGTGTTCTTGGGTTGCTTTTTTTGGAGCACTGGGTTTGTTCTGTTTCAAGCCATTCCCATAAGCTGTAGCACTGCTAAGCCTGCGTGAATTTGCCAACTTCAGTTGGAGCACTCCTCTGTTTAAGTTTAGGGATGCGCCTCAGTGTTCCTTTGAACAGGAACCTCATTATATTTCAGGTTTGACAAACATTCTTTTTTTCTCTCTTTAGAAACCCACTATAAAGATGGCCTGAGGACTTCTCAGTACTGCTGAATCTTTATCGTGACTAAGTCACCAAAAATCCTTAAGGGATTTGATAGAAGTCATTTCTTATGACTACTGAGTAGTTCCCTGGATAAATTTAGTGACTGCTGTGGTGAAGTGTTTACCCAAACAGAAGACATTTGACTTGTTTTTCTCTACAGATTGGAGATATTTAGCACTGGCTTTGCATTTCTTCTTAACTTTAGGTAGCTTTAAGCCAGCATTATGGTACTGCAACATGAGATGCTCTAGAAGGCTCTGGAAGACGCAGCTTTGAAACAAGAAGCCTAGTATAACCATATCAGGTAGGAAAGATAAGGGTAGTGCAGAGCTTTTAACAAGCACAGAGATCAGTGGGAATGGAAAATGGTATTTGAAGGTTCTGAAGAAACAGCAGAATGGGTTTTAAGAAATAGCATCAATTGGTCATTACAGCAAGAAGAGGAAGAATTTCCTCAGGTAAGAAAAAGCACTAAAACCACTGAATACATCCAACAAGGAAAACAAGTTCCAAAGTGTTATTTTAGACTTATGAATGGCAAGAAATACAGTAAGATGAAGACAAACAGAAACTTTTCCTACATGGTATGACAGGCTCATTTAAAAATCATTAATATTCCCCCATCATAAAGAAGCTTAGAGACATCTGTCATGCTACAAGGTGCACACAGCTGATCCCACTTACCAACACTGGGGGCTGTGAACTTGCGGGTGTGAGCCTGTGAGTGAATGACCGTAAATATGAGCAAGATCAATTTTAAATAAAATAAGCATTGAAATCTTGCACTAAGTTCAGATTTCATTCAATAGGATTCAACAAGATATTGGGCTAAGAAAAGAGCCTTTTTTTTTTTTTTTAAGAGCAAATAATGAAACAAAGAGAGAAAATGAAAACCTACCCTGCAGTTTACAGCATCACAAAGCTAAGCACGCTGTCCGTGTGCCTGGTGACCTACCCGTCTCCAGATGCTTCTATGTTGACACTGCCTCTTCATCATACTGAAAATGATTTATACATTAAGCAATATTATGACTATACCTCTGGTCTGAAGTAACTGCTACAGGCATAGGTGAATGCACTGATCTTCAGCCAGGGTGCTGGCATTGACCTCAACGCTATGAAACCTCCAGTCATTTCTGGGAAACTAGAGAATTCTGCCATGGTTTCTGTGCTCAAGGTACAACCTCTCCATCACAATTGAATAATTCAAATTGCTTCTGAAGTAACAGCTGAGAAAGTTGTGTGTGAAGGTCTGAGTAAATGGGATTTACTTATTCAGTAGGAAAACCTGCTTTTCCAGCTTTACAAACTTAGCAGAAGACATTGAGTTCATTTGGCTAAAACGACTGAAAAACATAATAACTGAAGTGAGACGTCTGCCTCCTTTGGATAGGAATTTCATTTAGGTGAGGGTTTGAAATAGTAAGCTCAAACTAAAAACAGGCAAAGGCTCTACATACAGAATCTTTAAAGTCAATAGACAATCTGGAGGAGAGGGCAACCCACCTAAAATGCTACTGAAATGAGATTTTTTTGTTTTTATTTTACTTTTTAAGTTTGCCTTAGCTCGATCCAATTATGCTGAAGAAAAATACAGATCAAAGGCTTATATAAACCAGGGACATCATAAAACAATATCCAGTCGAGCAGGCAAGAGCACATATCTGCAGCTTATTGGAACTCAGAACGAGAAGATCCAAACTGAATAACCAATAAAATGTTCTTGGTTTATTTAACTCACAAGATGAGGTTGTTAATGCCAGACCGCTGCACAATTTATTTTGTGCACATGACATCAGCGTTGGAAATATGAGCTGAGGTCAAAAACCAATACACATTCTGGATGATATTTAAAACAACATTTGATATTGACTGAAGTGCATTATACACCAAGCAACACACACAAAAAGAAATATAGTTTAATATATCTTCTCTCTGGTACTCATCTGGACCATTTGTTATACGTGCTCAAAATGTATCATCCTGTGTTTTTTTTTTTTTGCAAGAGGAAGCAAATGGAGGAGAATTTGGATTGTATTTCTACTTCAATAATTTAGCAATTTGATCTGCTCCGTACCTTCTTACTAATCTGCACAGTAGAACTGAAGGGCAAAACATCAGCTGATGTCGAATCCATATTCATGTACAGCAAGAGATGCACATGCCACGTGGCACTGCTAAGCAGGCTGCAAGTTGGGCAGGGTCAGCAGGTGGTAAGGGAAAAACGTGTGCATACATGGAACAAAAGATCCCGAATAAGCGATGCAGCTTTAAAGCTGTATGTTTTCGCCATTATAACCAGATTCTCTCCCCTAAAGAGAAATGAAAGCATGTTGCAAATCAAGAAATTCAGGTTTTCCTTGTTTATTGTCACCAGTATGACATAGATGGAGACAACACTGATGGCCTTTCAACTCTGGAAAATACTGTTTCCTTCCTATAAATCATGATTTTTTACTTGTACTGTCATAATGCTTTCAAGGCCAAGTCCCTTATGCTATACTTTCACAATATGATACTGCTGCATGTAATTTGTTAGCTAAAAAAACGCGCACTCAGCTATTGCATATGCATATAGCCATTAACAGCAACAGTCACCTTTATGGATCAAGGCAAAGCCAAAGAACAGGACCAAAGAACTTCAGCCACAGATTATTATTAAATTGCTCTAAGTATGGAAAAGCATAGAAATGAAAGAAGCTATACAAATTTAGAAATCGAAGAAATAGAGATATTTGAAATCCCTCATACATAATCATACTGGCACAAAAGTCAAGGGAAAAGTCCTGAAAGGTGACCCAGCACTGCTCTGAGCATCCACTTGGAACAAAGTGATTGCTATAATCTATTGCCATAATTAATACATAGACATCCTAATGCTCTCATGCCCAGTTTCATAACTCATCCCATCCCCAAGGGACCATGCTGAGGGCCATGCCATCAGAGCGGCCAGGTCTGATGGAAGCAGGTTAAACTGAACACTGTGGCACACATTCCGGAGGCTTGTCAGGCACACTCTTTTGCCAACACACTACTGCATTCACTCCTGCCAAGAGAATGCATCAAACACCTCACTCAGGAATAATTTGACCTCTGTGGGAACAAAAAAAAAAAAAAGGTCTTGTACATTTCCCAAGCCATTTAGTAACATTGTCAAATCCCAAAGGTCTGATTTAAACATGAAGATACATTGTCTTCTCATTCAGTACACCTTCCTTAAAGGGAACCCAGTAGAGTAGATATTTTCTTTCCTTAACATAACTAATGCTATACTTACAGTAGAAATAGAAAAACATTCATGCATCACTTGATCAACAATGAAGTGAGAGCACTGACACCCACCTGAGGCATTTTCCCCAGGCTTCAGAGTCCCTCCCACCCTGTCATAAGCCGTTTATTCATATTTCTTTAATTCAGTGCTTCAGTAAACACAGTGAAATCTAGGTTTTCCATTAACCACAGTAACCTGCTCAGAGCTATGGTTCATACACCTTCTATGTTTTAGCAGCTATCAAATGTGAGGAGGCCAAGTCAGCTGTGATGTCTCCCACAGAACCACATCCCAGGAGCCGTTCCAGAGGCTCGTTCCTGAAGCCATCTACACCATAAAGAGGGAACACTTGAGTACACTACAGAGGGGTCTGTGACACCGTGGGAGTGCATAGCCTCCCAGAGCCTGCGTGGGTAAGATTATGAATGTTCACACGTGGTTCTGTTTGCTGGACCAGAAATTGAATGCAGATAAAGCAAAGGAGGTGCTCCTGAGCAGGACGGCCGATTTCTCTTCCTGAGCAGGAAGCTCTGGTTTTCTCATGCATTTCCTTGTCATGCTAGCAGAGGGGAAGCCTCACAGCTTTTCAGCAATAGGGCACTTGGGGAACTTTTACACATTGCAAATTGTTACCATGACGCCGACTTTTAAATCACTTGGTGACTCCAATTAATTTGCTGTCTCAGATGAAATTTAAAAAAAGGGGAGAGTGGAAGTAGAAGGACTGGCAGTCGTATTATTATTTTCTATAAACATGCAAATAGTAAAGCACCCTAACGAAGTCGAGGAGTTCCGCTGTAGAAACTTCAAAGCAGAGTGAATCCCCATACAGAGAGATTACAACAGCTTTGATGTTCCTGAAACAATCTGTTTTTCCTGCGAGTTTAAAAGAATATGTTTCAATGAATAGGGAACCTTTGACAAAGAGCAATCCTCAAACATTTTTGATGCTATCTGTATGTGTTATGTAAATTATATGTTATTGATGCAGTTGTCAAAACACAACTATTATTTTTGGTGCCAGATAAGCAAAAACAATATTTATAATAGAAACTCACATAGAGACTGAACTGATAAATATTCCAGTTAATTGGTACGAGGTATCGCTCACGACCACCAACCTCTGATTATCAAATCAGTTCCTATTGGGTACAGCCTAACAGTTACGTGAAGAAAATGCTACTGGAAATGTATGACTACAAAGTGGAGAGTCACACAATGTACAGCTCTGCATGATTTACTTAGATTTTCCACCCAGCTGTCACTCAGAATATGCTGTTATTCAGTGAGAAACATTTGTAGAAGTAAACTCTACATCCCCTGCCTGCTTCAGTGGATTATTTTCCTTTATCGGGTCGTTCTTCTGTGAGCTTCCACAACTGCACTGAACACACCAGGTGTCACCAAATAAAGTCATTTGGAAGCACAGCCATTTTATAACGACCGTCAGACTGCTGTGGTCGAGGCTAAGAAAAACTAGGAACGTAGCTCAGAAATCAGCAGAAAGTTTGAAAACACAGAAACTGTGCTGACAGCCCTGTGACAGCTGACTGCCATATCGTGTCTAATTACTTTAAATGAATATTACAAAAAAATATTCTGAGCTGACATGAGGAAACACTGCAAGAAAAGGGGATGAGGAGTAGACAAGATTAACATTTTTTTCAGCTGTTTTAAACCAGAGCTATTAATCTATTTTTTATGGAATACAGTCAAACTCAACAGCTGTATCTTAAGCAAATGAAATTCTTATCAAGTGCCACAATAAAGCATTAATATAACAAGGCAGGACCCAACTTGGAGTTCTTTCTCCTTTTGTTTTTTTTTTTTCTTTTTTTATTCATTATTGAGCAGTAAGTCCTGTAATTCTATCACATCCATTCCAACTCAAGGATGTGCCACTGATTTTTTTACTGCTTTGTTGGCCTGACCCACATCCATGCACAGAAGACTAGCAAAGGTTTCTGTGTGCTCCAGTAACGATGCAGGAACTACCCCAGTCTTCCAGCATGAGGATGCACAAACCCTCTCCTCTCTTTCTGAAACCAGCGCAAGACAGAAAGGAATTCAAATACAGTGAATTTCAGAAAAGGAGCCACAGAGGACAAATATCCACATCTTCAGAGGTAATACTTAAATTAGGAGTCATTATATCCTAGACTAACTTTTCAGGATGAGGTTATTAAGAATATCTAACAGTATAAGAGCTTGCAGCTGGCCCACACCACTCCAGCCTTTGTTTCAGGTCATTCTCTCATTAAGATACGATGCATAGCTATCTATTCTGCCTGGATGTCTGAAGTGTAGTTAATTCTCATTTTCTTTTTTAAACTTTAAAATGTATAGACATCTGCCTGTTATTCATGCTATTAAGAAGGAGTTAACTTTCTGCTGATTTACCAAGAAGCTAAAACTGGTTATTCATCTGACAATGCTGTGAACACTGCGTGACAACTGCAGCCTGTCTCATTGATTTGCTCTAAGATGCTTTGCAGAAGTTCTTCCTCTTCCAATAAAATAAGTACAGGCCATTAATTATCTTTTCAAAACAAACCCCACAGAAACATTGAATTTCCTCATACAAGTCTGCATTCTTTGAATGAAGTTACAATATCCATTTTCCAATTTTACAGTCTACTGCATCCCACCAAATATAATTTGCAGGACTTCAACAAGCTAAGTCATGTACACATGCAACTTGCCTCCTTCCACTACCGCACTAAAGTTTGAATTAAGTACTTTGACATCTTAGGGTTTCCAAACATTAAACTTTAAAACAGGCGCTACTCCTTCTATACAGCAAAAACACTTACGTGTGATTCTTTCACTATCACTTCTTAAATCCCATGATATCCCACAACTCCCAAAGAAGTTTCAGTCCGATATTTCCAGATTACTTAATCCTTCAATTATTTTTTAACTCCTGCTCAAATCCCAGCCTCTCACAACATTAAATCACACAACTTCTTTCTGCCCCTTTACAGACTGTCATATTTGTTAGTAGGAATGTTAGTAGGCATTTGACAAAAAAGGTTAATTTCTAGCTTTGTACTGGAAATAGAGATGTTGACTTCAAAGAAAATTTCTGTTATCGCTTCATGTTAATTGGAGATCACAGATCAGGGGGGTTGAAACTAGATAATCATTCTGGACCTTTTCAATCCAGGCCATCCTATGATTCTGCTATGATTCTATGATCTGATGAGTAAATCAAAGTGGGTATTTTGTGCTCTACCTACAAAATCTGTACTACCACTACAAATCCTTTCTGCACCCGCTTCTATTTGTTGTCCCCCAAGGAACACATGAGAAAAGTCAGGAACAAGAATATTCTCTGGAATGTTCCTACTGGGATTCTCTCACATTTCTGAATACAGAGCCCCCATCTTTCTTTAGACTTCAAAATACAACATTTAGGCAGATGCAGGCATAGAAATGTTTAGATGTACTGAGGGACATGGTTTAGAGGGAAATATTGGTGATAGGTGGATGGTTGGAATGGATGATCTTGGAGGTTTGTTCCAACCTCAGTGATTTTTTGATCCTACAATTTGAATGTTTTGGGTTTTTTTTTTTTTTTTTAAGATTCTTTTTCCTAACCTGATCTCATTTCTGTTTCAAATACTACTGCTCATCTATGGAAATCCAAATTCTGTTACACTTTTTAACGTTTGCCTTTCTAAAGACAGACAAAATGGCTTTGGTTTTTTTTCAAGCAATGTCTGCTTTCTCTAAGCAATGTCACTGTCTATTTTTAAAGGCCTGTTTCCTTTGCTGATTTGTTATGTATTTACAACACAAACTCTTCGCTTATATACAGTAGCTTTATGTTTCCTACCATCTGGCCTAGTAGTCATCCTCCATTCATGCCATATTTCTACTCCTCTTCTGTACCTGAGTGATGTGTTTGCATTGAGAAACTGCCATAAAATCTGTCAGTTGTGGAAAAACAAACAGAAGCAGTGAAAGAGGAAAATCCTGAGAAGGTTTTCTTGTTTTTTTTGTTTTGTCTTTTTCTTTTTTGAAGTAAATCATCACACGCACTTCCTTATAAGTTGAACTTGATTTCTTTCTTACGCAACAGAAAAGCATTAGATATTCAATCATACACCTCTGACAAGTTCTCACTCCTCGTTAAAAATATAAATATATATTTTTACAGAGGCTCTGTCTTGTCATGCTGCTGCATACTCCAGCACTAAAACACCTTTTGAGGGTCTTTTAGCGCTTTTCATCTGCCACTCATTTGCCACCCTGGCCTCTACAGGACAGGTAGAAAGAGGTGCCAAGCAGTAAATTAAACAAGTTCAGACCCAGAAGCAGGTCTCAGACGGAAGCATGGAGTCTGCTTTGAAATGTTGGCTCTGTGACCACGTGATAGATTTTGTTGGTAATTATAGGGTGTTTCTTTGTAGACATTGACTTGAAAGAAGGTTGTGGGTTTTCCTGAAGGGGTTACACACTGATTGAAATTCTGTGGCTCAAACCCCAGATTTAAGTTTGGTTACGTAAGCTATTAGATTAATGTTCATTTGTCCCACATCTGAATGACAGCAATGGGAAAATAGTATTAAACACACATCTCCTTGTTGAAACCCACTACAAAACAGCTATTCAAACAGAGTGGGAAGATGATTACACCTCAGATTACGTTTTTAGATTGCTTTGCATTCTCTAACAAGAAATTCTCCACTTCAAACAGCCTTTGCCAATCTCCCTCTCAAACAACAAGAAAAAAAGGCAAAGCAAAACAGAGCGACCAGATTGCAGCTCAGAAATAACACCAACTCATTTTGCTTATTATGTTTCCTTCCTGCTATCTTTTTAACAGTCCTGCTCAACACACTGTCCCATCACTCCTTGTCAACATTCTTAAATTATCCTGCCATGATTTCATTTGAGAGGGTAGGCCCACGTTTCACACTGGTTTTGAATGATGAGAGATAAACTGTAATTAACATCACGCTGAATTTAGATACAACTGGCTTAAAATTCTTAAAAGAAAAAAAAGGAGACATGTAAAACCACAAAGCTTATTAACACTTAACTACGACTTCTGCAAATCATGTCACTTGTTCTTAGACCAAAGAAATCAGCAACTTAGACACTTATGACTTACTCAGAATCTTAGACACTTAGAAACTTAGAAATTAGAAAATTAGAACTTACTTACAAACCTAGACACCTAGGACTTAGAATGTACTTAGAAAACTGGAACTTGGAAAATTTAAACTTACTTTCAAACTTCAAACTTACAGGCAAGCTTTCAAACTGTCAAGCTTTCAAACTTACAGACAAACGTACAGACACTTACAAACTTCAAACTTTCAAACTTACAGACCAGCTTCAAACTTACAAACTTCAGGCCTTTCAAACATCAAACATACAAACTTTCTAACTTCCAAGCTTCAAACTTCCAAACTTCAAATGTACAAACATTCAAACTTACAGGCACACTTCCAAACTTCAAACAAACCTACAAACTGACAAACAAGGCTACAAACTTTCAAAGAAACCTACAAACTTTCATACCTACTAACTTTGAAATCTACTTACAAACCTTCAAATTTTGAAATTTACTTTCAAACTTACTTACTTTCAAATTTACTTACCAATTTACTTACAAATTTCTTTACAAACTTTCAAACAAACTCACAAACAAGCTTTCAAACTTATGAACTTAGAAATGAACTTTCAAACTTACAAACTTATAAGCTTTCTTGCAAACTTACAAATTTTTGTACTTACAAACTGAACGTTTTGATTGAGGAGCACAGCATACTGTGGGGAGGTGTCAGTATCTGCACAGTTCATTAAACAATGTGAGTAGTTATGAGAGTTTTCACAAATCAAGCAGTTAGGTAATTGTGGTGTTGCTTTGTGGTAAGCCACCTGTCACGGAGCACTTCCAGCTGAAGACTCAATCTGCTGTGCAGCCTCCAGATGATTTCTAATTAGTGTAAATTTCATCTGTGACATGCAACCACATCATGAAATGATAGCTGTTTGTTTTGTACTTCCTTTTATTCTCTTCCCAGAGCTGTGAAAATGGGTTTTTCCTCACAATCCTACATAGATTTGTTGTCTTAAGTTCTAAGAGAAGCCTTCCCCCTTCATTTGAAGGAAGGGTACTATCTCCTATTAAGAGGGAAAGAAGCCTGCCTGCGATCTGGAGGGGAAAAGTGTGTGTGTGTGGGGGGGGGGGGGGGGGAGGAAGGAAAAAAAAAAGGAGAAATTTTTTAAAAAAGAAAACCCTCACGTTTGGTACCAGATGTAGTCCTTAACTTCAGACAGTCTAAGCAGTGCCCACCACTGACACTGACGTCAAAGGACTTTCTGCCAAAGTCCTCGTGAACTTTGCTCTGTAGAGTTGTTTCTTAACATACCGAACACTTTTAATACCTGTCAAAATTACTGATAGGTGCTCTTAGAACAGCATAAGATCAATATAGTCTCCTCCCCTATCAAGGATACTGTAATACATAAGGAAGAACCCTTCAGGACTGCCTACCTGCAGGCAGGCTTGGGCGCTCCCTTCCTCGGTGCTGTAATTCCAAGGACAGAGAGGTCCAAAGCCAATACCAGGACTCACACCATTTCCTCTTTCTTACAAGGGGATGACAGGAAGCAATGCTCCCATACTTAGAATGCACCAACATTTCTACTGTTGTAACGTTTTGGAGCTGCTATCCTATAGGAGTTTTCTGCCTTCATTCTATCCCCAGCTCAAACACTCTGTGACATCTGGACAGCAGTCTCCTCTCCCTGGCTCATGCACCTTGCTCCCTTACCAAAGAAGGACAGAAAACAAGATTAACAACTGGACCGTAAAAGAACTGCTGCTCTAGTTATACTTTTAAACACAACTAGAAAGCAGCAGAAGTCTTTCCAGACTCTTGAGGAGGTCGACTATAGTTTTTGCCTTATCAAAGGGAGAATGCTAACGTGAGTTATAGTTGTCACACATTTCATCACTGGAATAAGAAAGAAAACTTTCAACTCTGAGTTACCTGCATGGTCTGGATATGCTTGATGGAATGACAGATGCCATCAGTGTTCACTGGGTTATTTATTTACGTAGCATTGCTCATAATTACAAAATGCCTAATTCCTTACCTGCATGTCAGTTATCTTGTCTTTCAGTCCCCCGACACCAGCTAGCAGCAGATAACAAGTGGTGACACAACAAAAGATGTCCAAGATTTCCTTCATCCCTAGAAAGCAATCAGGACGTGTGCATTACGAGCTTCGCTGGAATGATTGGTTATACTCATTAACTCAGGCTGCACAAAGAGCATCTTTCACTCAATTAATCTCCAAGTATGGGGATAGTACTTGTGAATCATCTTGCCTCTCCCCATTGCTTGGTTAGCTGTAATTTTGTGCTCCGCTACTGCTCGCCGTTCAGAGAAGTTGTGGCCGTGACAAATGACAGCCACGCTCATTACAGCTACTTTGGCATTCTTGTGACAACTTGCACTGGTGTCTTCCTAATTAAAGCTCAGGAGACTGAAGCTTCACTACTAATAATATGCTCTGGAAGTAGTTTGATTGCTCTGAGTCACGTTTGAACTTGTATTTATAAAAGAAACAATTGTTAAATTAGTTGAATACACAAACAATGTGAGTTTCCACATCTGCAGATGCCTGACTTGGAGAATTTGTCTTGCTCTGGTGGCTGGCAAACCTGCCCATGGCAGGAGGTTGGAACTACATGATCTTTGAGGTCCTTCCAACCCAAGCCGCTCTCTGATTTTCAATAGGTGCCTCCCCAAAACCCTGAAAATCAAGTGCTGATGCCAACAGAGGCTATTAAAAAGAAAATAAATTATTTTATACAAAAAATACACGGTGATATCTTCATTTTGTGGCAGATACATTTTTCGTGCAACACACTGCTGGAAACATGCTACAATGACAGTCTGTGCTTCACAGCATTTCGCAGCGTTGAAAATGGTTCCTGACTTGTGCAGGGATGTGATTTATATAGGATATTTATTCTTATCTATGGAGAACACCTTATAAATTATACACATCTCTTTACACACTTTGTCTTTCTTCTGCAAGGGGAAGGTCATCTCATCCATTTGTGTCAGAGAGAGCAGTTGCAGCAGGAGAAAGACAAACCTGAGTGTACTCGCAGTCTTTATCTCATTCATAACTATGTATCCGCTTACACCACTTCTTATTCCTTTCCACTCTTGTGCTCTCTGGCTAACAGTAGAGGACATACTGAATAACGTATAATTTCATATCCTCCCTTATGCTAAAAAAATACATTATCGCAAAATCAGTTAAATGTATAGGTTGCTCCAAAAGTAATGCTTCCTACTTATTTCCTAGGAAACTACAGCAAATACAAAGAGTACAACAATGCTATTTGACCAAGAAGATTCTCAGGTACAAAATGCTATTTATTTCTCAGTGCAGTCACTATCATAAGCTTTGAATTTTGACCAGCAATGAAGAAGAGCTTGCACGCCGTGCTCATAAAAATCTGCACAGCTAAGGGTGACCCACTGCTTCAGAGCAGTGATAGGAAAACATTAACTGTGACCTCTTGTACGTCACAGTTGAACCCACAACTGAGAATTTGTTTGGTCAGAAGTGGCAGCTAATGGCATCCAAGAAAGTTCACCTTGGACAAGAACTGCTTCAGATGCAACCTGAAGGAGCCTCAGAAGTTCCCAAATGAGGTCAGTGGGTGTCAGGTAAAGCCCACGCAGGAGAGACCGACAGCAGATGCTTCTCCTGCCATTTGTTAGACCGAACTAAATTTGCTCTGTGACTCTGCTAATCTTTCCTCTTGAATGCTTAGGTCCAACACTGTGATCATTTCTATGTCAGTGCCAATGACATTCAGCCTCTTCAAAACTCAATATTTGCTTCTCCCAACATGGTTTCTCCTCCACAGTTTCTACTGTAGTTGACCATTACTCACTAACCTTCTCCAACAGCACTGCTATATACTCTAAATACAAAATGAAATTTTAAAAAAAGCTCACTACTTCCCATGCCAAGTAATGGGACTGTACATCAGGTACAGCAAAACTGCCCTGTGAGCATAACACAGCACAACCTGAGCTATCACTGAGAGGCTGAGCCTTCTTTTAAAGACAAGGGTGAACACAAATCTCAGTTTTCAGCTCACATTTTCTCTTGCAAGCAGAGTTTTGGCAAAAAACACTAATAACGGTTTTGACATTGTTTTTTTTTTTTTCCTCTAGATTTCTCCAACCTGTATATCTCACTTAAAATGACATCAACCAAACCTTGACCATCTGATGTGCTAAATCTGTATGGATCATTATTTTGAAAAAAAGACTAAAAGGAGTGGCTGTGCTATGAGTTCAATGGGCACCGCGGCATGGACAATCACAGCCTTACTCTGCAGATTAATCACCCAATTAAATGAAGCGAGAAGTGCCAGGAATTGAAAACCAAGATTCTTACCCCAGTCACAAACTGGTCATATCAGGTCATATCACAAAGTCACATATTGGGCCAAACTGCTTATCAATATTTCTGCCCATTTGAATTAGAATTCCCATTTCTCATCCAAATCAAGTTTATGCTCACTGTGTTTATTCTCACATTTTATCTTTGCATGAGAAAGGTTAAATAAAAGCATTTGGCGATTTCTCACAATTAAAGACGTTTCACGAGTTAATATTCAGTACTGGCATTGTTCTCGCCCCACCTATAAACACAGAATTTCCCTACTAGCTCTATAATATTAGAGTTCAAATCAACTTCCCCCAGTTCTATCAATATTCATTTTCTTCTCGTTGATTAAGTTGCAAACACCCATAGTCTGAAACTGCATGGCCCTCACAGCTTCGTTTGGTATTGTCCATACTAACCCACTGACCAAAGTCGATCTCAGTCAGTTGCCTTGTAGATTTCATTGGCCATTGGAAATATCTCTAATTTCTTCCCACGCAAGGTAAAATCTTATTGCTGTATCCCTGATGAGCATTGGAAATTCCTCTTAAAATTCATGATGTTATTATTGAAAGGCTACTTTGTTAAGACTGTATTACACGGCCACCTGTTGCGACGGTGGAAAAGAAATCCCACTCATCTCTTATTAACAGGTTTCAGCTTATTATATTCAAATCATAAACTAAGATGGCTCATGAATATTTCCTTTCGAATTAAAACACCAGTTTCTCGTGTGAAATGGACTTTATGATAATTCAGAGCTTATCTTCACAGTTTGATGTCTTTGTCCTTCCTTAAACAAATAGTCTGCATATTAACACAATGATAACTGTCCTTTGACTTATTCAGGAAACTAATGAGTATTCAGCTAAGATTTCTGGTCTTCTAATCACCTCTACCTAGTGTTTTATTGTTGGCATCTCTCAGCGTTTCATTTCAGACCAAACAGATACCTCAGTGGCATTTACCCGCTAACAAAAAGTTTCCTTTCTCCATTTCCAACAGACAGTTAAATACATTTTAAAAAATAAAAGCAAAGAATGGAGCAAATGATGAGGGCTGAGAAGAACAGAGTGCAAACACCCATCCCTCTCAAATGCAGCACTACCGCAACCCTTTTTGCTGTTTTCACCGAAACATCCCCACCAGACCCACTGCGCTGCTCAGCGGGCAGCTCGGGAAATCATTTCTTTTCCCTTCGGTGATTTTGGGTAAGGTTTCCATCTCTTTGTGCAGCAGCCTCTTGTTTTTTTAATACATGTAGTTACCACATTTTCCTTGCAAGTTTGTTAAGAGTAGGTCAGCAAGGAAAGAGCAAAACACATTAAGAAGTTTAATTTCCATCATTCCTGTGTTTTTCCTGGATGAAAATGAAGTCCTTGCTGGCTGAAATGGAAGAACCAGGCACGCATTCTGTGCAAGAACAAAACTGCTTTTCTCTTCACTCGACTCTCATCCATCTGCCTCTTAATCTCCAGTAGCTCAGAGACCACGATTCCTTTTTTAATCTCCATAGGGATCACGCTGCTTCTTTGATAAAACAATTCTCTCTTTGTGTTTGACTGTTTTCTATTGCAGTAAAGTCAAAGCTAGACGACTCACATCTCCTTTCTACAAAACACTGCTATTCTACAATATTTCTAAGCCATCCTTTTATTTTTTTTTCCTGCATCAAAATACTCCACAGCCCCAATAGAAAACTCAGTGCTATCTCTGCCACTCATCTTTCTGCAGATAAAACATATCAGTAGGCAAAAGAATTTTCCTCCCTACTCATTTCAGCCTTGCTACTCCACACACACACACACACACGTATATATATAAGAAACTAATACAAAGACCTAATAGGTGAACAATCCTCTCAGGCACTTTAATTAACTACTTAATTATATTCAAAGTATTCTTATCACTACTGTGCGGTCTCCCGTTTACACAACCAAAGGCCAAAGATAATGGTCCTGTTATTGTTTTCAATTATCTTTGTTTCAATCTGCCACTCAAATCAGGTAGGTGGGTGCTGACTTATATTTGCTCACACAAAGAACAAGAATCAGAAGAGGCCACGATATCTCTCTCCTTTTCTTTTTTTCTCCTCCTCCCGCACCACATCTGAAATAATACCTGCTCCTCTTAGGCAGCTGACAAGCATTTAAATAACATCTTGCAAGCAAATTGAAAAGCAAGGAGGAGCAACATGTGTACAGATTCAGGTAACTGAAACAATGTGAAGCACTGCAGGAAAATGAATTTAATTAAAGTTACTCACGCAGATTCTTAGACTTATGAATCTATAAATCTGAAGAAACCGTTTCCCTTTCAATTAAGTTTGTATTTGTGATTTCAGAGAGATAAAAGCAACTCCCTGCTGACCAAGTTTTCCAATACCAAACAATTAGGAGGAATATGTAATAGAAGGCTGCAAAACGCTTCACAAGAGGAAAAGAGCCAGTGAGGATATACATCTCCACGAGCCGCACTCAGAAGACCCACCACAGCCAAATGATTCCATTTCAAAGTACAGATGTGTCAACTGGAGATGTTTCAAAACAGTGCCTGCTCTATGACTAATACCCCGAGGAGGATTCACATCACTTCACTTGCACTTCTTATATAATCACTGGGAAGAAAAAAAAAGTTTCTTTTGGTGGATTTTTTTGAACATCTGGATCAGATGCCTGATGCGAAGTGCACTAAGCCTCCTCCTTCCTCTGCCATAGCCCAGAGCCCACAGTCCTCGCAGCCCTGCCACATTCCCAGTTCTCCAGCAGACATGGTGCAAAAGAGTGAAGAACAGGAATGAGTGGCAGTGGCATTCACTAGTGAAAATTCATTCTCAGAAAGTTGCACAGGATGCCTAGGGAAGCGGTGGAGCCACCACTGAATGAATCACACAATCATGGAATGGCCTGAGGTGGAAAGGACCTCAAAGATCATCTAGTTTCAACCCGCTGCCGTGGGCAGGGTGGCCCAGGCTGCCCAGAGTCACATCCAGCCTGACCTTGAATGCCTCCAGGGATGGGGCATCCACAACCTCTCAGGGCACCATCTGTAGAGATGTTCAAGAACTGTGGAGATGTGGCACTGAGGGACACAACTCAGTGCAGATGAATTGATGGTTGGACTATGTGATCTTAGTGGTCTTTTCCAACCTCAATGATTCTATGACGCTGCTGACTACAGCCTTATTCCTCTCCTCAAGTAAGTTTTGGACAATCGCCTTCAGCTGTTTTCTGAACATTCCCACGTGCCAGGAGATCATAAATCCTGGCAGCAGCAACATGGAGATATCTGCGGCTGTTCTACAGGACACCGATCCAAAGTCTAAACAGAGCTTCTGCTGATTTTCATCAATTTTCCTAGAAGCCTCATTCCCCCTCCCACCCCACTGCTGCAGCAAACCGTTACAAGCAAGGAATTCAGTTGAGCTCCTAACTTCAGCAATCACAGCCCAAACCATTCTCCTTCATATTGTATCAGTGATGGGAGATGCTCAGGATGTCAGGAACGGCTGCAATTAGCCTCTTGTTCCAAATACGCTCATGAAAGCTGGATGGATTCCAGGGAGAGGAATCTAGGGCTCCTGCTCTTTACTGCTCAGATTTTTCAAAGCAGTTTCATGGTAATCATACACGGTAGCAACAGCTGCTAGCGCTCACAGATGTGGCTTTCACAGTATTCTGGTGGATCAGCTGTTTTTCCAAAAATGAGCTTGAATGAAATCAAAGTTAATGTGGAGGCTCTGTTTCTCCCATAGGCAAACCTCCCACTGAGCTTAGCAAGAACAGAATCAGATTTGCAAAGGGCTTAACGTTGCCTGGTTTATTTGAAAGCAGGGATCCAACCCTGCTATTTGCCTGGGCATACACATACACGAAGACACAAAAACAACCCGTGCTCTTGACCCAGCAGGAAGCTATTCATTCTGAAAGAACACAATATTATGTCTAAAAGAGAGGAGCAGGTACTCACCTCATGCACCTCCCTAACACAGCTATGAATAAATGGGGGTGACACATGCAAAAAGCTTCACTGAGCCACAGAGAAAGCCATCATTCTCTACTTTCACAAAATATTTAAACCTCTCAGCCTTTCAGAATTCTCACTTTACCATCAGAGCACATGGAGGGGTGCAGTGGGGAACATGTTTTCAAGTGAACATAACTGCTCCCTCTAAGAAAAAAAGAAAAGCAGCAATATATGAACGGTCCCCCAGCTTTCATACAAATAAAACAGGACGCATTTTTGGTATCCAAATCACAGAATCATAGAATCATAAAACAGCCTGGGTTGAAAAAGACCACAATGATCATTTAGTTTCAACTCCACTGCTATGTGCAGGCTCGCCAATCACCTGACCAGGCTGCCCAGAGCCACATCCAGCCTGCCTTGAATGCCTCTAGGGATGGGAGCACAAATGACACAGCAAAGCTTTTGTTTGGATTATGTGTCATGATTTGTCAGTTAAAAAAAAAACCAATATTCTTTGAGTACTCACACACTTATTTGAGTAGATTATCTCTCACCTGCATCTCACAATTATCTTAACACCATCTGCGTTCTACCAAGTCTTCCTTCCTCACAGTTGTGATACATCCTTCCCTATGATCATTATCACTGCTTGAAATTTTTGTATTCGGATTCATCTTTTCTGTCTTTCTCTTGTTTCCTGACCACACAGTATTTTTAAGTATGTATATATGCTATGCGAACAATTTATAGTGAGTAGCTGCAGTAAGCTGCAGTAGAAATTTGAAGATAGCAATGAAAAAAACTCCTACAGTGAAAATGAACTTATTATATATATGTACATACACAAAACAATTTATTTTTCATTTCTTTTGTAGCCTCTATGTTTACCCTGCACTACTCTAAAAGTTTAAGTTTCATCCAATTTTCAGCTGGCATAAGGAAAAAGTCTTCATATTGTCTCATCCGAAAGGTGATAACATTTCACACTTCAAAAATTAAAGAAATTAGAGGAGCTATCATCTGCCTTGTTTAGATCATTTGTTCATTCCTGCAGGGTGCAAAGCTCTTGTGCAGCTGCCGTCAGCTCTACAGGAAGGTTTCTGAGGAAGGCAGAGAAGTGGAATGGTGGGCACCACATACTCCCAGAAGGGCACAAAGTGGGCTCGCTTTCTGTTTGTAACTGGACTGGCCAACTAGATGAAACAGAAGCGTCAACTTCAGCAGAGAGAAATTACGTACGTGTTACATCCAGAATAAGTATATTAAGCAGTGCGAATTGCTGGTCCAAACAAGGACTGCCAGAGCAAGTGATTCATTTCCCCCCATTAGTGATCTGACATACAGTCTCAAAGCAATATATGGTTCAACTTATCTACCTGAAGAGTTATGCATTTGCCTTAGAAGGCCGCAGCAATGTAGTTACAGTAAGAATTATTTCATTATTTTCCAAGGCCTGCTCTAGGAGCAGCATCACAACAGCCTCAGCCACCCTCCTTATCTTAAAAGAAATACAGTTTTATAAGTACACATTCTTCTACCGACGCTTGACCTGACATCCCTGTGAGTCACACAGCTAATTATTAAGCAAGGCAGTTTATCAGAACATACGCTCCTCTCGAGCACTTGTTTATACACATGCAGACTTTGTGTAGACTGTGGGGTATAGTTCATTACCGACCCAAGGTGCCAACAATCCCTCTATGCTCAGTGAGCTACACACATTCTGACAAACAATTAATCAGAACTCAGTACTGCATCTGGCTTATATTTACAGCCAAAGAATGAATTGGGTTGAAAAAGCATGTGAATGGATAATACTTCAACCTGATGACTCTGTAGCTGGTTTTTGTTTTCCTGGAAGGAATCTGCTAACATATCATGTTCAAGAGACCCAATAGACATTGAATTTATGAGCCTTTAGGTAAACAAAACATATGGCTCTTGCTATGTTCCATCTAT
Source organism: Gallus gallus (assembly GCF_016699485.2). Lineage (NCBI taxonomy): Eukaryota > Metazoa > Chordata > Aves > Galliformes > Phasianidae > Gallus > Gallus gallus. Next base: position 21,057,356 of record NC_052540.1, read on the forward strand.
CTGGTAATCAGTCATTTAGCAATAAATGCAAAATAAAATTTGGCCGGTTTCTCAAGACACGACATCTGAGGAGATCAATTACAGACTTAATTTAGACAAATATTTCATAGCAATCTCTTCCTTTGTATTACATTATCTTTCTTGTTCCATGAAGTTTTCATTAAGTCCCGTGGAAAATGAGAGCTAGACCCTTCAAATCATAATATGGATGCAAAATATCAGTGAGTTTAGGGCAAGAAACGGTGGATTAATCTATCTGAGATGTCAACAAATAAAAGCTCCAATTTATTCTGTTTATAGTTATATCATCAACAGTATCTAAGAATCTACATGCTGAATAATTATTTCATTATTTTTATGACTAATGCTTCTCCAGCAAGTTCCCTTTCCCCAAATCACAGTTCCTGCGAGCTGGAAGGGAGGTCAAGACTCAGGCCGCTCCCGGACCTGGATATGCAGTCTTGTGCCTTACTGAATCAACATAGATAAAGTTATTGGTCAAATGCATTAAGTAGGAGTTTCCCTAAGGTCCAAGCAGCATTTTCCCACCCACTTCTCATTACAAGTCTAACTGTAGCAACAGTTTAGGAGTATGAGCCACGCAGGACCAGTTAACTCCCCTCTGCTGGAATGTGCACCCAGTCATTGCTCTCTGCATCCATTTCTGCTTCCCTTTCCAGTACAAAAATCAGACTGCTTAATGCCAGTCTCATTCAGTACTACATCGTACAACATCGAGAAATTACTAAAGACTTGAAAAATCCATTTAAGCATTTCAACATTGAGACCTGAATCCTCAGCTACTGCAATTTGTGCAACATGAGAGATCTCTGCACAGTGAATTAGAGCAAATCATTTTTCTGGTCAGCTCAAATATGCTCAGAAGATGGCTTCTGCATTGTATTACATCAAGGAAATTTAGCCTGAATACTTCAGTAACAGAAGTCTTGAACACAGGAAAAACTGTGGCGACCTAGACAAATCAAGGTTTGATCCTCGTTTCATTGCAATAAACTTCCTTTAAACCAGCATTTCACTGAGTAATAGTTTTACAAATAAAGTATTTAATTTTATCTCCCATACGGTGTTTAGAAAGTTGGAGGCGGAGGTGATGTTAAATACTGCATCAGATGCGCAAGTCCTGCATACAAAAAACAGGTTTTATATATATTGTTTATGTTTTGTTTTCAAGCTTTCATTTGTTCACTTACAGTCTTTTCCATCCTGTACAGATTCAGATACATTTTTAAAAGCATGTTCAATGCTGTGATACAGAAAACAATCTATATATCAATATATGCAGTCTGTGAGCTTGACATAAAAGATAAGAAACAGATGCAGGCCCAGATGAAGAAATGTATCTATTGGGAAGTTTAAGGGAAGACTTGGCACAAAAATAATTGAAGTCAATATGCAAAAAGAAAATCTGTCAAACCGCAGTGCTTGACTGAAGTGCAGATATATTTATTTGTAAAAAATAAAATAAAATAAAAAATTACACATAGGCTGTATGCAGTCTACCAGCTTAAACGGATTAGTACTACATTAGAAGTGTTCTACTTTACTTCGGCCAAAGTACTCACACAGAATATAAACAAAGAAAGCACTGAAGGTGAACCACACATCCCTGAATAAAGCTTGCTTTGGAGAAGCAGCATTTAGTGAAGCAGCACAGGGCTGCTGGGCCAGATCCCCAGCACAACCATCAGGGCCAGCCTGCACAACCCAGGCCCCACTGCTTGATCTTACGTTTAATTTTTTGTTTATTTATGTTCTTAACTTCACAACTTTACTGTAATATTGAGAAAGTATCAGAGAAGAGAACTCAGTTCAGCACATCCTGACTATGACTATAGAAATATGAGCGTCAGGAAATTCTCTTCACAACATCAGGCAATTGAGGGTCAGTTCCTCAGCCCAGTGCTCTCCTTAGCAAAACCAAGAGGAACATTTCCATTGGTGAAAGTAGAAACTGAAGTAGTAAAATTCTGTTTGGCTGACCGTAGGAAGGCAGAGAACTGAAGATGCTTTAGCAGACCCCTAACTGACTGGACATAACTAACTTCTTTCCTTGCTCTATACTCTTCCTGCCCAAAAGATACTTAGGCGACTATCTTTCAAAACACACAAAAACGTTAGTTTTGGAGCAGAAACCAAGGCAGACCTTGGACAGGTAAGGAGGCAGCAAGGAACCTATCCAGCTCAAGTTAAGCAGTACTAAAATCAACTTCTTTTTAATATATCAAAAGTGAACAGCATAAGAATTTAAGGCCTGCTGCGCTAATCAAACCAGAGACCAATTTGGCCTCACAGGTATACCCAATGTTGGCCAAAGTAGATACCCGGGCAAAAGTGCTACACCAGAGCAGAAACACAGCACTTTGTTTGCTATGTGCGATACTATATATAGAAAATACTGATGCTGATTATCTTCTTTCTTTAGGTCCAAATATTTACATGTGTCTGGGAAAGAAACAATTACTCATCCTCCAAGAATCACCAAGCACCACAGTGACTGTTTTTGTAACAAAGTGAGGCAGTCCAGAGAAAAACTACTGATTTTTCTGAACTCATGGGCAATGCTTTTTAACAAGTTTTAAGCGTGAGTACGATGGATAAGCCTGTCTTCAGGTACTATGGAAAGCCACTTTATGAGGAAAGATACACCAAGGCTGATGAATCCTCAGCATTTGAATATAGTGCTTAATAGGACAGATTACAGAATCATAGAATCCTGAGAGTTGGAAGGGACCTCTGAAGGCCATCCAGTCCAACTCTCTGCAATGGACAGATTCAAACTACAATTTTCATTTGAACTACTTCCTGTCATTACGGCAGAAGAAAAGTCAAGAGATATAGGTACATGAATGACCACCCACCATTACTGATGGATAAATCCGTGGAAAGTAGCCACTGCCATCCAACACCATGGCTCAGTGCCAGTGTTGCAGAAATTAAGGGCAAGCCAAGAAAAAGCAAAGAGGGATGTAAAAAGAAAGATATTTTTAGAAGAAATTATGAAGTTTCACATCACTAACATATGATGTATTGCATATTATTGAGTTTAGCTTAAGATATTATGTTTAGGGATGTAAAAAGACAAACCAACTCCATGAAGTTTTTGTTAGAAACCTGTGAGTTTGTCTACAACCCATTCAAACACCTCTTGTTTAATATACAAATGAGTCAGACTAAAGCAAGCTGGCATCTTTCAAGTTAATCATTTTTCTTTTTTTTTTTTTTTCCTTAGGAAACAGGAGTTTGCCTTGGCTGCTTCAGATCGTTTTCTTTTCTATAGTATCAGTGTAACTGCAATCCTCGATCATTCCCTGCTGCTTGAGGCAATTTCAAACAAGCTCATGCACTTTTAGCACAATTCTAATTAGCTTGGATCTTACGAGTGGTGAACTTGTTTCAGTCCCATTATATACATGTTAATTGTTATCTTAAAGAATAATGAATTTGCAGAAGTAATGGTTGTTTGACATCTATTTAAAACACACTTTAATCTTCACTCTAGCCTAAAAATAGCTTAAATGGCTTTGGTTTGGGAATTATTAATTATTATGCATATGTTGCATTTATATTTAGATATTGGTACTTTTGCTATCTACAGCTTTCCTTTTGACAGTCACTCCTACAACAACCTGAGTGGTGTTCTAGGGGAGTTGGGGGATGGTAGGCAGGGATGTGTTTTTGTTTTACTGCATTAAGCCCAATAAATCATATTAGCTTTAGTGTTGGAAGGGACCTTTAAAAGTCATCTAGTCCAACTCCCCTACAACGAACAGAGACACCACAGTTCCATCAGGTTGCCCAGGGCCTCATCCAGCCTCACCTTGAAAGTCTCCAGGGACGGGGCATTTACCGCATCTCTGGGCAATCTGTTTCTGTGCTTCACCACCCTCACTGTACAAGATTTTTTCCTTATATCCAAATTAAATCTACCTTCTTTGAGCTTGAAGCCATTTCCCCTTGTTCTATCGCCACAGACTCTGCTAAAGAGTCTCTCCCCTTCTTTCCTGTTGCTCCCTTTTGGATATTGAAAGGTCGCTATCAGGTCACCTCAGAGCCTTCTCTTCTCCAGGCTGAGCAGCCCCAGCTCTTTCAGCCTGTCCCCATAAGAGACTTGTTCCATCCTTTGGATAATACTCCGCTTTCACCTCTTTATCCGTACATTTCACCTCTATACATATATATAAATATATATGCAAATAATAATAAGAAGAAAGAAGCTGGTAAAATCCTCGGGAATTACTTTTGACATTTTTCAGTCACTGGTCCCTATTTGCAAGTTTCATTGATTGCTATGGCAGCAGTAGCATATGCTGCTCGGGTCAACAAAACATAGCATGGCCCCTTAGGATCTTGATTAGCTTCCTGCAATACACAGTACACAACCAAATCTGTATTTAAAGAAAAATTAAAGATCTTCTAACATCAAAATCCTATATAGAGTAGAAACACATTACTAAAATACTATACCACAAGATAGTGACACCTGGCAGAAAACATACACAAAATTTTTTTCCTTAAAGGAACAGAAACAGAATTGTTCTAAAGTCCTAAAATTGTTGAAGATCTGAATCTGGGTCACGGCTGAGGTTAAATGAGAACCCCTCCCACATACACACAAGGGACATTCAGTAGGTATGTCATTCACACAGCAAAATCCAACTTAATGAAGCACATCAATTGTCATCACTACTCCCTTCTAACACCTTAGAATTGTTTCTCTAAACATTTATTTATGCTACAGCGTTCAGATGCATACAGCACCCGTAAGAGAGCTGTGATACAGTTACTTGGGTTTTTATTGCATCCAAGGAAAGAATATGAAGGGCAGCAATCCCACAGTCTCCGTATTTTATACTACTTTCAAGAGGTGTGGCAATGGTGCCAGTAGAAGCGCATATTTTATGTGAAGAAAAGAGAATTAAATCTGAAACAAGACAATAGCTGAGAAGTTTAGAGCCAGCCCTGACATACTATTAACTCCTTTCTCTATAATTAGGTGAGACCTGGCAAGCCCTGAAAGAACAATTACATTTGCCTGAACCATCTTGGGTGGAACCTGACCTGATTTAAGCACAAAGAATGAACACCTGGATTTATGATGCTCACATTTCTTTGGAAGTAATTGTTCTTTTTATTTTAATTCACTGCAAAGCCTTTGGTCTCAATATATCAATTCAGCTACGGTTTTTACATTCAATATTTCAGAACATAAGATTATAAAAACCAATGCTGTGCTCATTTATCTTACATTTACCTTCAAAAAGTTAGAAAGTTACCACTTACTGAGTGTTTACAAACAAAATGCTGGGTTATACCACTGAGTAACCCAACAATAGTAAAGGCAAATTTTATCATTGCAAGCTGCTCATCACAAAATAAGTTGAATTGGTTGGCTGAAGTCACCCTGAATTTCTGGTTTAAAAAAAAGTTACTTAGTAGTTAATACATAGTATATTAAAAATGGCATGTGGTACTCTAGAATATTCACGTCATTAGTGACAACAATAATGAAGTCCTTCTTGCATTAACATGCATGGAGTTGGTAACAAACCCTCAAGAGAAGTCAGAACTTCCACAATTCACAGAACTGCTTTCCACCAGAAATCTCTGACACCAAGAAGTTTATCCTTCTCTCCCTCCAGCTTTCAATCACAGAAGCTAAGGAAAACCTCTATATCATGCTCAAAAAACAAGTTTCAGAGCACCGTTAACAGATATTTTGGTGTGTTTGACACCGCCTGCCTACTGCACCAGTAGATAAGCTCGACCTGGCAGGGAAAAAAGAAAAGAAAAGAAAAACCACTAACTACACTATCTGTTTCTCCTTTAAAAAAAATGACTGTAAAAAGAAGATAATTATACATCCACCCTCCTGTTAGCATCTAAATGCAGAAACCATAACACCCAGAGGATTCTTCAGTCATTTGGAAAGCAAAGAATAATTAGACTCTTAGCGGAAAGGAAGTTCTGAAAAGAGAAACTGAACTTCTCAAAGTTCAGGTAAGACCAAAGTAAGCCAGAAATCAACCATCATGTTTTCCGTTTTATTTTTATTCCCCCCCCGCTTTTTTTTTTTTTTTAAACATTACCCCCTAGTGAGCCAGTTCTGCAGGAAAACATCTACATTTTGTATTGCCACTGCTGCTTCCGTGATAATTTACTCACATCTAAAAATGTTTACTTGTTCAATTTCCTAATTCAAAATTACATTGAACTGAGAAAGAACGTAACTGTATTCCCAGGCATCGCACCAGAAGACTCCTACATCTTTTATTTGTCTTCAGATGGTATCACCCATGATCTGAAGTTAACCTTTTTACGTAGAAAAAGAATGGGGTGGAAAAACAATTATCTTCGTTAGTAGAAACGAGGAAAGCTCTGCTTTTATTAATCAGTCTTAACATTACTTTCTTCCTTGAAAGTAACTCTTTTGAAACATATTCTCAAATAGAGATTCACTGACTAGTAGGAACCTATGGACAACAAAGAGATGCTAAAATAAGTGTTAACTTACACCAGGTCCCCAGTTTGGAGAACATTTTTAATGTCACCTTAGCCTACGTGACTGAGAGTTGGGGAAGAGGACAAACCTCCAATTACTCCCACCAAGAAGTTTCTCAGCCACTAGCACCCCTGAGGCTGTGTTTGATATTCTGATAGATCTTAAAAGTCAACTGCATTATAAAGACCAGGCTACAGCCTTTTAAAGGATGTCTTCTTCTTATTCCATCATCTCGCACAATTGGTATGTGTTCCTAGCACCGAAAATATCCCTTTCTATTTTCTATCCAATATTAACAGGTAGACTCTGGATTGATCAAAAGAAAACCTCTTCAAAACTTTCATCGTTTTCTGGAACCTACCCAAACCAGCAGGAGGAAACCCATTGCAATCCACTCAGTAACTTGAACCCGGGAATCCTCATGACCACAGCTGAGCAAACTGACAATTTACAACAAGTCTCACCTCTGCCGTTTCTAGGAGACCTCATTGTGGCCTTCCAGTACTTGAAGGGAGCATATGAACAGAGGGGGAACAACCGTTAACATGGGTTGACAGTGAGAGGACAAGGGGGAATGGTTTTAAACTGAGACAGTGGAGGTTTAGGCTGGATATTAGGAGGAAGTTTTTCCACACAGAGCATGGTGATACACTGGAACAGGTTGCCCAAGGAGGTTGTGGATGCCCCATCCCTGGAGGCATTCACGGCCAGGCTGAATGCAGCTTTGGGCAACCTGGTCTGGTGGTTGGTGACCCTGCACATAGTGGGGGGGGGGGGGGTTGAAACGACGTGATCGTTATGGTCCTTTTCAACCCAGACCATTCTATGATTCTATCTGAACATCATCTGCAAGCAGAATTAAAAATACAGACAAACCTTAGCTGAATATTTTTGCCACATCCTTACAACACCAACAGATGCCAGTGTTAAAGCCTGAGGCTGCTGTGAGCAGTAGCTTTGACAAAAAGCAGCACAGCCAGTGCTGACTAGATGCACACTTAGACTGGGGTCCCACCTGTGGGAATATTTGTTGTCTACTTCTATATAAGGATTGTTATGAATGCGTATTTATTATATGAGCAGGAAGACATTTGTATATGGCTTCAAATGAGCGTGGGATATTTTTGCAGCGTTTTCCCTGAAGAGTGATTAAAAGCAAGCCTGTAGTGCTTAGAAATCTCTCCACAAACGTCAAACAACATTTCTGTAAGAAACAGTACTTGATTTCTCCCGGCACCCAGCAGCTGTGGTGATCTGTCATCTGTAACGCATAATGGTAAAACGCCACGATCATACAGGTCTTCATAACACAACTTTCAAAGCGCTCTTCAGAGTGTACTTCTATCAAAATGTTTGCAAGGCAGGAGCTTTGCAATAGGTTCATGAGCATCAATCTTTATAAGGGTTATTTACCAACACTGAAGTCTGAGGGTACACGACTATGGAGTTGGGCTTCTTATCCAGATATGAGATGTCTAAAGTTTTTGGAGCTATTCAAATAAAGAAAGTTTTAAGCCTAGAAGGCAGAGAACACTACTTAAAAATGGGGAAACTAAGAGCACACAAAACTTGTGTGCTTATGTTTTAGCATACTATAGGAAATTGTTGTAGCAAGCACTGATTAAACCTGCTTCTGGGTCTCTGCAGATCAGCTCTTCTGCATTATTTGAAAACCAAGGATTTTAAGACACATACACACAAAAACACAAGGAGAAAACCTTATCAAAAGAGCCACAATCATTTTAATTTAACTATGATTCAGCTGGAAGATGTAAAGAGATGCACAGCAGAGCACAAACGAGCTAAGAGAAAACAAGCAGGCGTGCAAACAATGAGTCAGAATGAGACTTGATTGCCAACCTCTCGCTGTTCTGCAGAGTGTACCAATAAGGACTGATATAAACTCCGACCAAAGAGAAAGCTTTACAATGTGACTGCAGGGAAGATTATTATTTTCAGACTCTAGTGGCCATTACAGAACCATTCATGTCAGCCTTCAATATTCTGCAATTCATCTTATGAAGTGCCAAGAAAACAAGGTAAGTTTGTTTCTACATAGAAACACTATTCAGAAAAACCCCAAATGAGGCAAGACAACACAAACACACTTTCCTTCTCTTAATTCACAAGCAATTTCAGACTTCATTTTCCTTTCTTACTGACCAGATCAGTTTTAGCAAAGTTGCATATATTTAATGAGAGGGTCGAAAGGTTTTATTTAAAAAAAAAAATGCATGCCAGCTCCATACTTCAGAGGGTATTTTATGTACATGTATGAATCTGGGAGCAGAACATCCCCATTATTCAGCTCTCTCCTTGCAATTTACCTCCTACAAATCTCCTCTGTACCCCCTTGGCAAGCTCATTTGGACAACCTTCTCCCCTCTGCTCACACTGATATAATGAACATATCTTCTCTCTGTCTCTTCTGAAATCTTTTCTAGCTTCAAAACAACTCACAACTTCCTTATCTATTTCTGCTCGTTATTTAACTCTAATTTCACCACCTTTCGAAAGCATATGGGGTACACATTGTACAAAATAGCACTGCTAAGAAAACTGTGCCATGACAAGAAGAATAGAGCATAATAGCTTTGCATGCTACTGAGATGAAGCCTCTAAAGGAGGAGTATTTTTATCGGTAAGTATTATGCATTAACAAAAGGAAATATTTTTAGTGTCTGTATCTCCTGTACTGAGAACTCCGTTCTATGACAAAGAAATATAAAAGCATTTCTGAGTTTGAATTTGCTTGCTTAGAATAAGTTACATCTTAACAAATTTCAGATTTCCCATATCTTTCCTTGTTCTCATGAAAGATCTCTGTACATACCTCACTGCCCAGAAAGATTGTTAAGGGAAGAAAACAAAAGGTCAGACTCTCCACAAGAGTGATCCCAAACTCCCCATCAACACCTATATATACACACATAAGTCAAAGATGTATTTCAGATATGGAAATTAAAGGCAACTTAGTGGCGTAAGATAGAGGTCCAATTTCACAGCAATAATAAAGCCCTTCGGTTATTTGCATTAACAGTGGAGTAACTCAGAGTGCATACGAGGAGAAGAAACACAAGTGATATTCGAAACAGAAGGAATTGTACAAGGGAATATTTCAAGCTACTTGGTAACTAAATCACGCCATACAGTGTCACTGTGAGTCTCAACAGATCACCTGATGACTGATTAAGAAGTTCTTTATGTGCACTCAGGTAAGGAACCAAAATCACATACCAGTCATTAGAGAAAGTGGTAAGCATATGCAAGCTATTGGAAACTACAGTGGAAGCCAAAGATACAAGTCCACCTATGGTGTTGTTCAACAACCTGATCCGAACATAAAACAAGTAACTGATTACAAGTGAGCTTACTGAAACACCAAAAGATTCAGTTCCTCCTTGAATAAAGATACGCAGAATGGAACGTAGTGGACTGCAGAGTTCTAGTTTCATAATTCTTCTCCAGAGTCTTGATTTCTGATGGATCCAGATCCAACATACACTTAAACAAATCTAATATAGCTCAGGCATCACAACTTGCTTTTGCCTACCAGGTATTTTTCCCAGAAAGCAATGAACTTCCCCATTGTAAAATAAGTTCACAGGAACAAGGCTGAATTGAGAAATCTATTCATGGCTTCTCACCAATAATATGGCATTTTTTCCCCACAACTGTGCTGTTTTAACTTCATGACCTTTTCTCCCAAATTGGTATAAGCTGCCATAAAGACATCTGCCCTTTTTCATAAAGACATTAAGAAGGAGTAGAGAAGAGATACTAAAAGCAGAAAGTTCAAAAGATACTCATTTCAGAAGGGAAGATTTAGAGATTAACAGTACTGTTTTTTCCAACCTAGACAGATTCTAAACCTTTTAAATAATTGCCATTACAAAGAGTTGAGAACAGTTCATCGCCACTTGGAAGAAAAAAGTGTCACTGCTGCTTTCAGATAGTTTCCAAACCTTGCACCTTTCACCCTTGAAATCAAGGGAAAAAAAAGAGAGAATTCACAGCAGCAAATTTCTTGAAATACATTTTCCTCTTCACTGCATGGTATTCTAAAGGCCTTCAAACAGTTTCAGAAAGCTAATGCTTCTAATGACTTAAACTTTTCTGTTTAGCAATTCTTGGGAAAAATGGAAAGGAATCTTAAGCAACGTGCTGAACAACTTATTTGGCTATTGGTAAGATTCGGCTCTGTCCTTCAGCTGGAGTAACTCAAGACCAGAGGAGGGTCACAAACATGATCAGAGGGCTGGAGCACCTCCACTCAAATACAGGTGGAGGGAGCTGGAAGCCCTTGGAGAAGGCTGTGGGGTGACCTCACTGCAGCCTTCCAGTACCTAAAGGGAGCCTATAAACAGGAAGAGAGTCAACTCTTTGAAAGGGTAGATAACAGCAGAACAAGGGGAAATGGCTCTAAGTTGGAGGGAAGATTTAGATTGGATGTCAGGAGGAAGTTCTTTACAGAGAGAGTGGTGAGATGCTGGAACAGGCTACCCATAGAGGTTGTGGATGCCATGGAGGTGTTCAAGGGCAGGTTGGATGGGGCCCTGAGCAATCTGGTCTAGTATTACAAACAGGTGTTGGCGGCCCTGCCTGCAGCAGGGGGTTGGAGACTCGTGATCCTTGAGGTCCCTTCCAACCCAAGCCATTCTATGATATGATTCTATGATTCTGTAAGACTGCTGTCACTGAAAAGCAGTTACATGGAGGTGAAATTTCGGATCAGGGTTGGATAAAAATATAGTCTTTAGAGGGAGTTCTAGCTTTGTCAAATTTTTCCCCTTCCCTTCCAAAGTTTTTATCAGTAGTTCATAACAATAAATAAATAAATAAAAAGTCACACTAAGCATGAAATTTCTTCTGGATGTCTGCTTCTTTTCCTTCCCGTGTTACTGTGCCCAGTGGGAACTGTCTAGACCAGGTGAAGAACTGCTTTCTGCTGGCACAGACATCTATTTCAGTTTTCCTTTGTAGCCTAACATGATGTACAAGAACTCTTCATTTAATTGTTCTTGTGTGATTTCAGAGCACCTTCTGTAAGATTTCGTACTGAATCCGAAAGGCTTGCTAAAATTAATGAGGAGTGTCTACACACAGATAGCCAGCCATTAAAAATTTAACACAACCAGCAGATTATGAGGATATCTTCATCGATGTAAATTAGCTCCTTCCTAATGCAAGTAATGCTGTCTATGCATTCCTGTTGCCACTTTTCAGCACACATGTAGAATACTGAAATATTTCTCCATATGAATAGCTGGGTCATAGAGATACCCAACACATATGCCACATGCTCATGAATTCCTGAACCAGCTTGAAGGCCTCCTGAAGCAAGGGGATTTGCTTGGCATCAAGCACTTGGCAAAGTCATCCCCAAGTTTTAGAAGGAACTACTACAGAGCAGCCAGGATTCAGCTACAGCTCTTGTATCAACAGTCTTCATATAGAACTTACCGTTACCTTCTAGGCACTGATTAAACTTTAACAGCTCAGAAATATAACAAACTGACTACTGGATATCAAGAAAAGAAAAAAAGAATTAAATAGGACAATACACTTTTTCAATATTTTGTTGAATGTAAGACTAAACAATTTAATATCGTGGCATTTTCCTGCTTTGGGGCACAGCATCGTGTCAGCTCATTTAGCTGAAGAAGTTCATAACAGTTGGAATAAAGCCTTTGTTGTGCACCTTTCTGTTAATCAACGTCAACTTTTGCTTTTATTATTACCTACTGTTTCAAAAATAGATTAAAGCTTGTGTCAGTGTGCGTATATACACATATATGGCTTTGTTGATGCATCCATATGAAACCACAGCCGCCCCCAACCACTCAGTTGTTCCATTTTAATTCAAGAAGTTAAAAATTAAAAAGCAATTTAAAAAAAAAAAATCCATTTAAAGTACAGAAGTTTACTTCAAAGTGAAGCAGAAAAGCAGGAAAACTCAGTGGGAAATCAGGAAAAGACCTCCAAGACAAGCTTCAGAAGCTGCAGTGGCTTCCTCCTCCAGGATATGGCAAGCAGCATAAAAAGTCTGGAGGAGGAACTCCACAATTCTCTTCAGTTTGCTCTTTCCATGTTTTCAAACCACCCCCTCAGGCATTAAGCATTTATACAAAGTACGTTTCTTCCTCCTCAATAAGGATTTAAAACTATTTTTCCATAATGGACTCTGAATAATAAGGGGAAAAAAATAAAAACAAAACACACTTCAGTCAAAGAGATGCGATAGAATAACGGACAGGCTGAGTGCACACATTCCCCAAACAATGCTGCTCTTGGACAAAGATGCTCACACTTTCGTGAGCTGCAGGAAGTCAATTGGCCATTTGCATAAATATGCCAGATGACTGTTATACACTTCATGGCTGGTCACAAGCTGAGCCATTCAGTATGACTCTAGATCACACACACTTTATTGGTGCTGGTGCAGACATTAGCAAGGAGTTTTCAGGGTACTGCAGTGCTGAAAATCAGGACAGAAGGGAACGCACTGTCGTTTGAACAGAGAGCTTTTTGCCTGAATAAGCATTACTGAGCTGCAAGGGTCATAGAATCATAAAATCATAGAATGGCCTGGGTTGAAAAGGACCACAGTGCTCATCCAGTTCCAACCCCCTGCTATGTGCAGGGTCGCCAACCAGCAGCCCAGGCTGCCCAGAGCCACATCCAGCCTGGCCTTGAATGCCTCCAGGGATGGGGCATCCACAGCCTCCTTGGGCAACCTGTTCAGTGCATCACCACCCTCTGTGTGGAAAACTTCCTCTTAATATCTAACCTAAATATCCCTAGGCTCAGTTTAAAACTATTCCCCCTTGTCCTATCACTATCCATGTCAGTAAGAATAGTTACAATTAAGGAACCCCACCACCAGTACTTCAAATCAACAATCAACCATTAAAACAAATATATCTCTTGCCAGGACTCAGTTGAACAGAAAGGCACTTTTCATAGCAGGACTCATTTGATGGTATTCTGACAACATCCTTAGCACTTCTGACTTTGTAAGCAAAACACCATCACACCTAACTGCACTTAAGCACAAACAACTCTGCCAAACAGCGCATAACAGTATTTGAACTTTTCAAATCTAGATCAGATTGATGTTTTGGCTATAATTCCCCCTTTGCTTTTGTGGTGTCTGTGACCTATCTGGCACGCAGCAGGTCACCTTTGCTCTCACAGAACAGCATCGCAGCCACTTCCAGGCTCACACCGCCAGTACTCCGTGCTGGTCCATGAAATTCAGCTCTCCAGCTGTCTATAACCACACCGTGACATTTTGATCTCCCACAATCCCAAGAAAAGAAAAAGAAAAAAAAAAGCTTTATTTTCCAGTTTATTTTTCTAACCATTCTCAAGTAAATTGTACTTGCATTTGAATTATTTTACAATTAAGCAAGTACAATTTCAGCGGTCTCTGATGAATTCTTGTAGTTGATCATTTGCAGTGAGACACTGATGGCTGTTTGGTATGTCCTGAACATAACCTTGAGACAACAGGAGCTCAACACGCTTCGTAATTACATTCCTCAGTAGGAAGCAAATTCCACAGTTGACATATGGAAAGAGCAAACTGTTCTTCCATTCAAAATAAACAAAAATATTTGTTTCCTGTTCTTCCAACTGTTAACTTCTGAACGTTTCGATTGTTTCACTGCACAGCACTCCACGGCTTTCAGAACTGCCCTCCTTCATTTCCTCCCACCTCTACAAGGATGCACAAGTGGCGAAGAACAGAAGAAAGCTCAGCATCCCCAAAACTCCTACCTCTTGTAATCACGTCTTGATTACCACCCAGCACCGTTGAAACAGGGTAAATTAATTCAGCCCCTCAGTAAATCAGACCAGAGCAATATGCTTTACCTCCCTTCCTGAAAACCTGTCAATTAAACATCTGCAGGTGATTTCAAGAGACAAAGACCTTTCATGATGCACAACACCTTTCCAATTAAAGCCGGCCAGCTGCCTATCATGCAGATCTACTCAGGCGCTTACAGAAAGTATCAGGAATAAGTGGATAGGGACATCAGAAGAACCCTGCACATCACAACCGGACAGCTAAACCTGTTGCGAGTGCAGATCTTTTGTGCCTCACTGTAGCAAAGCTGAGGGAGGGTGCGTTCAGCACTTAGCAGCCAATGAACCGTTAAACTTCTCATTCACTCACTTCCAATAGCAGAGATCTCAACACCTTAATAAGCATAGAAACCCCCAGCAAGGGTAGTTGCTCAAGAACAAAGGCTAAGAAAGCAGTTTATTTGAGGGGAGGGAGGGGAGAAGACTCAGGACCACGGAAACTTGTTTTAAGAGATGTAAATAAAATGGAAACAAGGAAGAAAGAAATGATGGGCTGAAATCGTTTCCAAGGAGACAAAGCAAAGCCCAGGCCTGGGCAAAGGGGCAGCAGCAGGGCAAGGCGCCAGGGCAGCTCCACACCCAACATTACACAGCTTGAAATATTTGTTAAGCACCATGCTAACGACGACTTGATTCTCCTGTAGATTACTTCTGCTGGGCAGCTAAATATTAACGCGAGGGCTGGCTAATTATTTAGCAAGCAAGAGCTAACTTAAATGAGCGTATCCTTTAGGAGTAATCCATGTGAATAACGATCCCGACTCGTTTCCACACAGGAGCCACGACTTACTCGGGTTTTCACGATACGTCGGGGTTTCTAAAAGAGGCACTACGCTAATTACCCTGCTCGGTGACAGCAAGTGCCTCCTGTTTGCGTGGGTTTTATTGACTATCCCGTACCGCTTCACAAATACGCCCTCCCACGCGTAGGAAGGAGTTCAGGCACACCAGATAATGGCTTGTAACATCTTCCCACTCAAGCATCCTAAGAGACATTTTCCCTTCATTCGTCCTTTTCAGACAAGCGCGTTGTGCTTTTCGTTTTCCCACCCCACAGACACTCAATGACGCAGGAACCCTCATCGAAACGGCGCGGCACCAACGGAGCAGACTGGCACCTTTTTTTTCTTCCCCCCCTATAGTCAGAAGTTATTTACTTTCACGCATTTTGCTGCATTAACTCCATCAGGCTTCGAAACCCAAAGCTATCTGATTGCTCACCAAACACCACCACAAGACACCACCATCCCATACCGCGTTGAGGTCAGGGGACCAACACAGCCTCGCATAAGCCTACCTGGGCTCCTGGGCAGACTCCCGTCCACACAGCTCTTCACAGCGAAGTGATCCCTCCTCACTCTGAACCCCACTGCCCCGAGCTGGATATGAGGGAGAGAGGGGCAGTGGCTGTTAATGAGCTCATTAACAGTTGGGGTGGGGCACTGCAGGTCTTAAAGTGCCTCAGCACGGTTCAGCGCCTCACGGGCCGTGAGGTTGGCCCCTGCCCTCCTGGTGTCTATTTATCCTTTTCAAGCATTGATACTGCAGTGTGTTGTGTTGGTTTTGATGCCTGCCCCTGCTGCCAGCAGCTTCCTTACCCCCTTGAACCACCATCAAAGTACACGAAGACACCAAATAACAGCTCAGTTTTTATTTTATTTGTGTCAACACCAAGTTTAAACAACCCCTTGTTTTTATTGATGTAGCAGAGACTGAAATCGTCCTCCTGCCAGCGCTGTCTGCATGGCACCAAGCATAACATCCATATTAAAGAGGAAGACCTCCAGTTCATTTCAGCCAACATCTTTCTCAGTTGCACGGGGCTTGTTCAAAGCCCTCTGCTAGATACAGCTTTGCCAGCTGAGGATCCCTCTCACACTGGAATGTTTCTTCTTCCAATGACAACGATGTACAAATCCAATGCAAACAGGAGCTGCTCTGGTTGGTCTCAGACTGGGAGGATGCAAGAGAGATTTCCAAACACTTCCTTGGGTCTTGTTCCTTCTTCAGCTTAAGCCACTGTGAGAAGTACAGCTGAAGAGTGGATGTTGCTTGGGCAACATTTCAGCCAGTCTGCAATATTCTGCACAAAGCAGGGCTGGATGGAGGGGAAGAAAATATAGCATTAGAGTTTGTCTGTAGCATCATGACCAAATGATGTCTGCTTCTCATTAGATCCCAAATAATACAGAGAAGGGTTGGTACCTGATATTTTCAAAGCAGAGCAGCACTGACCACTTTATCTTCTTAGGGACTACCAAGCAGACTGCTGTGCAATTTACTTTGGTAACTTCAGACAGCACGTAGACTTGCAAATAGTTGTTATGTCACCTTGCCAATCTGCTGCTATGCCTACTAGGAATGCAGAGCAAGCAATCAATTACTTTACACTTACCTGTAAGAAAATCATTACCCCTTTTCTTATGAAATTAGCCTAATTCCGGTGGGAATCACAACATCTTTTTAGTAAGAATCATTCCTCAGTGAAAAAAAAAAATCCCTGAAAGAACTGGTTGTTTATTACTTCTGTTCTGCCTGAAGCCACTTTGCATAAATGATGTGACATGACCTCGAAACAATGCAGCCTCGATTTTTTTTGTTAATATTCCAGAAACTTAATTTTCTGTTGGGAATTATGTACTGAAGCAGTCACTTTTGAAATGCTGGAAACTGGTAAGCTTTAAATATACAGAGCAGGGAAATGTGGTTTTCATAGAACATCACGTCTAGATGCTGATGACAAGCAAGCCTAATAATTCATTGTTCTGCAAACCAAAGAAATTCTGGCTGAAGCCTTTTAAAAGATAAGTTTGCTATAAAATGGATATTGCTCCATTATAAATGTAACAAGAAAGCAATTAATGGGAAATGTGACCTGATATGAGAAGCATATATATGTATACCTAAAAGACTAACATATGTCATATGGGGAGGATGGCGATTAATGTTGGCCAATGAGAGACACAGATGATTTGTGCCATCTCTGCAGCAGAGAAGTGCTCTGGCAGGTGGGGTGATAACACCTGAGATCACCGTCCTTATGTGGATGGGATGGAGCACACTGGCTCTATTCCTCCTCCTGGGGTCATCTCCTTTTAAAAGGTGCAGCAGCAAGGTACTCTGTCCCCATAATTCAGATTTCAGCCTCCTTTGTTCTATTGCCTGCACTTTTTCTTTTATTTTCAGTTATTCTGATAATTGTATTAGTTTGGAGCCAGAGCTGATATGCCCATTTTTAGGACAGGAATGAGGGAGGAAGAGACAGAGTTCCTGCCCTTTATTCCTCTTAGCTCTCTTGTAGAGAAGATGGCACAATCACCTCCTTTCCTCACCGTATCCCTGCTGCCACTAGGATGTCAGCACATAATATAGCCCTGGCACATATGCATGCATGGAGTTCACAAGATGACTAATATTTCACAGGTTGTCAGCTCCCAAACTTAATCTAGAGCATAGTTCAGCTCTTGTGTGAGAAGCCCAGATTTCTCAAGCAGCATCCAGGAGAATTTTAAAAGAGTCTTCCAGAAACCCTTGAATGGGATCTACAGTCAAAGTAGCGTTTTTGTACTCCTTGTTACACTAGGTTAAATAAGTAGACAATATTTACCAGACTGAATGCTGAGCCCCTTCCGTAGTAAGGGTGGGAGCTAAGGCTGCAGGTTTGTGTACTGTTCCTTCAAAGGGATGGAAGCAGCTGGATATTCATCTGGTAGCCCCGTTACAATCCCGATGAGGACAATACAATTATCCACCTGAGTGGCAAATTGCAAAAGTCAGACTGCTGCTACACAAGTGTGTATATTTATCATACGTAACATAAATACTAAATTTGTGCCAAACAGATGTTTGTTGTAGAGGAGACAGCTGTTATTGGGATTCAATTTCTGATTTTTTCAAATGTCACGGAAGGAAACATTGCATGTGAGCTCACAGTTGCATAAACTGCTCACCAGAATTAATAAACTTTCTGAAAGCCATATATAGAATTATATTAATGAAAGCTATTTATTGTCAATTCAATGTGTTATGTTTTCGGCTGACAAAAATGCATTTAAAGTGGTACATTACCAAGAAAGCACATAGTTATTTTTCATAATCTTAATTAATTTTCATGCACTATTGTATGAAATGTATGATAAGTTTTAGTTAGCAATTAGTTTTCTATTAATTCAAAATTAATTTTCATTCCAAATGTGTATTCAGTGCACAGTACCTGAAGAATAAGAGTTTAGCAGGGATAAAAGCCCAATTGTACAAGGTCCTATATAAATACAAAGAGATAGACAAACATAAAAGTGAAACCTTAAAATGCCAGGCTAGATCGAAGGCAAGTAGCATTCCTGTTCCTATACTGGAGGTGGAAAGAAGTATTTCAAAAATCCTATTCTCAAAGAAAGAAGAGGTTAATGCATTTGAAAGCACAGATAAAACTTTTCCAAACCAGAATCTGAGCTTTACAGAAAATATGTTATAAAGTGGGCTGTAAATCTTTTTAGGTTTTCCCAGGTCAGAGGAGATCTGTGGAAGATCAAGGGACTGAAATCCTCAGTTCTTTTTTCAGTGGGTCACGAATAAGTTTTTCTTTTCTGCCAGGTTCTCTCTTAATTTACACAACAAAGGTTGAGTTTTGAAATGTTAAGTATTAACTGCATTACATATTGGAGCTGTCATTTTGAACATAACACACCTTTAAAATATTTAAGTAGAACCCCAAAGGAATATATAGTTTTACCTTAAAAAGGTTGTTTTAATAGAAATTGATGACAAAAGACTATACTTAAATGGTAGGGCAGCACATACCCAACCCACCATAATTAATGGAAAAAAGGCTCATTACTAGATGAAGTAAAATGCAAAAAGCAGTCAATTTTTCATACTGAATAATAGATGGTTTGAAAGTGAATAGTACTACAAACTCTGAGAGCTCTGTTTGTTCCATGTACATTTTCTCCATTGTGTGCAGCCCAAGTTTGTCTGCTCCCATTCAGTGACACCAATCAACACCCACTAAATTGGAGCTAAAAAGCAAATAACATAATTTACTTACCATGGCCTATGCTGGACTTGCATGCTGTTTGCCAAAGTGGCGGAGGTTTCCTCATGTCACGGCCACGGATCTATGTGGATGCCAACTTTTCATAACTGCTTGTCCAGCAGTAACGGAGAGCCATTGGCACCTGTGGAAGACAGTTCCTCTCATTGAGGTTACACTTTAGAAATCCAAAACCTTGAAGATGTGTGTTATGCTCCATTTTCTCCAAATGCATATACCAAGCTATGTAAAGTATATAATAACAGTTCTTCAAGTGGCCTTAAAATGCTTTATATGTCCCATTACATTAAAATAAGATATTGATCGAGCCTTTTCCAATGAAATAAGAACTTACAGCACTTCTACTTTTGGTTGCTGCTCCTTCCTTCAGCACAATAAAATGCCCTATTTGTGTTTTCTAATCTTAACCATAATTTCAACTTTGAAAGAGCATGAATACAAGCTGTGTAAATATGAACAGAGAAAACTGTTTTCCTACTTCCATCCCATTTGCACATAGTGGGTTAACACTTCATTACCTTGAGCACTGAAGGATAGATCATACAGCACAATAAGGATAAAAACATTAATAGCTCAATTTGGGAGCATTTCAAACATGATTTCCTTAAAGTGATGCTGCTCCAAAGGCTCACTGAAATGCAAATATTTGCATGTATAATAGGCACTGTGTTTCAACTAGGATATCCATGCCATCCTTTATTGCTTAATGTAAAACATCTTACTTCTCCAGCAAAGTTATAGCTCAAATATGGGATGGTAAAGTAGGAACACTGGCAAAAGCCACGGCAGATACTTTAGTATGTGATACAGATAAACGTTTCTATAGGCCAACCTCTCAGCCTTGGGCATGCAAAACGTAGATCTGATCCTGAATGTGCACTTGCTGATGGGCTAATGGTGAACCTAATTGCCACTTTGCACTTTCAGTTACCAGACTGAGCAGATAAGAGCAGGACTTCATGCACACAGCAGTGCACTGGTTAGGACCTCAGTGACCAGTGGGAATGGTGCAGCTGCAAAAGAGCAGATGAAAAGATGGTCAGAGAATGATTAGCCAATTGCTCTTTCTACTTTGCAGCAATCTGGTACATTGAACAAAAAGCACTTGGTATTTATTCCCCTAAAGTTTTTATCTCTTTCCCCTTCATTTCCACAGCTCCCTGAGAAAGGTATTTTACAGGGTTATTTTCTGACTGCGGTGCTGAAGTGGGAGACAGAGGAGTTCAGTTCAGCTCTCACTTTTGTTCCAGACTGCCTGTGTAATGTCAGGCAACTCATTTAACCTCATGGCATCCCAGGTCCCATCTGGACAGTGGGAAAAACACAACCTGCTGAGAGATCTGCTGTGAGGACACATCCATTCCTCAGAAGATTCTCAGATACAACAGCAATACAGCCTGAATAAATACACAGTGAGAATAGTTTTCATCTCTCCTGTTTGTAATTCATGGGTTGCTACTTCATTACCTGTGGCACCGAAGGATAAATTATACCAGCACAAACTGGAAATAAACATTTGTATCTTCATTCAGTACCGTTTCATAGACAGTCTACTTTAAGATGGCATTGGCCTAAAGACCCAAACAAATGAGAAACAATTAGGAATGAGATCCTTTGCTTTTAACTACTTCAACACAAGTGTGTAATTCTTAGCACTCCAGAATGACATTGTCCTATTAAATCTATTGTGTTTATCCTCAAAATCTGGTAAAACGTGACAAATAAATATCTAATAGCATGCCCGTGATGCATTCACCACTGTTAAGTGGCACTTAGCATTTCTGAGGCAGCTTTTAACATCCAGACCATCTGCATGCTGGAAAATCCCCCTAACTTGGCTGTTTGAAAGGTTCATCTCTGATAACCCAGTACTGCCTCAGCCTGTTCATCAGCTAATTGAAGTCAATAAGGCAGACTCAAGAGTTCATTAATTAGAGGCAAGAGTGGCTTACACCCTGCTCTTGTCCTCAGAGCCTGAGAGATGACACCAGTCAGCCAATTAGACAAGAGTACTGTAGAGATGAACAGCTATTCTGCCTATTGGCCACTCCTGACCATAGAGAGATGAACTTAAGCTGGATAGTTCTCAAGAGACACAGACCTTTACAAACCTCACAGCGAAACTCCACCTGCTGGCATCAGCTGGGCTGAGTTAAACTGGATAAACTCCACTGCATATTCTGAAGACCATCTATCTGCAGGGTTTAGAAGTTTTGGAGCTTCATGCTGGACCTAGCTAAGAGAGAATAGAAGTAGGATAAATAGAGTATAAAGTTACAACCGTCTCTACAGTCTGCCTCTTGTCTCCATCACCTGCTCACATATGTCAGTCAGAAAAGGGCTGTGTCTACATGTGAAAGACAGAGGTAGGCAGACAAAGGAGTGCTGTTTCGTTGGCTTTTACTTTGCCCACAAGCCAATGTAAAAACATACTTCTAAAAGAAGTGGAAACAGATAATTTATGGGTCAGACTTAAGCCAACACTTACTGGTGTTGGTGTCACAGCTCCTACTGAAGAAGCTCCAATGAGAAGTAAATATCACCTACATATGTATCACAAACACAACTACAAGTGCATGAGAGTGCTAAATTATTTCCAGTTGTAGTATCATCATTAATGATATGGGGGAAAGGAGTGAGCAGTGAACACCACCAGTGAAACCAGATGATCAGAAATAAAATAAGAAGAAAATCAGAGACATTAAAAATGTGAATGAGACTGAACTTCAAGTGTGTGAGAATATCATATCTTTGGGAAAAAAAACAACAACAACAACAAAAAAGCATTAATGGGAAGAAAGAACATGAAAATGTAGATGTGTTGGAGCAATGAAAAATGGCTGATGGGATATTCTTTGGCTTTGACAACAGGAGATCAGATAATGAGCTGGAGAGTACAGTGTTAGGCCACAGAAAAAAAAAAAACCACAAAACTTTTCACACTTAGTAAAATTTTTCAAAATCTACACAACCTGACCCATTCTGCATATGCAGTTGATGACAGTTATCAATAAAAATTGAAGAGAAGTATTATTTTAAATTAAAAAATTGATAGCAGCTCTAAGAAAATCAACATTCCCTTATGTAGATCATTCTTTTTCTAAGATAAACACTATTCATGGTACAAAATATTCTTTGCATACTGGTGAAATCAGATGGCCGTGGGGTCTCCAGTCAGTTCTCCACTTCGGATGCAGTAAAAAAGTAAGTACAAGAAATCTTTTTGGGAACTGCACATAATTAATCTGCTCCTGAAGATAGAGTAATATCATTATCAAAAGTACTGCAACCTGTAGATGAGGATTTTCAGGGCAGGATGCACCCAACTGCTTCCACCTCCTCTCCTTTAGCCTCCTTTGAACAACCTCAACCATGAATTCTTTTTCATGTGTTTTGAAGGTTCTGCAGATAACTACGCTTTTCATTTCATCTTACGGGACTGCTGGGGCTGACATACTTTGGTGCTGTGTAATATTTGATTTAAGGAGTGGGAGAGACATGAGAAAACTTCCTGGTAGAAATTCAACAAATTCTTCTTTTGAAGCATTGCTGATCTGTGTCATTTGGAAAGACATCATTTTGATTCTTTTCCAAAGAGGCTGACGCTACTGATTATTCAGCATAACTATGTAAATATGTTTTTACTGATACAGATCTAGACCTTTTTATCAGGGAAAAAAAAAAAAAAAAGCAGAAACTTTTTTTTTTTTTTTTTTTTTTTTAAGCCATTAGTGAAATCAGGTATGGGTAAAATGCTAAAGAAACAAAAAATAACTTAGTATCCTTGAAGTGGAAGTCAGAGTTAAACCTCATGCACATGAAGCATGATCTGCCAGGCCTGACAGAGGGACAGTGTAATTGCAAAGTGAAAGTTCAAAATATGAAACAGCACAAGACAAATTCTGAGAGGTATTGATGCCAGATCATATAATCATTTACAGATGTGTGTCTTCTCCTAGTCTTTCAGTGGCTTTTATTACAATACAAATATAAAATAAGGTATTTTATATTTTAAAGCTGCCTTATGAACAACAGCTAAAAAAAATTAATATTAAATTTAAGGTGCTTCTTATTATTATAAATGAACTCTAACTAAAACTATGTAGAACTCACAGTACTCAATATGGATTACTTTGAAGAGCATCATTTATCTCAAAACATGATTTAGCCCTTGAAGGCCAAAAACTGACAACATACTTCAGCAACCACACAGTCCTTGTCCTCATATCAACCAGGATGCATTTCAGGTTTTAAAATGAAAAAGTCCTAATTTATTACATGCTTGTTTTGATGAAAACTCAAGTAATCTGACTAAACCATGCTTATATTCAAGTATAAAATGAAATGTTTTTTAGAGCTTGAACAAAAACTAGAGAAAGTAAAATAAAGCTAAAGACATCTCAGTTTAGGCTTTGGTGAATGGATACTTTTGCACTTTGGGATGGGATGTGTGAGAATCTCATAAGCATCCTGAACAGTCATGATCCATTTCAGCATTATATTTTTCTTTCTCTTCTATTGAATGCTATTCAATACCTACTTTATTACTCTGGATCTCAAATGTCCATGGTTCGCAAAAAAAAACAATAACTGCCCTAATCTCTTCAAAGAAAAATACAAAGCTCAGATTCAGTATGCATTAGCCAAATAATCAAGACCAGATTGTCTCGCAAGGAACATTAATAAGTAAATTATACATGAGATGGTAAAAATTAATCATTTTTTACTTCCATCAGAATGCTAGATAATATATGATAGATTGCTCCCTGTGGCGTATGGCTGGGAATGACATTACTTAATGACCTTTGCCAACTGCACAGTTAAAACCATGCAGGGTAATTTCAATTTATAATATGTTATGCCTCTTTCATTGTTCTAAAGTTAGAAAAATTGATCTACTGGGGAAAACACAGCTCATGCCTGCAGCTGTATTTCCCAAAGGCATCGTTGTGCTTCTTGGACAGCCCCACCGCGAGAAGGCAGGAGCCATGCCTGTTGCTACATGTGCTGCACACAGGTCACAATTGTTTTGAACGTCAACCTTTCCAGTCATAGGGAGGTTTCATCATAAAATAAAATTTATTTAGCATGTTATTAGCCATGATATTGTGTCTTCCTGTTATGGTCTCTTGGGATTTTTTCCATATCCTTGTCAATACATCATAAATAAATTGTTTCTTATTCCATGTTTTTTTGTTTGTTTTGTTTTTTTACAACAATCCTGTTCATTATCTGCTGACACCTGTACCTTACTAACAAGCTCTGTGCTCTTCCCAGCTGCAGGGGGACCAAGGCATGTTGGTCTGAAAGAGACGCCGCCAGCCTCAGCCCCGCAGGCACTTCTCCCTCATTCGCCATCTGCCTAGGGGCACTGAGATCCTCCAGTGTCTCCCTCCCTGGCCCCGAAAACAGACTGGATTGGAATAACAAAAAATAGAAAGAGAGAAGTGTCTCTCAGAGAGCTTTTCTTTTTTTTTCTTTTTTTTTTCTTTTTGAAAACACACAAATAACAGATACACAAGAATGGCTGGTCCAGCTCAAAATGAACATGCACGTAGTCTCACGTCCTTCAACATTGCCCACAGCCAATATTTACAGAACACAACCATATTCCCCAGAATACTTTCCCAGCCTGCAGCTATTTGTGGTTCAAGGATCCGCTGAAGCTGAGGTGAAATCTTTCTATGTGACAGAATTTTCCTCTAAGGATTTTCTTTGGTGGATTCTTTTCTTCCTTCCAGTCACTTTTTGACCCACACAGATTTTTGGCATATCCTCTATCCTGCAAGGTGGAGACAACACCATACATTAACAAAACACTGAAAGCACAACATGTCATTAGAAATGCCGGTCTGGTGGAGTTCTTCTCTTTGGTTTTCAAAGCATCAAGAGTTAGATGGTTGGATTGTATGCATAAAACTATTTGGAAGAGCAGAATAACTGAAATTTAGTTTTATATGCAAATAAATTTTAAAAATTTGAAAGATAACTCAGTAAGCCACCATTACTCTGTATTCATTACCTTAAAATACAGATTTGGGAGAAGTTTAGAGACAAATATATACTCTAATTATAAGAACTTTTCAAGATTCTTAAATAAAATACAAAGGATTTCTGTGCTACCTCATTAACCTCCAGAAATATTTTATCTTGGCTAAGTTATTTATTTAGAATGCTCTATTTTACTTTTTAATCTTAACCATTTATTACATAGGCCATAAGTGAAAGAATACACGTCAAAAAATGAGAGGAACAGCTCAATTTCTACATGAGGACCACAATCCTCCTCACACAACTACACTATGAACCTGAGAATCAATTACTGTAAAAAGCAGTAATTTTGAATATAAATAAGAGAGTTATATGTCAACGATTATTTTCATTTATAGAAGAGCAAATCATGACTCCAGTTATAGATCAACTGTTATTTTATACATAATTAGAACACATACAACAACACAAAGAGTGCCAGTTCTGATACTGTGCAGATAAGTTGGAGTTTGCACTATACAGTGATAGGGAATTTTAACCTCTTCTCCTCTACTAAGTAGAAAAATCTGAGATGCTCTCAAAGATGATAATCTTTCTAAAATGGCTCATTACATTCTTGAGTGCCAGATAGTCATTCAGGAAGACTCCTGAAGTAAGTAAACCTAAAACAGTTCAACGCAGTCCAGAGAAATTCTTCTGCAAAAACCCAGTGTTATGTGCAGAAGCTTACACTGAGCTTGTAAACAGCAAAGGTGTAGAACGTGCTATCCAGTCCTATCTGTATGCTGTAACCTATCAAGGCTATGGAAAAGTTCTATAAAAATCCCTTCTCACACATCGAGCAGACTACCAGCTTCATCCTACTCCATAACACACCTCATTCCTGACAAAGCATCCAAAATTTGGAGAAGAGACATCACTGAGGATTTCCAGTCTAAGGCTCCATCCAACTAACAAAGTATATTTTCAGCTCTGACCTCTCGTTTATAATACTTGCAACGTTCACTGGTTTATTAGTAAGATAATTGTATTCAGCACCCACAAAATCATGCAAGAATCGTTACTGATATCAGATATTGGAGGGAAAATGTAGTGAAAATATGCTGTAGGTTATTTGTTCATGTTTTACGTTCTCTATCTAAACACACACCTTCAACACTACTTAATCTATTATTTAAAAAATATGTGTATCTGTAAAGCTATTATATATGGAATTGGAAGAACTGTTGCTTAGCCTTCAGCATCTCAACTGTGTACTCAGCTGAAACAAGAGGTTTCATTTGAATGCATTTTAATATTTGCTCGGTCAGATGAAACAGCATATAAATATATCTCAAAAGATTCTGCTTCAATAAGCTTGCTAAGTGAAATCTGAATGACCTAAATGCCCTGCTAAATGCTGAGGTACATTTATTATTTGTTTTTAATTAATTTAATACATTTCCCCACCAAAACCCAAACATAACAAATAAAAAAGAATAAAAAATCAGGGAAAATAAAAAGGGACTGGAAAAAATGGTGGGTAGAGGATCCTCAAAGGCCATTGCAGAGGCAGATATGGTTTGACCAAACAACATTAGTGATCAAGAATTGAACAAAGTGGAATCAGTTATATCTGGACTCCAGAAAACTGAAATTCACTTCTCTGAAACCAGTTATTTCTTGGTGCTCATCACAAGAATTAAAATGAAATCATTAAAAAATTGACATCGGCAACCTTTTAATATATTGATATGAGGATTTAACCATTCGTTTCAGACTATTTCCAGTTAGAAGTTGGATTAGTTTTTAATCATATTTTAATGCAATTTCACATTACAAAAGCAGTTCTTTTATGATCTGAGCAGCTTTGTGGTGCAATCTGTGTACACCACCACCAAACACTTCAGCCATGTGCTATGTTGTGGCTGTTTCTCTTCCTATTACTGTAAGCAGCAACACTTTCCTGGTATTCCCTATATGCATAAATGAATGAAATCTCTCACATGGCCGCCATGGTGTGAAGTATGTCTAATTAGTTATTTGTATGCTCTCATAAATGATCTTGAGGAAGCAGTAATTACACTGAATATGCATTAACTTCAAGAAAGAACCTGAAAATCAACTAAAGAAGTAATGGATTAGATAGCAAATATTTCATTTGAAAACTTCCTCTGAGTTAATACATGCATTAGTCATTGCTGTGATCACACCGAGACAGTGTGCTGAGCTTCTGTTACTGTACCTGCCTCAAAACTCTGGTTCCATTAACAGAAGGTTCCTTGTTGATGTCTATTTTTCTTAGTCCATCTACATGAGTCCTTCCACAAGTAATACCTCCTGTATGTTGTCAAGATGGTACAGCATAATAAAATAGGAGGCATTACTTTCAGAGCAGCCCTCATAGTACCAGCACATTACTTCTCCGTATCAAAGTCAATATTTTTAAATCTTACAATGGTTTAATCTATCTGAATAGAAATGTTTACGTCACAATCGTTTCCTCCTCAGTATCAAATTTGCCTTTTTGCAAATAATGAAGCCATGTTGTTAGATCATAGGTGTTAACAGGAGGATTGAAAGGAAAAGAAAAGGACATAGGAGCCCTCCCCTCCCCATCATTCTCTAGTGATAAATAACTGATCTTCTACTATTAAGAGTAGGATATTATACACGCACAGTTTCATACCCTTCCCACAGCAATCTGGTTTTGATAGCTAGAATATATATTTAGCTCTTATCTCATGGAGTGTCTTTTAATGACATTTAGAAACGCTAAGGTACTTTGAGGATTAGACTGCTTATTAGTCCCAGTGTACCCTCTAAGTGGCTGTTCAGATATTAAACATTCCCTCTGTCAGGGTACATAAACAATGAGCCCATTTGATAGGAGGCAAATTTTCTACATAATTCTGTTTTGCTGAGTTTCTTCTCATTACCTTCAGACATTTATCTGCATACAAACCTTCCTGGTATGGTAATTACTTACTTCATCTTCTCTTTACCAAGTGCTGAGTATTACAAAACAGCCTCAATTTTGTTTTTCAGCCCATTCTTACTTCTTAGCCAAGCAAAACTGGTTTTGGAAGAATACACTTCTGGTTTTCTTTGAATCAAAACAAGCCTATGTCAGCAGCTAAGCTATAAGATGCTCTCCCCAAAACAGAATCAACTACATTGGAAAAAAACATTCAAGGTCATTGAGTCCAGCTATCAACCCAACCTACTGAGTCCCACCACTAGGCCATGCCCCTTAGTGCCACATCCACAAATCTCTTAGAATCCCTCAGAGATGGGAACACCCCACACACCTGGGGAACCTGTTCCAATGCTTGGCCCCCTTATCCATGAGTGAATTCTTCCTAACATCCACCCTAAACACCCACTGGCACAACTTGGGGTTGTTCCTTCAAGTCCCATAGCTTGTCATCTAAGAAAATAGACTGGCACTCTCTCCACTAGAATCTCCTTTTAGGGAGCTGTGGACAGCATTGGGATTACCCCTCAACCTTTTCTTCTCCAGACTGAGCAGCCGCAGTTTCTCCTGTAACTCCCATTTTCTAGTCCTTCTCCAGTCTTGTAGCTCTTCTCTGCTCAACCTTGAGCAAGTCACGGTCCTTCTTGTAGCAAGCAGCCCGAGGTTGAGTGCAGCATTCAAAGTCCAGTCTCACCAGTGCCAAACACAAAGGGACCACTACTGCCCTAAGTATCACATGGATGTTTTTGCCGTCTGATCTTTAAGATCTACTTTAGAAGAAGCTAATGAATTTTCCACTGTCCCAGAGATCCCACTCACCACGTTTGGCTCTACATTCAGCTTTTAGTAGAGAAATTCACTAGTTTACTGAATACTGAAATCTAAACACAGAACCTGGAAGTGAGGGGGGAGAGGAGGTGGTGAGAGGAGTGTTCAAGGAAGCCAATTGTTCGCCTCTTGTGTGTTGATTTAATATTACAATTCAGTGTATCAACATAATAATTCCTGCACTCTTTCAGCTAGAGGAAGCATGTGCAGCTTCAGGTAATAAGATAATGCAGAGAGGATTCATTTCCTACAAGCTGTCTTTGTATTGTTTATTGCGCTAAATGAATGTGGGAGATGTGCAATACAATCATAAAACATCTTTGCGTTGCAAGAGGAGCTCTTTTCTACAAGATAACTGATAATGTTTTTTTGTTCGAGTTTTAGAACAAGAATTAGAGCAATCAGTGATGTGAAAAACAAGACAAAAAGCAACTCAGAACTGATTCAGCATTCTATCATATAGGTATCCCCATAAACTTTACAAGACAGGCTGTAGCAGGGTATGCAGGTATAACTGAGGTTTTTCATTAAATGAAATCAGTATTTCTTGATTTGGGTATGTTTAAAGAGTCATATCTGGTAATTTCCCTTTATTGTTACTTGTACAAGTCAGTCTTTGTCTCTGCCTCCCCAGTTAAGACTCTACTACAGTTCTTCATTTACAAATATTAGTCGCTGCTGTAACCATCCTGCGTCTTCAGCATATCCCGGAGTACTGTTTGATTGCCAGTCTAGACTTCTGGTTTCAGACCTTTAATTTCCTACCAATTTAATTGTGCAGAAGATGGTCAGTTTCATCCAGATGATGTTAAGTGCCTTTTCTCAACAAATTAAAAGTAATAAAGAAGTCTAACTTTCATCTTCCAAGTGGAGAAAAGAATCCCTTCTTCTAATGAGAGGCACTTTTATGATTGCACAAAACAACAGCAGTATCTCAAGGCTTTTCTGGCTGCCAAGTAGAGGAAAGCTGCTTTAACAAGGGGCTGAAGCACCTCCTAAGTACATGGTGAGAGAAATACTTGAGCTGTGGTTCAGTGTTCAAAACTGGACGTTAAAATCACAATTTCTTGGACTACAGATAACAGAAGCAGTGTTTCTTGGAGTATGCCAGTCAAAGGCCACCGTTCCTCTGCCACAGAAAACACAGACACATTTAATTAGAACTAAGATGGGGGTTTGCACAGTGGTGAATGCTTGCCCTCTAGCTCTCCTATTAGTCACATGCACACAAACAATTGTAGGCATACTGAATAACTCAGAAAAGCCAGATCTGCAGGCAATCCTTTAAAATTTCTGCTGAAAAATCCCAGTATAGACTAGTGCTGATAGGTTGCAAAATATCCTTTGATTTCCAGGCTCATAAATCAAGACTTCTACGCTCTCTTCCACCTTTCTCCCTACTACTGCATGACCCACGTGCTAGGGCAGACACAGAGGATAAGGGAGGATTTGGTACTGAAGATGTGTCTGGACTGTATTATTATTTTTATTTTTTCCTTTCTGAAAGCACTAAGATGAAATCCACAACTCAGAACCAAGACAAGTATTTCACAGCTTGTGCATGGAGCTGGGAACTGTCATGCTCCATCTCAGCTTGGTCTGTTTCAGCAAGGGGCTGCTAATATGTGGCCAGATCATGTCTGTGTTTTCAGTGGGGGCAATGAGGAAATCAGCACTGAAAATAGAACTGTTTAATTAAAAACAAACAAAAACTGATTTCCCTTGAAATACATCTTCTCAGTTGCAAAGAGTCCTCTAGTTTAAAAGGCTCTGTAGAGAAAAGAGCATTCTTGTGTTTTCTTATATGGACCCAGCACTGTGCAGCCCAGGAAAGGAAGTACCTCTACTAAAAATAAAATCTGGGTAGAGTCAAATAATATTAATACAACTTAAAAGAAAAAAGACAACGTTTCCAGACTCTGCAGTGCTATAGATCTTCAGTCTCATGCAGTAAAATTAGGAACAATTTGCAGGCCAACAATCTTGCTGCAAACCTGTAATGACTAAATTGTGATTGATAATATCAATTTGTGAGCAGAACTGCCACCACAACGTCCCATAGCAACAAGAGGCATTCTGTACAGGATTTCCCACTTGTGCAGTGATTACAGTAATAATGATGAAATTGTTTTGAAAGGATTTCTAAGAGTCCGGTATTCCAGCTAAGTCTGGAGAAAATAAAGGTTGATTTCAGGCTTCTAATTCTCTGTGTAAGTTGAGCCACAGTCCAAAAACCACACCTGAATGTTTTAATGCCCATAAGGCATGCAAAGCCTGAATGGCAATTTTTCACCTTTCATAGATAGCTCGTTACCACTTCAGTCACTTGGCAGCAAATTGCAGAGGTCAATAGTATGCTTCAGCACTTGCTATATGAAAAAAACCTTACTCGGTAGGCAAGGAACAAATGGAAATGAGCAGTATTTCTGCTGGTCTTATGCATACCCATAGAACACGTCTAGCCAAAACCATAATTTCATCTGCAAGTGCTACAACATGAAGAGATTTTGTCTAACATGGGTGATAAAAGGTCGTTTATGAGGACAAGAGATAAAATGGGAGTGTGCTAGGAATTTACAAGTGAGCTTCATTTTTTTTTTCTTTTCTTTTATATATATATCCACACACATTCCCTTATTAGCTTACCAGGGAAATGAGCACACTGTAAAGTTCATGTTGAAAAGAAAGGTCACGCTTCACTGCAGAGAAAAAGCTACTCTTGAAACAATCATCAAGAAAAAAATCAGAACGAGTGCAACTGAAAATGTGACTTTTGTTACAGGATAACAATGATTTTCTGCATTTTTTTTGCTTCATTTCCTGGAGACGGTATTATGGAAATGACAGCATACCTAAGAAACAGTTATCTGTTCCATGGCTGCCAATAATTATTGTGGTTATCTATTGGACTGGAGCAGGACTTGCACTGTTTGCCCAAGCTGGCTCCGAAAGTCAGCCAAGATCCTCATTGTCCCACACTGTGGCAAGGCAGAGATGTACTGATAGCAGTATGATTGAGATGCCACTAAGCACAGGAATGGCTAATCATTCGGTCTCATCTATTTCCTGCAGTTTAAATGCCCTTTAATCTTAAATTATTTACCACAGCTTTGAATAGTAAAACAAGGAAAAACAAAGTCAATAAAGCTGTTGTGCTATCTGCCAAGATGAACCGCTGCAGCGTTTGAGACCGATGTGATGCAGCATCAGCCAAACTGCTTTTTTTCTCCCTGGGAAGGATTTGGGTGTTGGATTTTTTCTGTATATCAATATCTATTGTCAGAATGTCTGACCAGTCCACTTACTTAATGGCATCTATGGTAGGCATGTTTACAGTGCTATTTTCCATATATGTTGTTATACCCAAGAATCACAGCAAGATAAAACTAAAGAGTTGTGAAATATTAGCTTGCCTGCCCAACGTCTTTTTATATTCAGCTGATAGGTCACCATAACTAAATGACACTGTGTGAAATACCACAGCAGTTCACTACACCTCCATCATGACAGACAGAGCAATAGAAATCCATCTCAAAAGCAAAAACCAACCTGAAACTCTCATTGTAGTGCTCAGTATTCAAACTACCACAGTAACTGGGGAATGGGTGCCTAATTAGGTGCATAGGCTCTCACTGATCTAGTTTTCCTAGCAGATTTTGGGACAGGGTGAGAGATGCACAACCTGAAATCACAACTCAACCGTTTGATCACCATCTCTGTTGTTTTTATAACTAGGCATAGTCATAATACTGTAGGCTGTGTCATAGCAACTTAAACGCAGTTAACTATTAAAAAGATTATATACTAAGCCTGTAAAATACCTTGTCTTTCAGCATGGGCACTAACCACTCCCAATAAGCATATATTAAATTTCCACTCACTGTGAGCAAACCAAGAAGGTGGCAGTTCCTTCCAGACTTCTGTCAATTCAAGCAGTACCAACAAAAGGCTCTGGACAGTGCACAGACACTTTCTGCAAGCCCTGAGTCCTCCAAGATTCCTACAGGCCACACAACATGACACAACCTCACCATCACACTACAGACATTGCAACGACCTGTGGCAGAACCATTTTCACAGTCATTTTAAAGTGAAAAGGCATACAGAGTAATTACTAGGAGCACAGTAACACAGCCTGGGGGCTCATGGAGGTTGGGACCCAGTGGTACCAGCATGAGAACTGGGATGGAGTTGTTGTACACCTGCTGAGGTCAGGGATGGCTCGCCCAGATCCTTGCCCCAGGCTTGTAGCCATGGCCCCAGGGATTCTGCCACATATTACAAATGACCATTACCCTACTGACTGCTTGGCTAATAGCAGCTGAGAAGTATGTAAATACAGTAGAATACAGTCCAGGAATGAGGAATGTGAATGAAAACGCCATCTGCAGATACAGTCAGGCACCATGCAACAGATTTTAGATAAATATAAACAAAACCCACTGGTTAAAATGCAGTATCTTGATATTTACACAGAATGCATCCGTCAAGAACAAGACAATAATTGCTGATAAAGGAAATGCCCAATAAAGTATTTGCCTAGAACCAGACTGCTAACAGATCAGTTTAATATCTTCAGATCGTAAAATTTGTTCAGTCTATAATGTTTCTCTAGAATGCAGGGTAACACAATTATCCTTATATTTTGTCACAGAAGACATTTATATATAAGCTGGTAGTGCTAAATGGAAAATTTGGGACTGAATTCTTATTTAAAAATGATAAAATTGATTTGAAATTGATTTTGTGTAAAGCTGGATCTCAATGCCTCAGTAATAGGGAGCAATGAAAGGAAGAAATACAGTAGTCAATAGCACAATCCATTTGGGTTGTGTTCTGTTGTCCCCTTGCAGAGGGGTCACTTGAAAAGAAGTAGCCACAGCATTTTTACTGCATTGGTTATTATTACTATGAAAGCAGACCATATTTTAGCATATGCATTGAGCTACTAAATCATCTTATATTTGGATACAGGATCTTGAAATATGAAAGTAAACAGAATTCAAGTTAATATAAGACCATTGTTATTATGCCTCATTATTTAAAGTAATATATAAAAGGGTTATTTTTGGTTGATTGGTTTTTTGCATGGTTACATGCAAAGTATCTTAGCGCTGAAAACCTCTATTTAATATCTCAATATTATCTGAAGTTGCCAGGAATTACTGGAAAATGCCAATAAATTCAAAGACCCATTTCTAATATCTTTGTAAAGAGACAGCTGACCTGCCCCTCTAGAAGCCCTTGGATCTTCTCGTATACAATGCCCTTGTGTAGCAAGATCCAAAGCCCTTGGATCTTCTTGCTACATTTCTTTACTGCCTACACTATCGAGTAGGGATACTTTTAATTTCTTTCTAAACCTTTCTATGACCTTTCTAATTGTTTCAGCTCTGTGTACTCCGAAGTGTTTAACAAAAGTGTATTTTTCTGAACAGATCCTTCAGAGTTCTTACAGATGAGAGTTTGCTCTCCTTAAGTAAAAATAAATAGATACCAGGACTTCTCATAGAAACTTAAGTGTTCAAAATTAACCTTTCGTTCTAGAAGAAAGAGGTCACAGGAACGCCTGGACTGTAGCTAGCTTCTTGCGAACAAAAGGGAAAGAGGAGGACGCTTGTTCATTATTGAGTGAGCAGCAGTCCTCCCCAGAGGAGCACAAAGTCAGCGTTGCAGAGCCGTCACCATGCCCCTCTTGTAGCCAGATACATTAAAAAGTCTACAATGAGATTCAGTCCCTTGTCACTGCAGTGACTCTATGTGATCTATGTATGCCAGGAATAGCAACAGAAATACAATCTACGCTGCTTAGTGGCAGTAGCCACATGAAACACAAATATATCTTCCTTTTTTTTTTTTTTTTCTCCCTTCTAAATGTTATACCATTAAGTATCTGCTCTTTCACAAAACCTTTATTTTTATTACAACTACACTTTCTCATGGAAACACAGTTTTGCGAAACATAACATATTTAGTTAACTTCAGGTCATTTCTTCAGTTCATTTCACTTAGTAGTAAAAATCTAATGGCCAAATCTACCTATTGACTGATGCGTGTGAGATTTCTCTTCAAGTCAATAACAGCCCTTAGCAAGAATCAGTGACTTTGCTGTTATTTATACATAAAGAGTTTTATTGAACTCAAGTAGTGTTCACAGTTCAGCCTTTCACAATTTTTTTTTGTTTGTTTTTAATTCTTGTTTTCTCAGCTGTGTTGGGATCTTGGAAGCCACTACAAACTAAATTAACCCAGAAAATCTTACACGTCAACAATACTTATAACCAGTTTTCAATGCCTTTTTTTATAGATCTCACCATTTTACAAGCAAAATTTCTTATATTTACTTAAATCAGTTTTCAGTGGCATGACAGCAACCAGCATGTAAGCAATAACAGAACTGCATTAAGGGAAGCACTGAATTTATGATCTACCCAGTAGAAATCTATCAATTTTGATCAAGTTCTAGGCACAGTTTCTAATATTTCACACTACACTGCGCAGTTTCTCACCAAGTTTATAAATGGCTTCATAAGACAATATGATACTGAAAGAAATAAGCAGAGTGAAATCATCAAGTAGGTTATTTATTCATTACAAAATGTATGGCTTGATTGGTAAATTATGATTAAAAGTGATCTCTTTGCATCTCAGCTGAATTCTGATTCTTTTTCAGTATTTTGTTATTGCTTTACTACAAAATCTTATACATACAACTGTAAAAAGAACAGCAAGATTGGAAGAGCCATACCTGTATATTAGCATCCTATAAAATCCTTTGTTTGAGGGATATTCATTCCCTTCTCCCAGCATCAATGGCAGTGATTCATCCACAAGGCGAGGTTTGATTTTCTAAGACTACAGTCCAATTTTACCTATTCCTGATTAAAAAATAATACTAATAATAATTACCATGTGTAATCTTGATCCACAATTATGAACTTCAAATAGCATGCAATATTTTCTATGACAAACGTAACAGCATAAGATGTTTAAGTGAGGTCATGTGGATTTCCAACAGGTCAAGAATTCTCATCATCTATCTTAAATCTCCTGCACCCTGAATGCAAAGTTCTATAAAACTCATCCAGTGGGATGCTTAAGGAAGACCTATACTTTATGAGGGAGACTGAAAAGGAGGAAGCCTTGCACGTTTAGGGTTTTATCGTGGGTGGCAACAATCCATACCCAACTCCTGGCCACCCTTCCAATTGCACTGAAGGGACCCTTTTAGTGCTTCAGCAGCTCAACTAACAAGTAGGGAGTGGCCAAGAGTGAAGTTCAGAGACACTCACTGAGCTCCCAAAGCCTGCTAGGAGGAGAACACTTGTAAGAACACTCAGAACTAGGTTTGTCCGGAAGAAGCTTGAGAGACAAGATCCTAAGCATGCTGTTGTTTCTCACATTGCTGGGGCTTAGGTGAAAAGCAGGCACACGGAGGAAGACATGGCACTCACTGCTGCTCTTTGGGAGAGTTGGATACATGCCTACATCTCTGTGCTGGGAGCAACTGCTATAAATTCTGTGCAAAGTTCTCCCCAACATTCATTTTCCCATCTTGAAAACATTTAACCATGTAGTAAAATTTTGATTAAAAGACATCAAAGAAGCCTTCACAGCATTGTAAATGCTTCCATATCCCTGCCCAGAACAACTCTTTGCTCTGAACAGCTTCTAAGGATCTAAATCTTGTCATGTACGGTTTAGTCTCACAAACTACCCAGTCTTAAATCTTATCTGGGCTAGTAGTATATGTAATACTTCTTAAAAAGAGATGCTAGAAACTTGGTGAAAGAAGTGCCCTTGGGGAAGCTTCTGACCTACTCCTGTCAGTGAATGCTTAGTGATCCCATCAATTACCTTAAATCCTAAAAACATGAGGATTTCTCTTATACATTCTGATTTTCTGTAATAAACCTTGATCTTCTCATTATCCACATGGATATCGTATAATCCTTTTTTTTTTTTTTTTTTATCCTTCTAAGCTCTCGGTCTTAAAGTTATCTGGTGATAAAAAGCTCCAAAGGTTAATTGCAAATTGTGCAAAGTAACCATTTCAGTTTACTAATTCCAAGTGTGTTACCTTTGCATTACACTACATGCTCCCATCTGAAAGCATTAAGTGGGAGTATCTGATAAACCTTCCTTACACTATTGGTATTTCCTAGGATTCTGCCACTCCTCTGTTTTGTTATCTAAACATCCTCTTCTCCCCCTTTCTTCACAAACAAATCACAGAAAACACATCACAAAGTGATTCCTATGCCAGTATACTTTAAGTGTCATTTGTGCTCCAAGGTCTTCCTGAAAAGTAAAGAATCAAAAATAAAACTTATTAAACACTGTATATAGAGAATACTGTGTACATTATGGCACGTTATAGCTCCAACAACATATCTAAAAGTTAGCATATTTTGGAAGACAGTCACAAACAGCATAAGCCTTTCAATAGGAAGCAGTCTTTCTCCTTACTAACAAGGAAGTAACTCATTAAATCTGAGAAGCAGCTGAAGTGGCTCAGGTGTTCCAGAAGATGCACACGCTGCACTTTTTGGGCTTTGAACATTCCAGGGCAGTGTTGCTGCTGATGGAGCACACCCAGGAGGCCACTGTCAGGGGCAGAGAGTGATCCTACTCTGCTTGGAAGTTACACTGGTTGAGGGCCATGGAAAAGGAGAGGGAGAAAGTGATTTATACCTGGTATATGAGGCTGTCAGGGCTTGCAAGCCAACTGGGCCTGTTGCAAGCCTGTCCCTGGACACTTGAAAAACCTGTAGGTTCCCAAGAAACATTGCTTTCTGCTCTTCTCATCAATCACCAAAACAGAAGGATTACAAGTGCTGCTGGCAGGACACAGGTCCAGGAGGACACAGGAGCAGCTGCTGCTCTGCTCAGTCCCAAATACCACTGAGATCAGCATTTCTAGGTCTGTGGAGGCTCCTGCTTGCAAAAGTGGCTGACAGTCCTGCTTTGAGAGATCTTATCCCACCCCTTGTTCTAAAATATGCAGAGGCATCTGGTGTAATGATCTCCATTGCAGGGACTGCTGTTAGGTGAACAGAAAAATTACCAAATGGTAAAGGGATGTACAGTTACATTAGGCAAAAGGTTCCCAATTTGTCCTATAAAACAAGGAATCTTCTTTAGATTAATTCCTTGATTGAAATCAAACAGATTTCAGTCTGATTATGTACATTCTCGATGAAATATGTCCAAGGCAGCATATGTGCTGATCCCTATCAGCTAGGAAAGTTTCAATATCACTGCTATGGAGAGCCCCAATGGCTCCTGCAGTAAATGGCAGGATGCATTTTGTGAAACAGAGAAACATGCACACATCTTCTGTCCACCACCATGTTTCTTTGGAATAATAAAATAATACAGATTTTATAGCTGTGGTTGCCAGACTCCAAGACTCAGACTTCTAAAGCAATTGTAAGCATCTCCTTCTTGGACAAACCTGGGATCAACAGCTGTAACTCAGGGATGAAGATACCCAAGACCTATCCACACTGACTTATCTTCTGAAGTCTAGGACCCATTCTGAATTTAATGATCTCCCTTAATTAGCTTGTTAAAATTACACAATGCCTCAACATCTGGCAGGTATATCCCCAAAAGGAGAAGCAGCAGTACTGGAGAGTTTGTGCTGCCTGAGATTATTTCGGTATCAGTAAGTGATGGTCTGGGAGAAGCTGCCCCCGCACCTTCACACAGCACCATTTTCTTTCCAGGACAGAAGTCAGAGATTACATTCAAAGCCCCCAGGGAAGGCGATGTGTTTTTCCCCTGATTCTTTCACTCCAGCTACTCATGCCGTGTATCATTTCAGCTCCACTGACCCCAAGTCCTACAGCACATATTACTCCTTATGAAAGAGTTTTAAAATATGGAATAGGAAAGCAAGTTATATGCCAAGAACATCTCAGTTCTTGAATTTGCAGCAAGGAGCATCACACAGCCACGTGTCAGATACCCTCAGTGGGGATCTTGGACTCACTCCTCCAGAACCTTTCACTAAAGATGGGAATTAAATTAATGTATTGGTACAGCTCTTTTGTCAGCTTGCAAAAGTTCTGTCTTTTCATACTTATTCCTTCTCTTTAGTGCAGAGATGCATTCACCTCACATTCTTCTCACATTTTCCAGAATATAACTTCCCTCCATGTTTAAAGAACAATATTCTCAGATCACCTGGAAAAATGTACTCATCTCCCCCCATTTTCTTTTCAGTGTATCTGACATGTACACTGCTCTCTTGCTAAATGGGGAGCCCATTTAAGCTATCTGGTCAGGGCTAACAGACCAGAAATGTACAAATACTGTAAATAATAAGCATACTTCTGAAACGTTACGAAGTGGGCTTTCTCATTTTCTCTAAGCAAGCGTAACTGGAAAGGTTTTTCTTCCCTTTGATTAAATAAGCTCCCTTACCATGACTACAATGCAAATGTTTGTTGACTATGAGTCAGCTTTTCCATGTAGGTAAAAAATGAAAAACAGGCATTTTTAACTCGGGTCTATATTTAAGGTTAATTAGTGATTGCTGCAGAAGTAAAGCTGTAGAGCAAGAAGCTGTGGCAAAGCCCTTTACAAATCTCCCTCTTATTCATTGTATGAAGTCATGGAATCCAAAGAGCACATGACTTCATTTATCATTTTGTCCCCAAACTCAAATTACATGTATTCTGTGGCTAGATGAGGGAAAGCAAACAAAAAAAGAAACCAAACCCTACCTGAATGGTATATTTAAAGTCTCAGAGATATCAGGTTACAGAAAAAAAAAAATCTTTTAAAGAAGCCAACTCTGGACACTTGAAAGTTAAAACTGTGGTGTCTTAGAAAAGGCAGTGTCTATAACAAATGCTGAATTAAGCAGCACTGTATTTCTACTTCTTGTTAAGATTATAGCTCAGGCAGCTTTCACTGCTCCTTCACCGTGCTTACAGTAAATCTTGGCAAATAGCCCATAGATCGCACAGCATAGATCGTACCAGAGCTGGTAATTACCCCTTCACATACGGCAGCTCAAAGTTTGGAGAAGTATTAATTTAATATAGCACTGTTCTGCTGAAGGCCATATATCCCCAGTAAATTGTGCGGTAAAAGAGACAGAATTTTGTTTAGCCAATATTTTCCTTTAACAAATCAAAGCAGAAAGCACACATTGTTGATTAGCTGGTGAAATTGCTTTGTTAAAAATCTCTTTTATCAAGTACAGAAGTACTGACAGCTACATTAATTTCTCTTGAAGCAGAAGTAAATAAGATAAAGCTTTAGGATGGCTTAAGTACTATTGCAAAGAAACGCCTGTTTCTTACATATGTTTGCATGGTGACCCTGCCACATGCAGGACACTCAGCCAGAATAACCAGGACTGGCACCTGCCAGCATCAGGGAGCACCTGGGTGTCAACTGCACAAGCACCCATTGAAAAGGCAAGCTTATCCTTAGAATTAGGCACCTTTCATTCAAACACCACTGGGATAAACATGAGCTCCTCCAGACCATTTGTTATTCCAGTTTCAGTGAACGTATCATAAAAACTGTAGTGCCTTGATCAGCCCTGTCTGACTGCAAGGAACATGCGAGCTTTCTGCT
Source organism: Gallus gallus (assembly GCF_016699485.2). Classification (NCBI taxonomy): domain Eukaryota; kingdom Metazoa; phylum Chordata; class Aves; order Galliformes; family Phasianidae; genus Gallus; species Gallus gallus. The sequence continues at coordinate 21,098,174 of NC_052540.1, forward strand.
GTCAGGTTTCATTCTGCCCAGCTCCCACTCCCCTTCCTACAGATCAGGCACACACTGAGCAGCCATGCACCCCACACACTTTGCCTGTGCCTCTTTCTTTGTCATGCCCTCTGGAGGTGTGCAGTGGGCGGGATAATTGGGACACCTCCATGCTGCTCCAGTAGCCTGAGCCAGAAAAAGAAAGGGATGTTTGCTGCCTTTTGAGTTATGCAATCTCTAAGCAGCAGAGGTCTCGGGCCTTTATGCCCCAGCAAGGAAGAAATACACATTTTGTTCAAACACAGCATCTGATTGTGTAATCCCCACAGGGCTCTGCCAGCCCCACATTCAAAACTTCTGTGGTGCTTTGCTTACGTAGAGGCAAAACCCTCACTGTGAGATTATTTAAAACTCGTCATATAAATTAGCTACTGTGTGTCTGACAAGGGAAAGAGACAAATTAATTGTCTTAAAAAGGGGGAGGATGAGATTTTACGAAGTCTCATTGGAAAAAGTACTTGGAAGGCAATTAATCTGTTAAAACACACTTTTAACATTGGCTCTCCAAGGCATATACAATATAAAAAAAAAAAAAGCTTTTCCAATAAAGTAAAAAACTGTTTGTCTTCAAAAATAGCTATATTAGTGAGCTGTTTACACTTGATTCAGCAGAATTTGAAAAGAATAAGTAGCGTGCTCTGAATTTTCCTTTAGTTCCCCACCAGCTGTACTGAGCCAAACAATGTCCTTGTCACAAAACTTACCTTTTTCAAGGGCAGAAGAGAAAGAATGAGATTTCTTCTCTTGGTTCCTGCATTGGGATGGCTCAAAGGATGGGGAAAACAGACCACAATGATCCTGTTTCTTCATTCAAATCAGAGCACACCACACTCTTCTCTCCAAGGTGGAGACATGGAAAAGTCCCTTACCAGCTGGCAAAGCTGTGGCACTATCAGGAAGGAAGAGGAAAGGCCAAAGCTTTCACAAAGCCCAGCAGCTGATTCCTCTGTATGCTTTCCCCTTCTCTAACCATTTCCAGCTGAGCTGAGTGCCCACCTGCCTGGGGTTACCCCAGTATCCCTGAAGCTCTGCTGCCTGTGTGGAGAATGTCACCTGTCACTGCTCTGTGGGATGTGGGATCCTAAACCCTTGAACAACCTGAACCTGACTAGTTGGCTTCTCAGTTTCAAAAGCATCCAAATGTAACTGTCTCAGAGTGCTCCATCCTTGGCAAGCTGCTGCTCTCACCAGCGCCAGTAACCCCAGGTTTCCATCGTTATGCCGAATGCCCAGGGTAGGAAAAGCAGCGACCTACAGACAGATTTGCCTTTTGTATAGAATTCAACGTGACAAGCAACAAAAGTCTAGCACTTGGGGCCCAAAACCTGTAAAAGCCAATTGTTTCCTTTGCTGCAGCCAGCACGCCACATTTCCCTCTTAATTAAGTTCTTACACCCAGCCTGATTTCACATCAGAAAAGTGATGTTTGGGAACAGAGCAAATGGCTCAGTTGGCACCTCACAGCGCGGCACGCCGCAGGCTGAGCTCTGCTGGCAGCAGCCCCAGGCTTCCTGCATCCCCCGGACTCATTCAGCTGCAGAAGGGCTGATTTAGGTAAAGGGAAAAATAAACGGTATTGATTTCTTCCCAGTTGTATTATTTCTGCAAGTTCAGCAAAGGTTTGTTGAAGCTGGGGATTGCAGAACATGTGTCTAGAGAGCATATGCACAGTCCCATCTGATACTCCCAAGATAAATGACAAGAAAGAGAGTACAAACCTTAGTTTTGTGTTGTTTCACTCTATTCAAATTCCACAGTTTTCAACATTTTCTGAGCAGCATGTCCTTGTCATAGCCCACAAAAGTTTCAGTAGCCAGGCCCTGGTGATAGTGCTGACATATGTGCTAGATACCATTAAAACCCAATGTATTATCTTCTGCTAATTAAGGGTGTTTCCATTTGCAGCACTTCACTAAACCCTTCTCCATTTGCAGAAATACCAAGCATGTATTTTTCAGAAACCAAACTTACTTTGAGGTGCTTCAGCCTGAAGCCATTCAAAATCAATGGATGCTTCAGAAGACAGAAGGAAGAGGGGTTTATGACAGAAGATGAGTTTGCAGATTTTTCAAGGTCTTTCCCTGTTTCTAATTCTTGGCATTGTAAAGAATTTTGAACAGCCATAGGAGATAAGCTAAAGAATAAAACACATTCATGGCTGGGAACTGAGTCCCATCTCTATGGGATCTTTGTCTGGTGGTCTAGGTATATTTTAGGTGCCACTTTAGCTTTCAGTTAAAATATTGAATCACTGATTTTGTGACATTACCACACAAATCACAAACTTCAGCTTAAATGCCTTTTGTGTACAGAGTCTGAATAAATTTTTCCATACATTCGTTTTGTAGAGAATGAGCTGAACTACACTGGTCCCAGTACAGATACCACAGTGGGGCTCAGAGCTTCACCTACCCAACAGTCATGTTTTCTGTGTTTTGCTGGTGACTACTTGCGTTCAGTTGTCATCCCCAGTTCTACACAAACCTTCACTACTTCTTGCAAGTTGAGGTTCCGAGTGTGCGGAAAAAATGCATCTGTTCTGTTTGGGAAACAAAGTGGGAAATAGAATCAGCTCTCTACAGTCCTTAGCTATATATGTTTGCCAAGCTACGTACAAGGCTATACATATTTTATGTGCTGCTGATCTACAATTAGTAATTAACGTTCATTCATTGTATTTTTCTTTTTCTACTGTGTTCTCATTTGTCTGTATTGTGCTGTCTACGCCTGTTCTGACACATCACTTCTGTTTACCTAAAACTTAAAATCTGTTGAACTAATACACTCATCTCCATGTTACAGTTCTCTTATCAGTTCTTAATTGCTGCCTTTTTATCATCCTATTTTTCCTGCACTACTATTTTCCATGTAATTACCTCCACATTTGCACTCAATTCTTCCACTTGCTATCACTTACTGAAAGCATGGGAGCAGCGATGTTCCCACAGGCAGAATGGGAGATCTCACCTTTCAGTTGCGTTACTCCAGCACCTTTGGGGAACTTTGGGCCCATAGGGAAAGAACAAGTCGTGCGCTGTGCATCACAGCACAATTAGATTTATTGCACCATTTGCCAATACCGTTATCTGCATTTAACCTTCGCACCAGTCTTTCTCCAGGCAGGATGTTTCTAACAGGAGCTTCATTGTCATTCTCCATCAGTATTACAATAAACAGCCCTCCCTAATCAGCATTCCCCCAGTGCCAAGCCCAAAGGCAATCTGCTCGAGAAGATGTGATGAAACCAGAAGAGATCAATACCAAAAAGTTTTCACAAACTCAATCTGGCAAGGTTAGCGTGGATAATACTGACAGATAAAGATCTAACTTTATCACACATGACAACGGGATGAAAATAAGAGTGTGCAGGGATGTGGTATTTAAAGTTGTACTTAGAAAATGTATAGGAAACTTGTCTTTCCCTGATAATAATAATATCAATAAAGATATGAATGTACTATGAGTATTGCTGATTTTAAGGATAAACTATAAAATTATGAAATATTTACTGTACTTTTAAAATGCATGTAAGTAACTCCAGTAATTAATTCAATTTATTTCATGAGCTGTGAAATTAATAGCAAATACAGATTAATTATATAAAAGAGATTTCTTTTTTCTTGTTATAACAGCTTTTCTCAGACACACTTTGAAGTCTGTGGAATTTCTATTATATCCCTACATCTTCTCTTACTTGAGGGATTATTATAAAATAATTAATTTTTAGTATGGGAAGACTCGGGACTTTATTGTGCTAGTCGCTATGATAATGTTTTCCTGCCACGTTCACATCAGGGGAATAAAAATCACATTATCATGAACAGGAAAGAGTAAGGAGAAACAACCCTGAGGATGCAGTTTCCTTAACATCTCTTCCTCTTTTTCTAGACTACATGATTCTATTTCTGATTGATTTCCACTGATATTAGCAAGTTATGATTATATTTGTTTTTAATGTTATGTTTCAATGATATAAGAGAGCACAAAATAAATTAGAGAAAGCTAATGATCACCAGCACATTTCCTAATAGCTCTGAGAAACTGCTCATGTGGCACAAACCAATGTCTGCAGTCTGCTTCTGCAAGGAGACCGTGTTAAGAGCAAAACCTAACCACACACTACAGAAATGGGATTTCTTTTTCCAAGGCAAAAGAAGGGTGCAAACTGCTCACGTTTCCTTATTTATTATTTGATATTGTCATCTAGATGATAGTTTTCAGATAGTTGGCCTTTACCTTGTGAAGAAAGATACTCCTATGAGAATATCCTGGAAGAAAGTTTTTGTAATTAAAATATTCTTCTGAAAATGTCACAGCAACATCAAGGAAACAACACAGCAACCACAGCCTACATGGCATGTGTCTTTGAATACTGAGCTGCCAAAAACTTCCCCTGCCAGCAGCTGAGCTGTGTGCAACCTCTGCAGTGAGATGCTGCGGCCAAAACATGCATACAGAGGTGTCAGCCAGCTTTGGGGGACAAAGAGGGGCTTCATCCTCAACTGGCCTTTGGGGAAAGCTGCTTCAAGTTAAGCAAAAAGAAATAGGAAAGAGCAAGTTTTTCTTCTTTAGAGCTCTTGAAGACTGAGAGCTGTAAAGGGTGATCACTGAAGAGAATTAAGGATCCTCTGTGTTCATACAAGTACACATGCACTTGGCCTGCAGACCACTCACTTTCTTTGCAATATGGCTCTGGGTGACACCTCAGCACTTGGGCTACATAAAGGGGAGATAATGGCCTCAGCCTCCTTCTCCCAGATCTCAAGATAGCCTCATGATGTGCACACATATTCATATGCAGTGTGGGTAAGTCCTGGTTTCTCCTCTCAGGAGTTGTTCAGCGAAATACTAGAAAATGGGCTTTAGCAACCGTGATGTAGATATAACCTTAAAATGCTGCAATCTCTGAAATCCTATATAGGGAAAGTGTTTCATGGGAAACAGCTAAATAGTGAGTACCCGCAGCTGCCAACCTGAAGCAGGGGAAAACTTATGAAAATGGCATTCTCAGATTTTTAAGAGGAAATTAAAAACCAGAACGTAAGAGAGCAGATTAGCCACTACAAAAAGCACCTGATAGTGTCCCCTCCTGCCTGGGTTTTGTACTTGTCTAAGCACCTTACAGACTCCACTGAATTTTGTGTGCATGACTGTGAGAATATTTAAATAGATCCAGCCACTGTTCACCAATAAAAAAAGATGCATTTTCCCTCCACAAACGCTAATGGTGACAAATTTGCAAAGAAAAAGCCATAATGTAGTCACCCTCTCTGATAAGCCGCGAAGAAACACGTGTTTGTAGACGCCCGGGACTCACGTGGTGTCCATCAGCACTATGGAGCGGGGACAGCTCCCGCGGAAGGGCCGCCCGCTCCCGATGCTGTGCTCGAAGCACCTGAACCACAGCCACGAGGGGCTGGGCTTGGGTATTTTTCCCCTGTATCTGACCAGTGCATGAATTTGATTTCATGCAAATATTTTGGCGCAGATTAGTTGATAGCAAAACAGAACTGGAATGCTAATGACTTGCGGCGGCATATACAGAGGATGAAAACTCATTCAATCCAAGGCAAAGTGTCAGCTTTAATAAAGTAATGTCATGCTATACCTCCCCCATAGCTGGCCTATACTGACATGAAAAATTGTAATGGTGGGAATGCAGAACTTTGCAGATATAAATAACTTGAGACTGTTATAAAATTTCCAAATGGGGTGGAGGAAAACTGTAAACATGCATTAAGTGGCTGCAGTGAAGGATATTATTGCCACCTATTGACAGCAGAACCTTCTGAAATAATACAGCCTGGTTGCTGCTATTGAATTGAAATTCCACCCTGGTAGCATTACAACAGGCTGTTCTACTGTGCTTGTACAGCAGGGGCTATAGGCATTTTGAATAGCATAAACATCTGGATTTAACAAATATGATGCTATCTGAAGAAGGTAAAAGCAAAAAGAAAATAAAGGTAAAACTCAAATGCAAAATCAAAATAATATATTAGAAGACAAAGGTACAGCCGAATCACAACAAAGGTATGCAGTGTTCAGCTACAGAAGATCTAAGGTCTGGGTAATTACTCGGCCAAAAATGCTAATTTTATAATTAGGCTGATTTCAGCCACAGGAACTGTCCCTGTGCGACAGTCTTCCCCTCTTTTTGGTGTTCTATCAACATTTGACAAATGAAAGCCCTCCCACCTCTTCTCATCAGGGACTCAGTTACATTGTTAGATACTTCAGTGTGACTCACTCTTGACAGCCCACTGATTCCTGATCTAATTTGGGTCAGACAGTGCAGATGGAGATCAGCGTCCTACTGAGGCCTCCAAATCAGTCACTGTTCAATCAAAATCCAGGCCCAGAAACATCCATCTTTCACTGGTTCCTCAAAAACACACTCTGAACCACATGTGCCTTAAGATATACGATGTCTAGTGCACACCTTGGTGAAAATAAAAGTTCTATGTGTCAGAACAGTTTCATGCCATAGAACAATTTTTGCCATACCCCTAAGTATTATTTATTATTTGAATATGATTTATGGATTCAATTTTTAGAGCAGATTACAGTGACTACTGTTTTAGCAATCAGTATCATGGGAATGAATTTAAGTTTACCAATTTACAGACTCACCTTGCTCTTCCTCATATGAGAACCACAGATAGCATTCCCGTCTTCCTCACTGTGGATTCTTTTTAACAATCTTTTTGGCTCTCGTATTTTTTCCATCTCTGTGAAATGTTTGAAGCATCAAGTTTTTGGACTTCATTCTGGTTTTGAATAAGAAATATAATCAGCTCAAGATGCAAAGTTATTTCTTCAATCTCCCAGTCATACTTTGCTTCATACATCAAGGACCATTACTATGCAATTTGAAGATGCAGCATGTTTTGAGTTTGGACTTTTCTCCATCAGACCACTGAATTTAGTGGTATATTGAAGTGGTATTTCCTCCCTTATACCACCGACTCTAAATCCTCACATGAAGACAAGTCACAAACTTTTGTTTACTTTTTCATCTTTCCTACACAATTGTCCTCAGCAGGGAAAGACAGTTCCAGTCATTCAGGTGTGATGTGGGGACCTGCTGCTCATAGCATTTCTGTCTCTCTCTTATGAATCACTGATCCATGAGCACTGCAGATCATTTACCCCTGAGATAGGAAAGAAATGTCACTTTTATTATAAAATGCCACTCTTTTTACTTTTTCTCCCTTAATTGATTCATCTTAAATAGGTTCTCACTATTGATTTTATCATTCCAGCCATGCCATCCCTCCTGCTAGGCCTCAGTAACATGAAGTGGGTCTAATTTACACTCATAAATGAATCATTTGAATTACCTTTCCCCTCATTACTCTCTCAACATTATCTATTTGAAATTTTTTTCCCTCTTCTCTGGTCTTTGTTTGTTCATTTTGCTTCTCATTTATCCTGGCCTGTGTTCAGACCAGGGGTAGAAGACAATTGAAGCAGTATCTGTTTTTGTCTGATCTTCATGTGCTCCATGACAGAAGACTCAATCTACAGAAAGAAATACTTCTATTCTCCTAAAAAACAAATAACAACAACACACACACACACACAAAAAAAAAAAAAAACCACAAAGCAAAGTGCTCAGCTCATTATTTTTCTGTGTCCACTTACCAGAGTTTGGTTCTTGACACCTCCCAGGTTTAAAAAAAAAAAAAAGCAGAAGAAAGAATAATATGTGTATAAATACGTGTATATAAACAACCACCAAAAAAAACCACTTCTTTTTAATTTTTGTGGGAAGCACTGCTTTCCATTAAAAAATGTTAAAACAAAATCAAAAATCAAAGACAAGTATAAATTATTGCTTGCTAGAGAATAATTCCTATTGTGATAAAGCCTAGGTTTGAAGCCCAGCTTTATCAGGACTGCTGAACTCTTTAGGGAGGGAGAATGTGCCATGCTGCCTTCCAGATCTGGCACCAAAGTCTTAAATAGAAGCACTGCTCTGAAACACCACAGGTACCAAGCCTAAACCACTCAGAAACATGGGCTGCAGCCTCCGTGCAAGCCCACAATAGGTTAATTGGACTCCAAGCATTCACCTGGAAACTGCTGGTCAACAAAATCAAAGTGAACAGTGAAGTAATTGTACTGTTCATGTAGCAGTCGAGATTGTAATTAATTGACTTTGCTAATGGCTATAAAGTGCTACAGAACTTTTACAAATAGAATTTTGCAACTGATAATAGGTAATAGCAGGTTCTGAAGGTGACATTGACAGTCATTTGTCTGCACTTTGGGGAAGAAATACTGCCACATATGCTGACATTATTTGATATTAGAGGTTCTAGCTTCTAAATGTCATATTTTAAATGTCATTATATTTGTAGAATGTTAAAATAAAATTTTAATGCTATTTTAGTCATATACCTCTCATTGAACCTTAAAATAATGTCATGTTTTTATGAACACTTTTAATAGCGTGAAAAAGTAATTATCTCTAGCCTCTCAGGCTCAGTGTCCTTTAATAATGAACTGAGTCATTCTAGAAGTACCATACCCTAATTTTATAAATGACTGTTTGTGGACTAATGGAGAACATACATGAGGAAATATTTAAATACTCCAATACCCTGTGACAAGTAAGATTCAAACTAGCTTTATCTATGAATTATTTGGGTTGCATATACTGTTCTCATAGCTAAATTTGACTAAAATACCCATTCAGTGTCCAGAATGGAGATTAAGAGTCAATATTTTTTTGGTGGGATTCATGTTACTGAATAAACAAGAGGTAAGCAACCACGTAACCTCAATTTCACATTCAAGTTTAATTTCATGGTGCCAAAACTTGTTAGGCTAAGACATTAATGACAGCTTAGTCTTCACTTATCTTAAATATTTAAGCTAACCCAGTAGTCTATTTCACCTCTGTAGTCAACATGGAGATGTGCAACTCAGTGGGTGATTTAAACTCTGTTGGATCTGCTATCAAGAAGTAATTTCTAATCATTTTATATTTTCAGCAATTTTAATCAACATCCAGACAATTAATTTGGATTAAGTACCTAATCCTACAAAGGAAGAGAAAAGTAAAATCAAAACTCAGATCAGAGAAACTGTAGGCTTTAAAACTGGTTCTTCAAAAGAAGAGAGAAGGCTAGACAAAAGCCCCCTCATAGCACATTTAACTGTTTTTCTTAGCTAAGTGATGCAATCTGGTTCTCCACATGGCTGTTGCCCTTCTGTTGCCTGTGCTCTGTTGTCTGCATGTTTTCCCAGGACTATACTTATTTATGAGGATTCAGCTCCCAACAAACTCTTTGCCTTCCCTTTTAATCTTCTGAACTTTGCAGCTAATCTAAAATACACTCAGCCTCAATTTCAGCTACTTCTGGTGCTTAGAGCTGCGTTCCATGGGCTCCCAGTACAGCGTTGTTTCCATACTCAAAAGGACACAAAGCTAAACGCCATACAAAGAGACCAGATTTTCCAAGACTGAATTAATAGGAGATGCATGCAAGCGATCATGAAGATTTTAGCATCATCTCCAACAACAGCATTATCTGCAAGTCAGCTGTTCTGCATCTGGAGGAACCAGGAGAGTCCTCCACCAGGTGTCCCATTCAGTACTGCATGTACCATGCACAAAGCTTTCTGGATCATCTTCATTTGACAAACACTTCCAGCACTGGTGTACATTTCCTCTTTTACAATTTCTTGCTGGTGTGTTTGCTTGAAAAATACTGCCTACAAAACCATCATTCTGATGCTTTGGTGTTACATGGCTGGTGGACTCTTATGCTTACAGGTCCAACAGTTGGTATTCAAAATGGTACTTAAAACACAAAGCAACACAGAATTTAGATACACAGCCCAAACACAGTAGTCTGTAAAGGAAGAGCTATCTGGGACAGCAACTGGAGAAAAGAATGAAAGGATATGGCTTTTTTTCTTTAAAAAAAAAAAAAAAAAAGACAGGGAACCAATTGCTATTATCATATTGCTCTGTTAGTGCAGAGCTAGGATTTAGGTTGTTTGGCAATGAGCCATTATGGACGGTTTTGTTCCTTTCTCTTTGATTGCCTTTAGACTTAAGGCCCAATATAGCAACCTGAAATATGCTACTAGCATGGCAAAACAAATGTTTGTTCCAGCAGTCTCGCAGTCTAAATATCCTTAACTGCTTTGTATAGCAAGTGTCCCATAACATATACCTTTGTTGCTAACTCCTATTACTCTGGGAAAAAATACTTTTCACACCGAGTCTGCTTGTCCCTATAAAATGAATGCAAACCCCCCAGTAACCCTCAAGATCATCCTTGAACACTCCTTTCCAATGCCATAAGCACCAGTCAGCATCTGACAGGTATTGTTGTGCCAAAGTAAATATTTCATGCTGAAATTATGCAAGCAATATAGTCTTTAACATAAAAGGATCTTAACGTTTTTTTGAAATATTAAATGTATTTGCCGTATCAATAGACCCTGTTTTATAAGATAGCAATTCTAGGCAAGAAATTAGCTCAGCTCAATTAAACTGTAGTTCACAGCTTAAAAAATGACCAGATCCTTCTTTGTCTCTTGCTTCCCTTGCTCTGCAGAAAGGTATTTACAACAGAAATCAAATCCAGTCTTCCACGACTACATAATGGGTTTGAAAAAGAAGACTATGCCAATTATTTATTTATCATAATTGAAGGCCCTAGGACCAAAGAAAACATTTTGCAGTTACCTTCTATAGAATAGTAAATTACTTCCTTGAAGCAGCTACAAAGACCTGAATTAATTACCACTGAGATTCACATTACTGGATTAGTATGAACTTCCATTCTGCTCCCTGAGTTAATTGACTTTCTAACTAAGACTATGATCTTACTTCAGTTTGCATCTTATGGGGGAGAAAAAGAAAAAAAAATCCTAAAATGCCAACCAGTGCTGGTACATCTCCTACTTTTGTGCTACGCTACACTCAGTGAACTTTTGTTGAATGGAATGTTTGTATTTATGTTTCTCATTTTTAACAATTCTTACTGATGAACACACTTTTGAAAACTTCTTTATTATTTACATACACAATTATTTAATCTTTAGTAGTCAATTACCAGAGCTTCAGTCTGATTATTTCTCAAAATACTGCAAGTGTCACAGTAAGTAATTCTTTGCTCTTAATGCTTTTTGCATTTATCTATTTACTATCATGGAATGGCGTGGATTGAAAAGGACCTCAAATATCATCTAGTTTCAACCCCCTGCCACAGGCAGCATCACCAACCGTTAGACAAGTCTGCCCAGAGACACTGGAGACTGAGCCAGACAGCCCAGAGCCATTAGGAGACTGCTATCTTGCCCTCGCCTTGGTGATCACCAAACACCTCTGGTTTACAGTTTGTCTTTACCATTCAGCTTAAAGAGTGAGTTTAAGAATACAATGCAACAGCAGCATTTAGAACTAGGTTTGGTTTTGCCACACACCAGTGAATGGCTTTTAGATGGTTTCTTCCTGTTGATACATCGGTTTATTCTGACAGAGCAAAACATAGCTTCTAATTAATGAATACTGACAATCACCAGCTTCTATTATCAGATTGACGCAAGAGAAAAAGAGAAACAACCACATACTTTTGGCAGTCAGGTACCTATTCAGAAGCATCTGTAGTTCTCCACTGTAATTCATTATGCCATGCCTTTTCCTGAGGCCTCACATACCTAGAGCCATCCAAATCCCTTTTGTGATATTTTCACACTTCTCCTTTACAACACTCTGGATAGAAGATGCTGAAGGAGTTCAGTGCTCCTGAGCTGCCCACCCTGAGCAGAAGGTGGTAGCAGGATTTGCAGAATAACAAAAGCCATTCATTTGAAATGCACTCATGTAGGTGGCCGTGGGGTTTTACTGTGCTCAGCTTGATTGTTACGTTATGTGATTAGATTAGCTGATGTTACCCACTATGATATTACAAGAACTTCTTTGTTTTAAATGAACTATAACTTAACAGCTGCGCTCGTTCTGTTTCCCTCTATTCTCTGCAGTCCTACTCTACGCTGCTTCTGCCGAGGATATGCTCCTCATCTCCCCTCTATAAGTAGCAAACTTCTCAACAGAAACCCAAACAAACCACATTCAAACATCTATTTCTTCCTTCTTGCATACCACCCTTCAGCTACTCCACTCAGATTGCTCTGTTGCAGCCTGTCTCAAGGCCACCCTGCAGGTGTGAGCAATAACCCTTTCCCACCTCCCTGGGGTTGGGCTACAGTAAGCCTATGGATATCCCACCCACACTATTAGGTATACTGGGCTGTAAATTAAGTGAGTTTCTTTACAGCCTTAAATATTTAACTGAATTGTTTTTAATATTGCATTAAGTTACTATTTATAAGATGAGTCAAAGGATTTTTTTTTTTTCCTCAACTGAGTGTCTCTTCTTGGAATATCCCAGCTATGAAAAGCATTCCAACCACTTCATACCATGCAAATGCTTGGAAATTTATGTATTATTCTTTTAAATCTTTTCCAAAAGCAAGTCCAGGGAAGGTCCAAGGCTGACACAGCCTCTCCAAGTCAACTCACCCCTAAGCAAAACTGTCAGAAATTTGGGCTGTCAAGGACATAGTACTCGAGACAGAATGTGAGCATTCAGATGCTTTAAACTACCTGACCCTGAAAATTCAAATGAGTTAGAAAAATTTAATGTTAATAGCAGTGATGTGTCCTGCCACATAATCTCAGTGCAGGCACAGCATCTTCTTAAAATGCAGATAAGTTTTGCAAACATGAAAGTTGTTCATTCCCCCCCCTTAAAAAAACATCTCGTCAACTGGAACTAAAATCACTCCTCATTTTCTTCCTCTCCAAACCTCCCCTAGGTTTTATTCAATCCTCTTTCCAACACCCAGCACTTAAGTGTTACTTTTGTGAGATATCTTGTGAGAAATGTGCTTGGATCCACTGCAGGACGGGGGATGGACCACAAAATTTGGAGCCTTTCTGGTTGTGACTGTACACTTCAGCCTCAATGCAAAACCTCACTTGGACTCTATCAAAATGCCAGGGTGGGGTTGTGAAGGACTGGCATTAAACAGCAGTCCCTCTCTTGTACATTTGTGGTATTGTAACAGGTTTTTTCTCCATGGCTTACATATGACAAGAGGGATCATATGCTTTCACAGTTCAATTCTGTGTAGCAATGCTGCACACCAGCGTATAAAGCAAAGTTGGAGCTCTTCTGCCTCCCCCGTTGTTTTGAAGCATGCACACAACAGCTGCCTTTAAAATTCCTTGAAATATTGTGTAATCTTAGCAATAGCAGAGAGCACTTGGGAGTTCAGTGCATTACAAAGTCTAATAACAGTGACAATAACAACAATAACGGGAAGGCAATGAAAACCCAAGGATGCTGTGACTTTCAGCACACTGTAGTATTTGAAGAAGTCTGCTGCAACACAGGGAAACCTCCCCCACCAGACAGCAATAGATTCAGAGATGGCTTAGGGTACAGGTGGTGCAAGTGAAGGCCTTTTATTGTCAGATCATGGGCTTGAGTCTGGCTTGTGCTTCCAAGCTGAAGGCAGACAAGACACACAGTCAAAGGACTCTTCTCTAAACTTTGACAAAGAAGTCATACGTGACAAATGACAAAAGCTGGGGCCAAATACATTATTGGCCTCAGTTTCTCAAACCTCTGAAATGAATATGGTTTTAATAGGCAGCTAAATCTGCAATAGCATACTTGGCTCCAGGAACCTCTTTCTGTAGTCAGGATTCACTGCAGGGTTATCTCGTGGGATAGATAGAAGCTGACAATTATATAAATGAAGATAGAAGCAGAACAAACTGATGTCTTAATCACTCCTTCCTGTGGAAACAAAGGCTCTGCACAAGTTCCTTCGTTACCCAGCTTTTTTTCAACAGGAGTTGATCATATCTGGCCACAGAATTTACCTTTCTAGGAGCCTCTCCTGTTTGCAGGGTTTGATTTCTTTCTAGAGCCCATGCACTTCAGAGCTCTTCATGAAATTGTCACCCAACCTAACGTATGAATGTCAATCCTTCTGGCAAGCTTCTTCCACAATAAACAGCCCGCAGCATGTCTGTGACCTGCAACCACAACGTCCAGCGACGGCAGGATCTCCAAGCAGCAGCAGCCTCTCTAATTGCTTTCTGCTCCACCAGAGATCAGCATGTCTGCTGCAGGCTGGTGGGCTCCGAACAATGTACGGGCAGGGATTTAAAATGTTACCTTCCACATCATGCTCCACAGAAAGCTCAATGCTTGAAGTCCTGACGTTCTCTAATCATCGTAAATTCATAAAGCTTTGAGGATGCAGGAATACGCACACCAGCCTGGGAGCCCACACAAAGCCTTGCTGGAAGGATGAAGGATTCACTTGAAAGAAGATCCTGAAGCACAGATCAAATTTTAATGTCTTTGACTCTCTTTTCTAAATGTCATCTCCTAATGACAATCTGAAATATGCTGTTTCTCCTATCAGACTCTCTCTTGAAAATGTTCAGTTGCTTAACTCGTGGGACCTGATAAGCCATCAAACAAGGTTTCTTACTAGACCTTAAACTGCAAGGACTGAACTTTCTGTGTCACGTCTTCACACTGAGGGGTTGTTTGGATGTGCAGCGTCTGTTTTTGTTTTCAGCTGCTAACAAACATTTCCCTGACTTTGGAGTCGTGAGAAACTGAAACTGTTATTGATCCAAATTATTATTTTAAAAAGCTTAGAAAGAGACTCTTAAATTCATCCAAAAATAAGGCCAAGTGTTCCGCAAAGTCTTCCTGCACCCATCAATCACTTAAACGGGGAGCTGGATGATCTTTAAAGTCCCTTTCAACCTAAGCCATCCTATGACTGTAAACACCACTTCTTCATACAGCAGACTGATGCTCAGGCGGAGCAGGAGAGTGGAGCTGGTGGAGGTGGCTGTGGGGCACACCACACGCCTCTGCCTGCAGAGCAGCACCACTGCCTGTGATTTATCATGCAGACAGGGTGCTGGGCACTCCCAGCAGCTGGCGTGCAATTCCTTCTGTACAGATGCGTGTGCACCCACATCAAACCAGCCATAAATTATGAACTGAAAATTATGAGGTTTATTTTCTAACGGTCAGGAAGAGCCAGCCAATGAAAGATGCCTGCACCCAATGGAAGGTGACTTTGGGGAACCACCTGAGGAAACAGCTGCGTGAGGATGTCACTATTTGCAAAGGGTAACAGCAGCAAAACTCTTTCTCTGCCAGCCTACATCACGTCTCAGCCTGAAGCAAGCACGAGCTGCAGGGTTTGCTACGGCAGTTGCTGCTAGGCAAGGATATGTATGCAGTGAGCACATACCCTTGGCTGGAAATCACAGAACTCCTGTGACAAGAAAACAAGGTTCTTGCCAGCTCATGGCTCAGGGCTACCCCTGGCTTGTGATATAGCATTACTGGTGCAGGCAGATGTAAATAAGAAAATACTAAATCAAACTTTGTTTACTGGTGCAAACTTCCAAGCATAATACAAGATTGCAAGGAAAATACATGCCTCATCACAGAGAGTGACAAGACAATGTTTTTTCTTTTAATTTTGGACCCAGAACTTAATGGGTTTTGTGTAGAGCAGCATCTACTTGTGACATCTTAAGGGAAACCTTAATACAAACCCTAGTATGCATATGGAGAACACCATAATTTTTTTCCTTGGGAAGCACCCTACATCATTATTCATAAACACAGTTCTGACAATCTCCTTTTCAAATCTTACAGACTGTGGGTATTTTTGTTTTTGCATCGATACACATCACATTGTCATCCAAAATCTGGGAGGAAAACTCTCTAACTCCAGTGTGGTGTTAGTAAGCAGCATTCCTCTATTCCTCATGATACGTGCCAGGTGACTTGACAAACAAGCATGCTCTCTCAGAATTCAGGTTCTACATTAAAACAGTTAAGACACACATATGCAGTACATTAGTATACATATCCATTCTTTTCCAAAAACTCATTAATATATGCTAATGTCCCTCTGTGCGTGCACAGTTGCATTTAGGGTGGTCATTGGCCTACTTACATTATCCGCATTTTTCCACCATCAGTTTCATCACTGAGACTTTTGACTGACCTCTAGCTGCTTTTCCCCAATTTGGCAAACATCCATTGCTTGATAGGCCATAATAAACAACTTTGAAAACAATGTGTGTGAAAATCCGAGGAAAACATCTTTGCACCCAGTGAAATGCAAAGATAAGTAGTCTATTATGACTCCAGTGCTTCTCGTGAAGCAGAATTAAGAGAAAACAAGGCTGCTCACACACCAAGCAAAGTTGAAACGGAAAGTTTCAGAATTAGCACTCACTTTTGCTAAACTAATATATTGGTCCTTAAACTAATATACTGATCGCATCTGCTAAACAAACCAGCCTGTATCAACATCTGAACTCCTACAATTGTACCACATGGACACAGTTCACCAAGGATTGACCCTACTGCAGGAAAGATTTATAGCTATCATAGGAAGAACAGGCAATGCCATGGTAACGAGAATCACTAGCAAAGGGCAACAAAGGATGTTGATAGTCATCGTTGTGCACATGATTAGACTGTTTCATCTATAGTATCACATCTGTTATCTTTTCAGGCCTACTTCATAATGAATTATAACTTTGGAAGCTCTAGTTTTACAGTGGCTGTGAGATACTTGTGACCTTGGGAGCCACGCTGAGCAGCAGTGCCATTGCAAACAATTCCACCCAGATTAATGAAATGTTTACATGTTAAATTAGTATTCAGTAGCAAGAAGGGTAGCACAATTTGCTCTGCACTTTTTAAACCAACACATTTTATGTGAACACTGAAACTATTATTTTCAGTCGTAGCATTTTTTCCTTCTTTCTTTCAAAGGAGAGCTGCATTCTCCTTTGGGGTTTCAGTTTTTCAGTTTTGTGTACCAATTTAGCAATAAAGTTAACTGACATGTATGTTTCACATACAAATGCTTTCTAATGAAGTATAGTATCATTTTCCCCACTATACTACTGTATTATTAATGTATATTTTCTCATATTTGGATCCTTCTGAAATATTTATTTTCCTTTTTCTTTAGTTTATAGCTCAAATACGGTATCCAGGAGAGTTCACATCCTTTAAAATGACACTTATTATGGACATTTGTAACATTTATAAAATTCTGGACATAATTCTTAATATTTCATTCACACTACATTTGTAAGAGTTAAATCAGTTCAATTAAAAGACCAGTCTGAAACAGCTAATAAAACATTGACAGTCAAAATATGAGTAATTACCCAGAGCTGCAGTCAGTTGTACTTGCTATAGAGAAAAAGCTGAATGAGGAACTGAATGTCAAATAATAGCTTTAATTTTCTTTTTTTTATTTTTATTTTTGGACTGGTATTGAAATATTGAATTGTATTCTAGTGGTGTCGACTAGATAATGGATTCACTAGATTCAGCCCTAAAGGATTTACCAGAAGATCAGATAAATATAGTTAGGTACATGAGGAAAAAATGTAAAAATGTCATCAAGAGCTTTCAAAGAAAATCTGTTTTAAAACCAGACTAACAGGAGACAAACTGAAAGAAAGAGATGGATATTGGTTGCTTAATTAGATAAAGCTCGTACCTTAATTTTAATGAGCTTTCAGGAAATCCAAGTGGCATTAAAGACCACAGCAATTTGCATCAACAAGTACCTAATGGGTCTAATAGATAATACTGCCTTTAGCAAGAAGATGTCTACAGTCAGAGCTACTTAGCATTCCCCTTTTTTCTATAGAAACGCATTACAAACATTTCTGGCCAGATTGTTTTAAATACTTTTTCAAAATCAGAACACTTACACTGCAGAATGGGCAGGATTAGTCAGCGCTGATAAGCCTAATTGAGGGCAGTTAGAGATTTGAATGCAAATACACAGAAGGCCACATTTTAACGATCCTTTTGTAATGGTCAATGGAGAGTTTCCATTATTCCTTGGCAAAGGGAAACAAATCAAAGACACTCTGTTTATTAATGAGCTGCGTATGAACCACTGTCTCGTGGAGCAGAAGCTGAGCATTGAGAGGAAAATGCAGACCTCTGGCATTTTTGGAACAACATAAAAAAGTATTTCAAAGCTATTAAACATTTCCAAGCACGATCAGGAAAGATATACGAGTTGGTGGATTTATTGCAAAGGCACACCTTTCCTGGACTTCAGCTCTCACAGTTGTAGAGGAAGAAAAATGTGTTTTGTTTCTACTGGCTAAACTGAAGCCAGAACAATTCCTCTGTCTCCTTCTGAACCGGCAAACACCTCCTGCAAACTCCCTTAACTCTTCGTTTTGCTAAACGTCTACTGGAAACGAGACAGCAGCAAGGGGGACTATTGTCAGGTGTCCTCTTCCCAGTTGCTGTGAAGAGGGGAGGACATCACCAATTTCGTAAAGCTTTTTGAATGTTCTTGCAGTACAGTAATACACCATAGTGACACATACCAGCTGGTGAAGCAGGGGTGGGATTTCACAAGAGTTGCCACTTTATCTTCTCAGCAAAGGAAGAGCCCCAAGTCCTGATTTTCAGCACAACCTCTGGCATGTTGGGATCTGGCGCCTCGACTGCAAAGAGAAACTGCCACCTGGAAGAGAAGGGGAGACTGGGAGAAGGCACAACAGGAAGAGAGGTGAAGCTGAGATAGAGTGGCAGAAGAAGAGGTTACAGCAGAAAAATTAGTGGTCCAGAAGAAAATTTACCAGACCTTGGACATAAGTCTTTGGGAAGCTTTGATTAACTTCATACCAGCCTCTGCAGAACAAAATGCTGCTGGTGTTTGTCTTTTTATTGTTTCCCATCACCACTCCTCAAGGACATCATGGGAGTGTGCTGTGTTGCTGTCCTTTCCAACAAGTAGCTCAAGTTTTTTTTTTTCTTCACTTAGAAATATTCACCAGCTCAACTTTCTTCTTCTGAATTGACTTTGTTGCAATGTCTTTAAATGGTGACCACAGATAGCTATGCATCATTTCAGCAACTAATTGCTTATTAAACTCCTAGTTTGCGGTGGAAATATATGGAAGACTTCTGCAAAGGCTGATGTTTGTGAGATTAGCTGACTGCTTACTGTTATAAAATTGAGAGCAGTGATTTCAAATTAGCATCCACTGAGCCAACTCTTGCATATCCAGCTATGCACCAAGTAACAGGTCTTAAAGGTCCATGAAGCGTTTAACCATTATGTTGTGTCAGGACGCAGAATGTGCACACAAGCTTCTACCTGCTCAAAGATAATCATAAATATGCTTTATCTGGAAATGAAAGTATAAAGAATGACAGTGTCTGTCATTCATCATAGTGAACAATGCAGGAGAAAATCCATGCATTTATTAGCACCAAAGAGCATTACTCTGTCATTAGGTATAAAAAATATGAACAAGGAAGTAAAGATTTTGTCCACAAATGGTTAACACTGAATAATTAATGTAACTCTTGAGCTTCGGGCAAGCAATAATCTCCTGAACTGAAGGACTAGGTCTGGTTGCAGGAAATAAATCTGCCAAGAACTTCCCAAAGAAGTATTCATAACACAAGTCATTGTCTTGCCCCAGATGGTCAGGCACTGCTGGCACACCTGTATGAAGCAGCACTGCTCATGAGAACATGCAGGGGTTCCACATCTCACAGAGCATCATTACCTTGCCAGTGCCTTGGGACTTCCTCTCTATAGCTTTTCTGATAAACTATGATAAATAAGTAAAGTTTCGCATGTGAGTGAATCAGTGATGTATTTCAACGCCTACATCAGTTCTCATTAGACATACTCCTTCTTGGTACTTGTTTATTAGATTTCCACCGGAATAAAATACTTTCTCATTCTTTTTAATATCCTCTGTATCATTTACTGTCTAGTCGCCCTCAGTGGTTATTTCTTATATTTTCATACATGATCCAAATATTACCTCGCAGAGCTAGATATTTACAGGCAGCTCAGGATTTAAATTGTATAGGTAATGTAGCACTTTTAATTGCATATTTTTCTGAATTTAGATTAAGCTAAATAATGGGATGTCATCCATTTCAAATTCAAATTAGAGTAACTTATTCCACCAACGAGTGAACTTTGTCTTCATAATCTATCTCAGCAAGCAAGCGTGATGTAACATAGAAAGTAGTAACTGAGAGCACTTTTACTAATGAATGTGCCATCAGAAATGCAGCTCCATCTATGACAGCTGGACCACTGAATTTTGATTTTTATTTTTATTAATTGGTAGGACTCTCACAGTAACCTCTGTTAATCAGTGGCTGAGCAGCTCATGGCACGCTGTCAAGAGAACGTGCACAAATGATAACTCTGAGCTCCCATCCAAAGCCATAAATGTAAAAGTGTGCTGTAGCCCAGTAATTGTTGAATTCATTTTCAGCTCACAGTATGGTTTTGTGGCATTCCAGAACACATTTCTGTTCCATGTAGTGATGTTTCCTCCTTCTATATAGTGCACTTTATAAAGGAAATTGTATTGCAAACAATTTGGACTATCTGGAAAATCTGGAAAATTGCAATTTGTGCAATACACACAAAACAAGACATGCTCCCTCTAATCCAATATTCATTTTGCAGAAGTGCAGTCCTCCTTTTCCTTTATCAGTCTTTAACAGGCTGGCAAGAATGATAATCTGAGAGCTCCTATCCTTGAGCAACTTTAATTGAAGATGCTCTGAAGGGATGAACTGTGCTGACACATACTCTGTGTTGAGGTCCTCCCTGGTCACTGGCAATTAAAATCCCATCTGAAATGTTCCATAACACTCTGCGTTCAAGCATGCTAATCCACTTCACAAATATTACAGTGACTCATTATTGAGGACATTTCCAAGATCTGTAAATGTGATCTTCAGGTTCTTGTTTGGGAAACTGAGGCACAGAGAAGTGAAATCCCTTTGGAGCACACAGGACAATGAACTGTTCCTCACATATCCCACCATTTTAGTCATTCTGCCTGGTTTGTGTGAGAGTTTTTTTTTCTCTTCTTTAAAAGGGCTGTATTGTGGAGGTTTGAATGTCGTCAAGAAGAAAGTTTACATTTAAGCTCTGTTAAACATCTGACAAATCCACAAAACCAAGGAAATTCAGACTTAAGGCTGAAAATCCAGACTGACACTTCAGCCTTACTGATACTGCCACAAAACTCCCTGCTTTTGTGCATTAAAGTCAGACCTCTTACTTCACTAAATGCTGTTTTTTTGTAGTTAAATTATAGTAACAAGTGCTCCAGTTTCACTAAAACCCACTACCTACAAGATTTGGATTACTTAAATGTAACCTAAATCCTTTCTGTTGGTGGTGTGTGCGTTTGAAGATAAGTAACAGGGTGAGTAGGCTAATAATGGATTGGAATCTCCTATGGATAGTTCAGCACGTCTAATTTTTTTGAGACTGCTTTTCTAGTTAAATTTAGATGAAAGAGGAAGACACGTTTATTTCTTGTCTGATGGCTTTTTTTTTCCCTCTAAGGTATTATGAGAATTCTGTTGTATAGACTCATACATACAGAGAAGTAAAAAGTGGCAAGCAATTTCTAACACAATTTTAACTTTGATTATACTATGGATGACATTGGCTCACAATAATTAAAGGCAATGTTGCAAGAATTAGCATAAATTTCATCCTCTCACTCACCTTGTTGCAGGTAAGGGACCCAAACATGTATTTATTATTTGTTTACTATGATTTTAATGGTGTTTTGACCACACAGGTCCTACACATATCAATCTTCAAGCAGAAGAAGATCAGCCTCAGCCTCTTCTAGCAGTAGAATATTATCCAGTTACTCTTTCTCCTATTTCCACATGCAGTCAGCCCTATCAGAAGGCACCTAAATTAGACACAACATGTATCACATCAGAAGACTTTTCAGACATTCACAGTTTTCTTACAAGTTAGAGGTTTTCAGCCATCCTTACGGGAGGAGATTCATAAGTGGGTCCTGGTTTGCTCCTTCTGGATTGCTTACAATACTTAACTTTTTCTCTTTCAAGTCCTCTGTATTTGATTTCCAGAAAAAAAAAAGAGAAAGAGATTCTTTGCTATCTCTTCCTGAGGCACTTAAATAGGATGAAGGTTTGAGATGGAAGACATGCATAGGAATTGAGAACAGTTCACCCACTGTACAGCTTTCTGGCTACAGCTGTATTGTTTTGAGCTATGTCTTTGGCACAGCTCTCACCGGGGTTTGTGAATATTCATCACCAACATTTTGTAGGGAAAAATACCAGTGGGGAATGAAGCTTGACAACGCAGATGAAAGTATTCAAATTTGTGAAGCCTAATAAAAGCCTTACAACGCAGCAGATGAATTAGGGTAAATGTTTTTTGTGGGTCCTAGCCCGCCCTCACAAAATACGAATTAGAAAGGATTCATAGGGAGGATTTGTGACAGTCAACATGGAACTTAATGAAGAGAAAATTTTGTTTTATGTAAGACTCTGTAATTCTGGAAACCAGCCCCCAGCTTGGTTACAGCAGTGTAAACACAAACTCCTCTGTGTTTGATGATCCTATGGTAGATATCCAACTTGCTTGTGAGTGCAATAATTTATAGTAGAGGTGGTTCCAGCTGTCAGCCAGCAATTTACCTAAAATGAGAATAACATAACCTGGGTGCCTGCACATAAACATAAAGAAGTCCCAGACTTATATACTGCCCTTCAGCTGCTATTCATTAATACTTTCCTCACTGATATTCATTTTTAAGTCTAGCACGTTTCTTCCTATGCTCAAGGCATTTGCCCACAAAGTCATTTTAATATTCAAGCTACAAAGGTGTTTGCCGTCTTTGACTCAGTTGACATTTACTTGCAAGAAAGTGAACTGAAGTGGCTGGTAATTTCTATAAGAGGTGTTGGCGTTAATTTTCTTGCTGCTATGCCATGTTGCTCCAGTAGATGTTTGTAGATGCCAACATTGCTTAACTTTTTTCTCTTTTCCTTATGTTTGACAGGTTACTTATTGCTTATTGACTGTGGGAGGTTTATTGTGCAATTTTGCTTCCTCAGCTTTGGTATTCAGCAAAAAAATGGTTTTATTTGTCTCATGACAGAGTGCTTATCTGACACTAAGTCTTCTTGTTACAAGTAAAACTTCCAAAGGAATTATTATAACCTTCACTACTTAGCTGTTTGCAAATTGTGTACGCTCTCATTTCTGATTATGTGGAATGGAGAAAATGTGATAATTTGCTGAGTGCACACAACTGTAAATAAAGTTCAGTCTCATCCTCATCTCTTATTCTTGTAGTCAGATGAGAGAAATTACATATATTTCATTAAAAAAATCTATACTCATGAGTTCTAAGATTAATGAGATATATTTTAAATTTATAATACATATGTCATGTGTTGAGTATACTACAGCAAATGTCTTTTCTAAGGTCCACAGTCTGCCAGCTGGATAGGAAACAAAATTATTATAATCTGATACCAAACATAGAATGGCCTGGGTTGAAAAGGACCTCAAAGATCATCCAGTTTCAACCTCTCTGCCATGGGCAGGGTCGCCAACCACTGCCAGACCGGCTGCCCAGAGCCATGTCCAGTCTGGCCTTAAATGCCTCCAGGGATGGGGCATCCACATCCTCGTTAGGCAACCTGTTCCAGTGCATCACCACCCTCTGAGTGAAAAACTTCCTCCTAATATCTAACCTAAACCTCTCTGGTCTCAGTTTAAAATCATTTCCCCTTAACCATGACTGTAAAGAGAAATTTTCATAAGTACGTTAAGATCTAGCTGAAGGTTTGGGTCAATAATTTTCTTTTCATAATATAGCTCATTATTGATACCCTGTTGCACTACTCCTATGAATAGATAGTAACCCACAATTCCATTCAGATTTCTGGAACCCGAAGAAATTCCAGATTATAAACAGAGCTGTCTGATCTGGCTTTTGAGAAACTTACTTTGTAGGAGATGAAACACAGTATCTCCAAACAGAGTGATGTGATATGGAACAGTCAGAAAAGGTATGATGTCTTCCCAGCATCTCTCTTCTTTAAGCTCCCACATTGCATCTATTGTTTCCTGCCAGAAACTAGCACAGAATATATTACCGTGGAATCACCTACAGAAAAAAAAAAAATAATTGAGAAAAGTAATTTCAGCCAAAATACTGCTGTTTGCCTGCCATCAATGTGCAGGTTTATATCCACAGCCTTGTTAATCTCTGTAGCTCAGCAGTTGTACTAATCTGAAGTCTTCCTGTACAAAAATCACAGTGTATTTTGGAAATTATTCTTTCCACCTAATCACCTTTGCAAGAGTACATTTGGTGTTCTGCTGCAAGAAGCAGCTCAAGAAGCTCAAACCTGGCCAAGGTCCTGTTTCATCTCAGTTTGAGAAGAGTGGAGCTTGCCCAGCTTTGGAAATGCCAAAGGAATTTATGCAAGGACTGTGAAACACAGCTAAATCTAGGACGTGATAATACCATGCCTTCATAATCCTAAAACTGAGTGCACGTGGATAGAGAATATTGTCAGTACCTGTGAATAGAGCCAGTTTTGCTTATAATGCCTGGCAGTAGCAAACAATAATAGAAAAAAAGATAACATTAAATCATCTGAAAACACTCCCAGATGCATGCTTTTGGCAGGTGATAGCATTTTCTTGCAACACGATAAAGCAAATTGACAAAATGAATACATAAAGTGTGAAACAAATCTGTAACTATTCATAAGAAAGTCAGCCGAATCTTGTTCAGAGGAACCTTTCCATGTCACACCACATAAAGGCTTCAGTCTTTTCTCAAAATAAAAGAGCTATTGGAACGCAATGAAATTATGGGAGTTTTGTGATCTGTTCACTTCTATCGAAGATTCATATTAGGAGGATGCCTTACTTTGAGAAACAGAAGAAAGCTGACAAATAAGCTGCTGATGTAATAGGCTTGGCTCTATAGTGACTTTGAAAAGGCAGAGAAAATAGTTCTGTAATTGCAGAATGTGATGTGGATATAGAGCTCTCTACTGCCTTCATGAGGTAATTAAATTTTTTTTGCCCAATTATCTTAATCCAAGCCACTAGCATGCAAGCATCCCATCACCTGGCCACATGTCAGAAGCCCACTGCAAACAATATCCTCCATTTCCTCTGCCATTAGGGCACTGAGTACTTTGCACTAAAGAGTAAGCCCAAGCTGTGCAGGTACCTCCATGCCTATGGCTTTCCTTTGTAGTCAGAGGTTTAACCAGTCATTCCTGCCTGCCACAGATTTCCATTGCCATTCAATTTCCATCTCCAGTGTTTGTTTTTGAGGTCCAAAACATTTGTTTGACTGAGAGCAGCTGAGCACTGGGCAGTTGAAATCCTTCTGGACTGTCACGTAGATTTCTTATTTCATACTAATATCCATTGTGTTTGAAGTTTTATGTAACCAGTTTGAAATGGATAATAAGGGAATTTATGTGGCTATGGGCAGTGTTTTTGTTATGGGCTTTGGGTTTTCTTCTGTGCTGATAAAAATGGAATTAACAGGTATTAGCAACTAAATTAGTTGGTAGGTATTAACAACAAAAGAAGCTGTTCAGGCTCATTGAAGTAAATCTAATTCTAGTTACAGGTAAAGGATTTTTTTCAAGAAGTTGTTTATTTGCATTGCTTTTTAGTTATTATTTCTTAAAACATTCATTCTTCTCAATCATGAGCCAGCAAACTTTGACAGCCTATTTGTCTTAGACTATTGCTCTTGGAGAAGAAACCCATGCTATCTTCTCATTTACTCTCAGACAATGTGTCTAATCCCTGGAGGACTTCTAATTCAACATCAAGAACAGCATAATTTCACATGTCTCTGGAGAAAATGGTCTTACAGAACACCAGCTGTAGAAAAGTAGACATTTGGGCTCTTCACACCTGTGTAATTAGTGCTCAGCTCAATTCCTTACAAATTATGAAAACCAGTGAACTTATATGGCACAAGATGCTCTACTGGTAGTTTCCTACCTAGGCACAGAAACTATTTTTTTCCAAAAATTCAACTTATCACATTCAAGATTATAGGTAGATTAATTATTTGGCTGCATCATTTCTTCTAGCCTCCTATCCAACACACCATTAATGAAACTGAGACCATCTTAAAATGTACTGTAGTACAGCCAAAAACTGGGGGTGTCAGTTCAGATTTTTCTTTCAAGCTTTTAAACATCTCTACTAATAGCTAAAATATTTCTGAAACTGTCTGACCTTTATTTGAGGCTCTATTTGAAAAAGGCTTCTTTTCTTTTGGGAAACTGCCTCCACTGCATGATTTCCAAGCCTCTGGGCAACTTCAGTATCAAATACAGATTTGTTACAACTATTTCTAAGATAATTTTATGAGTGAGTGATGAGAGAAAATTAGCCTTAATGGCCAAAGAAAATGGTAAATATATATATATATACAAAAACTTTTCCTGCAATATCTATCTTATAATCCAAATATAAGTTTTTTGATACAGACATCCAGCTTTGCACAGTTTCTGCTATGGAAACCAAAGCAGTTCAATAGGGAGGTCTTGAGAGTTGCAAGACATAAGTAATTGGGTTATGAACCCCCAGAAAGATTATTACCTTCTTTTCTACAATTTGTATTTCAGCTATGGTATCATGGAAATATATGTCTATGCTAGATGAGAATTTTGATTAAAATAGACAGAACATTCATGAATGTTCTTCATCTATATATTTATCTTAAGACCAACAGAAATTAAATGTCAAATTTTAATATGTATGAATTCTTTATAGTACAGTACATTTGATTCAAACTAATACAATTATATAACAATTCAGTGAATTATTCTGATAGTACATTGACAAATTTATTGTTGTTACTACTTAAACATGCAGCAGTGAAAACTTGAACTGCCATTAGAGTTAATGAGATTTCGATAACTGAGCCTGATGATGGTGAAAGCAACTGGGACTCTTAACTGTGGGACAATCAGCCTAGAAGCTTGCTGTGTAAACCATTATCTTATATTACTTGAGCATGGACAAGTTTTGAAGTTACAGTATCTTTTTGTTGTTATTGTTGTTTCATCTTTAAACTCTGTAGTTTGGAGTACTGTACTTACAGAAATTTATAACCTTAACTTACTGTCTGGTGGTCTGAAACACTAATAACAACTATCATTGGAACCGGAAGAAAATAGGTATAATACCTAAATTGGAGAGAGCCATAAGAAAGTTTGCCTGAATAAAAGAAAATGAACATAAATAGAATAATGAATAAACAAGTCAATAAAAAGAAGCATTACAAAGCAAAGCACTTTGCCTGAAAATGTCTTTTAAAACCAAACCAGGACAAAAGAATCAGCATCATTTTATAGATAGCAATCTGAAAAGATTGTAAGGAACATCAGGTGATGAACCAAGCCATTTTCACACGACGAGGCTGCTCTGTTCTTAAGCAATGAGTCAACACTTGAAATTTAACTTTAAAATTTGTTAAATGGTTCAAATACACAAGTCCATTAGATCCTGCCTGAGCTAACTCCAAATACGTATTCCCATTATCTGAATGACTATATTAGGTTTAACATGATACGTCCATCCTTTCCATTCATTTTAGACCAGTTTCAAATACTCTTGGTTATTGGTATTTAGGTATTCTTCTGTATTCAGCTTGCCCCTGCTCTCTCTTCCATTAAAAAAATCACGAATAAGCTATAAAAAATATGATCAGAAACTCTCTTCATCACATACTCTTCCAATACACTTTCTTCCCTGTGGCAATTTTCAGCCTCTGCGTAGCAATGTTTCAAGCATTACTCTGTTCCAAGTGTTTATCTACTAATTTTTAATAAATGTAGTACCCGTTTAATAAAGCAATAACCGGTGACAATCTTTGGTTGATCTAAAAAACAGGCCTCTGTAAACCTCGTTAGCTTCTCTCCCAGGAAATCTAGGAGCTGGCACCCGCATTAGGAGCAGCTGTTCTCACAAGTCTTACAGATGGCTGCAGAAAAGGAAATCAAAACCCCGCTGCACTCAGACCTTTAATGAAAACTGTAGAAAATCCCGAGCTAGTTGAAATCATCTCCAGGACCAACTTGCCTTTTGTATGGATCCTGCATGCGATGGCTGAGGGCATCACCAGAAGGACCACAGCAGTGGGAGGGCTTCTGACCATTCTTCCTCTTACCTTCATACCTGCACGTACCAGCAGCATCTATATAAATGTTTCTTATCTCTCCATCGATACGTACATTTATATTTACAACATTTGCAAAATAGTTTTTAGTATAAACATACACATATACTTATAGAAATAGTATATATATACATAGAGAGAGAATGGTTCTAAGTACTCTGAGCATGCACATTGAGATTAAACATCTAAAAAAAGGACACCTAACAAGAAAAGTTGGTTTAGAAAAATAAAATTCAACAGTGAAATGGTTTAACAGCATAGCAGCAGGTTGGGTAGAGGGGCACAAGCTTGAAACACTGCTGGAAGTTAAATGATGCTAAAGGAAGTGCAGCAGGTGGAAGTTTTGCAATGCAGTTTTCAATGCTGTGGAACAAGAGATGCTGGCCTACTGATATCAGCAAGGTCTGAAAGCGTTTTGCATGCATGGTAACTGCAGAGAGTGCTTGATTTATAGGGTCCCTGTGATGTATTTAAATGTCAAAAATACATAATTTATGAATTCATCTGTTTAGAGATCTATTCTTTTCTAGATTATGTATACTAAAATGACTATATTCCATGTAATTCTGCTCAATTTCCAGCAGATTACTCATTTGAAAAGAGCTGAGAAACTAAGTGTCTGCTGTTCATTTTGCACACAGAACAGATGTCTACAATGTGCTTTTGCACATCTTAACATCAAAATTTGGATTTGTCATCAATGATTGATCATCTCACTGCTGCTCTCCAAATGTGCCTCTGTTACTTACGCTTCTGGCTTTTTTTATTATTATTATTTTTTATTTTTAATAGTGGCCTTGAAACTTGTGAACCTTTATCCGGTGAGATAATCCACTTAATGACTTTCTCCTCCAAGCAGGCAAAAGAACAAGAGCTCTTCCTTGGTCCTCCCAGCTGTCTGCCTGCAACGGTGAAGTGAAGAAAAAACAATCCCACCCTGTCATCGAGGGTCTCTCCATGCCCTCAAGGACCCTGTAAGAGGAAAAAAGCCATTTCTCCCTTTATCCATGACACTTAGCACTGATTAACTCAGCCATGAATCATATCATGGTAGCAAGTAGTGCGAGTTTCCCAGCTTATGTGTAAAACACCCATGTTACATTATTGCTTGCTAGGAATATAGAGCTGTGCTATTACTGATTGTCTATAATGGTCAAGAAGAAACATTCTGTTTGCCCATCTTACACAGTTTTTAAACTACTTATCACCCTGTCCAAATTCTTGAATCTTCATTATGCTCCAGGTGGGAAAATGAATATTCAAGCAATAGTATTCAGATTTTTTTTTATAAGTAATTTTGGTGATTTTGGTGCCAAACCTATGAAATAGAAGATTCTATATTTCATTTTAGAAGTACCTGACTGAACTGGCACAATATATGAGTTTTTCAAGCAGCTATAGCATACGGTTGCCTAAAATGACCATTGCAAATCAAAGTCCCCAACAGGGAACACAATTGTCGCTTTATTCTCTGAAAATGGCTTAAAATATACAAACACAACTGAATTTTAAAGGGTTGTTCAACGTGATATTGGGCTCAGAGGCAAACTGGCTGCCAAAGTAGTCAACTGAAGGTCTTTCTATTTTCAGAGAATCTATTTGCATGTAATACTAATAGTTGATCCTATCTTCAACATCCAGCCCCTTGGAAATACAGAATACTCTCATTACCAACACAGTGTACTTGAGTATTTCTAAATGCTTTGCAAGCCAAACAATGCATTACCTAGATTCCCATTACAAGAAGCCAAGAGCAAGGAATTTTCTTGCAATCTGATTGGGAGTGTTGCAATTAGCCAAAGCAAACCCAGATGGCTGCGCAACAGTGCAGCTCCTGGCACTCCTCTGACAGGTCCCAAGTTTTCTTGCAGTCTGGATGCAAGACCTTGGTACAGCTGAAGGATTAATCATTGCCTACGGTGAAGGCAAGGCTACAGCCATCTCCCTGCTACTTCTCAAATGAAAAATATAGACAACAAATAAAATACAGCCTTTATTTTTGTCATCACCAGGTTTCTTCTCCTAGATGTGAAATAATACAGTTAACAACTTCAAATTTCCATTAGAAACTATCTCGACACCTCCCAAATGCCAGGATGCTGATGACACAATGATATTTCATAGGTATTCAGCACTTCAAAGGTTTGAAAATATTTTCTTCCTTACCTGGGCACCTATGCCACCCATTAAAACTGAGATCTCCAAAACCAAATAGACACAAGCTTAGTGTGGATATGAGCTAAATTACTTGAGATGATAAAAGAAATCCTGTTGAAAAGTAGATAATTAAACCTAAATCCCACAAGGATAGATTACCACCCCAAACATTAGAAAGTTCTTCCACTTAAAAATAGACAAAATAATAAATTGGACTCACAAAACTATTCCACTTCTGTGGGATGAAAATACACAGCTGTATTTAACTGAGCCCTTACAAGATCATTAAGCTGTCTTACAATTATTAGTTTGTGGGTGATGTTTGTGTTTTAGTAGCTTGCATAATCTTAATAAATATATTCAAGAATACTGAACCTATGAGCCAAAGCACTGTTCTCAGTTATAAAGAGCATGTTACTGCCATCTGGGTGCAGGAGATATATTGCAAGGTTCACCAGCAGATTTTTATAGAAAATCTTGCATATGAAGATATTGTAACTCCCATGTGCACACACTGCAGATATCTCATCCAGTTGTTCTTCACAGGGTTAAATTGGCTATAAACTTGGCAATAAACACAGCATCTCTCATCTTCAGGAATTAGAAGAGAAACAAGGAGATTAAGCAATGTAGAGTGCTTGTATCAAATTTTGCATTATTCAATCAGTCTGGCAATTGAAAAGGTGCAGTGTATGGTTTAACGCTAATAGGTCTGAGTGGAAGAGGAAAACAATCTCATTACTGGAAGGTCCCGTCATATACTGCCCACTTATTTTATTCTTCTCTTGGAAATGAGAGGAGAATTTGCTATATTTTGAAAAACAAATGCTCTTCACAGTTTAAAGCAATCCCTTCCCTACAAAAATGAGCCATGTTTGTCTGTACAATGCAATTTCACATTTCATTTATCTTATAGTAAAAATTCATCTACATGTACATATTTGCATGCATATAAATGTGCTAAAATTATACAAAATTCAGTTTAATGGATATTCATTAAAAACAACACCACCATCAAATGGAAAATTTTATAAGGCAAAGGTTGTAATGACTCAGGTAGAATAAGCCAACAAGTCAAGTGGCCAATAGATGCCAATAATAATAATTAAAAAAATTAAATAGCCTTCTCATTAAACTTTCATACAATAATCTCCCAGTCTCCAGCAGACCTTGTGGGTCAGATTACCTGAACAAGCTGCATCTAACATCAATGGACAGATTTCACTGATTATAAGACAAAAATAATCTGATTTTTGTTTACAAGGCTTTTAATCCATATGGGTTATTTCATAGAATCATAAAGGTTGGAAAAGACCTCCAAGATAACCAAGTCCAACCATCCACCTACCACCAATATTGCCCATTAAACGATGTCCCTAAGTACAATATCTACACATTTCATGAACACCTCCAGGGGCAGCAACTCCACCACCTCCCTAGGCAGCCTATCCCAGTGTCTAATCACTCTTTCTGAGAAGATTTTTCCCTATTCACATTTTTTAAAACTTTTTCTTTCTTTCTTTCTTTTTTAAGGTATGAAAAACAACACAATTGGGATATAAGTTAGGCTAAGCACCATCTCAAAGTATGAAGCAATAACTCAGGTGAAGAAGAAAAGCACTCAGCTGGGGAGCACACTGAAGCCATCTGACGTATCGCTGCTGTCGTCCAATCTCCCTGATGCTGCAGGAAAAGCTACTGTTAGTGAGGGTCATCAAGGTACACAACAGCAGAGATCACCTGCACACAATTTACTGCCCTTTTACCACAGCGAGAACATTCTATGCCTACGGAGTTTAATACCAGTGGAACTTGACACTGTTCCTTTGGGACATCTACCGCTGCCCTTACAGACACATGGTGCTGTCAGGGCTCATGAAGATCCATGTCAAGGTCCTGTGATAATTTTTTATTATGATAGGTATTGTGCAACTATTTTTAGTTTGAAATCTGTCACAGAGTCATTCACCTGCAGGAAGAAAATGGTCTAAATATAGTACAACCTAGATAGTTTTAAAACCACTCATTTTTCGAGTTATCCAAGCCCCTAAAATAACTTCTTTCAGATATAAAATGGGGTGTATATTCCACATTCTGAAGATAATAGAGAAGTGGCTGAACCAAATATGTAGACCTTTCCCAAAAGTTCATTTCTGAATTAAAACTAAGAATGAGATTCTACATAATACAAGGATATTTTTAAGTTACCTAGAATTGGAAAAGATTTATAATATTAGGACTTCTGTCAAATTTTAAAGAATAGAAAAGACAGCAAGTTTGCACTTCTGACTGTAGAAGACACCAATTTATCTCTCAGATTATCCTAAAGCACATCAATAATTATATTTGGGAATTAGGTTTTATTTGTGACACCAAAAGTAATTGTTCCATGCAAACAGAACCCTTGCCATTCATTTTTAATAATGAATGCACTGCTCTGGAGGGAAAAAGGCTTCCCTCACAGATTTGGAAACTAAATTGTCTTCATGGTTTCCCCAGGAAATTCGGAGCCTGATCTCCCTGGGCAAGTGGAGCAGGGCAGAGTGCAGTGTCAATGCCTTGTTACCAGCATGGATAAAGAACTTCTCACATTAATTATCATTTAGAAAACATTACCATAGTATAGAACTGGGAGATTGTGAGGACCCCCTGAGTCTCTAGCACCGCCCATAACAATACTATCCATACAAAATTAGACTGTTTGAACTTTGGCAGTTCCCAGTGCCTGCTGGTGGAAGCTCAACCACACTGGACACCATTGGGCACAGGGCTCACTGGGGTGGTGCTGAGTGAGAAACATGCCAAAGAAACCATCCCCGATACAAACAGGAATATTTTGTTCAGATCAAGGGATAATGAACACCACAAGGCAATCTTGGCTCTACCAAAAAACCTGCCTTAGATCATTCAAAGCCATAAAGAACAGCATGGCTTCATCTGACCTCAAAAAAACAAAGCTTTTTCTTTCAAGGTTGTCAGCACATTCCCATCCTGCTGTTTATGTCTTCCAGGGCTCTATAAACATGGTTTGAACTCCACAGACCAGCTGTCTGCTCCCTTCTCTTTGCATAACTCTGAAATTCTCCTTACTGCTAAATATCGCAGGAGGCAGCACCTCCTCTGCCCATAAGAAATTCATTTATGGGTCTCTCATGCCACTTTTTGGGAGAGGTTTCCAAGTGACATCCTCCCCAAATGCCAAAAGCCCAATCTGTGTTGGATCATTTTAAGCCATAAAATTATCCTGATGTTCTGATTGGTAGCACAGAAGATACACTAAACATCTGGAGGTGAATGTTAGATCTGAGCCCTAATTTTCTAGAAAGACAACATTTACCTGATTATTATAGCTTAACTAGCCTTATAGATTCCATTAAATGTATTCCATACATTTAATTTTTTAAAGGGTTCAAATCAATTAAATAAGTAATACTTCTATTGCTTCTGGAACTTTGTGCTGGTATTTTAAGCATAAGAGAATGAATCCATTGGGATGCTCTGTCCATCCACTGGTGTGGTCTTGTGCTGCTGCCTGCCCAGAACTCCCAGTTGGCTCTGTTTTCCTTCTGACACTACTTAGTCAAAGCTTTCACATTCTCTCACTCTTATTTTTCTCCTCCAAAAGAGAATTTCTTTCCAGTGCTGTTAATTCCCTCTCTCAAATGGCCCCAGTCATCATTCATCTCTTTCTTTCCCAGCCCATTCCTTCCCAGCAGCGTTGGCAATACCTTAGCCCCCAGAAGGGACTTCTGCCTGTGACCAGCTAGCTCTGCTTTATTCTGATTTCCCTCCAAGCCCTGAGCATTAAGCTCTAATGAAAATTTGGAATGAGACCGATCTGAATACAGCACTGTAGTGAAGAATTCAAATATAACCTTTCATTCAGAGAACCTATTTCATCCTGTACTCCCTTCTTTTTTAATAGTGCCACAACTCTCAGGCAGGTGCCATGCTTGGTTATCGTTGCCAGAGGAAGTGAGACTAGTCCCCTTCCTATCTCATATTGCAGTGTCAAACAGCATTTATCAGGGTTTGTCTTACAAGGACATTTTTTTTCTTTTTTTTGCAGGTGCTGCCACAGTGCCAGCATTAGATTTAACATCAGTTTTCTAGCAATAAAGCCAATGAATCTAAGAAACTGAGGATGTACTTTGCATTATCCCTGATTTGCCAGTCAGCACTTTACAAAGCCCAGATACTTCTGTATCAGCATGGCACGGCTATACTAACACAAAATAATTTTCTTATGAATTGAATATTATTTGAAGGCATAAGTTTTGAAATGATGTAACACAATGCTGCAGTTTGTACATTAAGTTTAAAATAATTATTAGTAATTGGCCAAGGATGGTTTTTCACTTTATATCTTTCAGTTTAGACTTGAGTTGCATCACCAGTCCTATGTACAATGTGCATACACTTATACACATACAGCAGAACAAAAGAACTATAATTTATATAGAAACTTATTTAAGAGTGTCACAATTGAAATATCAAGTGTAACTAAATCAGATTTTGCACACTGCTGAGAGCGTGAATCTTTCTGTGCCTTCAGAATGGTGAAAATAGTATTTTTGGTATATTCTTGCCTTGTTCAAGAGCACAAAATATTACGTGGCACCTAACTTCTTCTGATATTTCCAGAGTGTGCTCTGACTGAGTATTTTGACAACGTTAGATGGCTTTTTAGGTTCTTGGAGGGGTTTAATTCACTGCATCTGTCCACTGTGATTTTCCCCTCACAATGTAATGTCCTTCTGCACAACAGCTCCTGCCTAAAGTTATTTTAAGGATAACTGTGCAGCAGATATTTTTCTTACTGAGCCTTGCAGATAGACCTTGTGTCTAACAAATAGAGCTACTGCCTTGAGAGAAGTGCATTGGAACAAATAGGTAACCAATTTTATTCATATTTGCTTTCATATGTAACAATCATACTTACTTCAACAAGCAAATGTCATATCATTGAATTCAGATGGATAGTAAGACAGATCTTGCTCTTACGTGTTACTCAACTGGTTGTACAGCAAGAAAAATACTGCCAAAAAACTATATGCTAAATAAATTATCCAGCAAAACACTTACTAGCATGTGACCAATTCATAAATCTACATAGAAGAAAGTGTGCTTATTTAGAAGAGAGAGAGATGCAGGCTACAAAGAGGGCCTGAGAATGAGCTTTCATTTCATATATTGTAGCAAACTGACCAACAATTAACTGCCTACAGAAACTCATAATTGTCTGAAAATAACGCCAATATAAGTTTGGAAAGATATCCAGTTAAACCATGAGTAATAGGAACAAGAAAATGATGCACCTCTTCTGACAGCCAATAATTTTTTTCATTATTATTATTACTTTTATTTTATTTTTTTACTGCTAGAGGGGCTGTTTTGCTCAAGACTCTATCTAGTTCTCTATCACCTGATCAAAGTCTTCTGTCTAAAGGAGAATTTTTACATCACTGCTGCCTTTTCACTCATGTGCATATATATTTTTTGTATTTTAATTCCTTACTAACATGAATAACCCTTTATTTTGAATTCAGTATTTAAGCAAGAATTCAAAAAATTACCAAAATGCAGCTACACTCAAACACGTAGGCACTGCAAATATTCAGAAAACATTAGGAAAAACAAGCTAGCTGTTTCTCTTGGCACATTGCTCCCCTCCTGTCTCTGAAAACAAACAATTCACTTTTCAAGACTAGCTGTTATCCCTAACTGAGGGTGGGGACTTGAGTTTATTCCCTTGTCTATCAATCATTATTTCCACAGACACACTTGGACCTAGCAATTTGGGCTCTTTGGAGGCAGGAGCTGTAGTAATCACTGAACAGAAACCTTCCTTAAAAGACTATTTCTGTGGAACAGAAGAAAGTCACTGCAAACACATTAAAAAAAAAAAAAAAAAAAACCAACAAAAAAGAACAATTCAACAAACTACGTACATACCTAGTTAAGAAGGTACTTATTCAGAGAAACCATTTAAATCTCATGTCCTGTAGATTCTTCATATAACAGCTTCTAAATCTGGTTCATTGCTGGAGTTGGCAGCTCTGATGTGGGCTGTCAAGTCTCTTGCTTACTTAACTTTCTGAAAAGTAAGGGTATTATTTCAACCTGCCTTGCATCTTTGAGTTTTAGCCAAACCCAAAAGTTAGACAAAACTCTATGCAATCACCTGCCAACAAGGTTTTCCATAGCATAACAATGCTCATCAGAGTCACTGCTTCTTGGAAATATTACTACTTCAGATCAGTTTTGATTGTAATTACGTTATTAACTGCAATCACAGGGTACAGTGACAGTAAACTACAGCAATATGGTCATATATAAATCCATCATAATAGGTTTAATATGTATATACATTTAATTATACTGAGATTTATCAGGAGTTCAGAATCATTTTAGCTATTTTATTTTAAAGCTGATAGGAATAAGGCTTAATCTCAGAACTAATGCCAAAATCTGGTATCTGTTATGGTTTTGGACATGTTATAGAAGGGAACAAAATCAGAACTATAGTACAATTTCAAGTGTAACAACCATGGAATTATTGTTAATGCTTCACAGTATTTACCAAGCTTGAACTAAGGCAAATGCATTAATTTTCACAACTGCAATTTACTGCCCCAGAATCAACAACCTTACAATAGGCATTTTGTTATATTTCCTTGTGCATATTAATGATTTTTACAAAACTATTATGTTGGCTTGATTTTTGTTTCTCTGGAAGCCATCTCCAGAAGTGCTGCAAGGAAGAGCCATGGGGAGGAGGAAGGCGTCTGTCTGTTTCATTAGTAGTCTACATTTAATCTAATTCTTTTGACTCATCTGCTTGCTTCGCTTTCAGGCAGTCAGTCATTTGCTGTTGTCACTGCCAGCATACTGCTGGTCAATGGCAAATACTTCAAGATTCATTAGAGAGACCTAGCTGATTAACTTGGGAGGCTTTGCAAGGAAGACAACAGCCTTTTTTGCCTTTCAAGATCCACCACCTCAATTGCTATTTCGGAATCTAAATCCTGAACATTTATACGAAATTCAAAGTATGATGCTTTTCATGTGATTTCCTCAAAGGATACAGGAGTATTTCTCTGTCCACAGCATAATAATCATTTGAATCACATCTCTGCCATTCCCACTATGAAAATGCTTCAGAAATGAATGATGAGCAGATGTCATATTATTTTCTCAGTTGGAGATTCTTGGATTTGATTTGTCACTTGTTGAAGGGTGGCAAAATAACAAAACCCTTTTGTGCTCCAGTGAATAGTCTGTAAAGTTTGAATGTTCTCTGATAGCATTTGTTTAAAAGTTATCAGTAAATATAATAAGGGCTTACATCACGTAGATCATGGTTTTTTGTTGTTGTTGTTGCTTAATCACAAATATTACAGTCACCAATGACCTTATTGCTTTGATTTTGCTGCCACAATCTGCCTGCAACATCGCCGCTGGCTGCATCCAAGTACCCTCCTCTCCTGACTGCTCCCACCATCCAGCCTGCCCTCCAAGACATGCTTTCCCTATTGACTCTCCAGTGTTTGGAGACAAACCTATAGCCTGAAAACACAGATGATGCTCTGACAGGTCATGCCTTCTTTGCATAAGTTCTTTGGTGCTACCTGGGAGAGCAATACAGTTACATCCATTTTTGATATCACCGTTACTTATTTCATACACTGTTTCAGGATGCACTTTTTTAAATTCAATTTTTTGTTTTTGTTATACTTTTATGCACAATTTGTTGCAACATTATCAACAGACCGCAGTTTGACAGTCCCATTTTCCTGAGTTATGCAAGCAACTGCCAGAGATTTTGCTGCGATTCCACGTGATATATGGGTCAGTGCCTCCAGTTCTCAACACCAACCAGCCCATCTATCAACAGCTTAAATGACCTGTTAGTAAAATAACTAATGCACAGTGAGATTTATCTGAAAAAAAATTACGTATCGTAAAGATGAGAAATCTAGAAACCATTATTCCTGCAAGAGACAACAGAAATGCTCAAATTGCAGAACTATCGTCCGTCTGCATTACACATTTTCTTACCATAAGCCTCATAGGACACAACTAACAAGTTTTTGTAAGTTAATTCCCAAGTAGCACAATTTTGTTGTGAGTTTGAGAATGGCCCTTGTTTAGGTTGTTCTAGCACCTCCAACACAGCAACCAGATTAGGGGGTTCATTGTTGGAAGTGCTCTAACTTTAAGCAAAAAGTTTCCAAATCCTTGACACAGTATTAGTCACTTATCCAGGCTTTGCTGCTATCGGAGCAGATGTCTAAAGCACTAAATCCATGTGGGGAGCCCTTAGAAGTTTGTATTGTTTCTACTGCCTAAGGGGTAGATATTTAAATTTTCTTAATATAGAGCCAACTCAGCCCTTATCACAGTTACACAAAGCCATCACATAATTCAATAGAAAAATTGTCTGAGTCTAATTAATCCCATAAAATGACAAATTATAGTATATTTTTAAAGAAATCTATGCTCAGTAGATAGCCAAATGGCTACAAACCACATTAGACTGAATGAATCAGATACCATCTGTGATAGAAAGCCTGCTGAAAAATAGTCTAGAAGCAAAGCATATTGAACGGAACAAAACATACCATATAACAGATTTATAGTCTTAATCCACACAGAAAATCTGCTAAAATAGATCAGCTCTGTCACATAACACTGCTTTCATCTAGTGTCCAGGAGCACCACACCACTTTGACTCATTTAGCAGATCAGTTACATGCTATTCCTGATTTCATGCAGCGATGATTAAGGATGAAAAATATCTCAGACAGTTGGCAACTGCAATAAATCAAAAAGCTTTGCTCAATTTTGCTTTACATATTTTCACTGGATTTTTTTTTTAAATATGATTGAATTAGTGATGTACAATAATTGTTTTCTGGGAAGAATTTGCTATGACTACTTTGGGTCTTCAGATTTCATAAGCACTTTAAGACAGGAATGTAAATTAAGCCTCAATAGGCTGTTACGTACCCGCTGTCAGGAGATGTTGCATGTACACTAGTTTCTATTAAGACTTTTGTTTTTGAGAATGGGCCAAAGTTGTAAGCCAAGAAGTGGTGAGATTAACTATATTAATCAGATGAGATTTGGCACAATTACCTGCACTACTTAAGGTATTTCATATATTCTGTTCCAGCCTGTGCATCATGGATTTTCAACAAATATAGGAAACATCCGCTGGTTTGAGGATTATAGACTGTTTTCTAAATTTATAGTGCTTGGGTAGCAAATTGAGTCACCAAGACCTGACTTTGAACTTAAACCAAAGCTTCAACTGTCCCTCAAGTATGAATACATAAAGCCACCCCAATAAGCACTATCAGTATTATTGTCTGTCTGCCCAGGCCAAACACTTCCTGCTAACCCACACAGCAGCGAGATGCTGAGCAGGAAGGCAGCATTAGCCAGTTTCAAGTTTTCTTTTGTTTGCCATATGCCATAAGGCAGTAGAAAAACAAAGGTTATTCTGAATTTGGGCCAAACATGTTGATGAGCTGTCCTCTTATCAGCAGAGGAGCAGAAATGTGGTTATGCAGTTATAGAGTTGCTGCGTATATGGCTGTCAGTAGCACCATTACTACACCATTACTGTACCTTGAGTTCTCTCCACAGTGTGCACTTAAAGGATGCTCCCTGATTCAGATCAACTTCAACATCGGCACTGACAATCGTATGGAATAAAATACACAGAGCAATGTTTGTACACTATTTCTGGTGGCAAACAAACTGTAATATCCACAACAGTCTGCAAAACCAGATCCTGGGAAACCTTCTGTCTCACTATTTAACCTGATCACTTCAGAGACTGTAAAATCAGAAGCCTGTGAAGTCTCATGCCTGTGTAGTTTCATTTATTTAGAGATTAATCACAGTCTGAAGGAAGGAACAAGAGTCCATTCCCACAAGAACTGACTTAAATTCTACTGCCTTAAATTTACTTTGTTGCAGTCTTTCCTTT
Source organism: Gallus gallus (assembly GCF_016699485.2). Lineage (NCBI taxonomy): Eukaryota > Metazoa > Chordata > Aves > Galliformes > Phasianidae > Gallus > Gallus gallus. The sequence goes on from NC_052540.1 coordinate 21,138,517, forward strand.
TAATAAAGTACTCCCAGTGATTTAGGCGTGACTGGTGGTAGTAAGAGAGATTTATTATTATTATTTTACTTTTATCAAATTAAAGGACATCTGGGGACAGAAAAGGTCTTTCTTATATAGCTGTCAGAAAACTTGAGTTTTCATTTGTGTGTGCGTCTATTTAGCAAACGCACTGAAAGGAACCATAATGGTATGAACTAACTAAAATACTTCAATTTATTTACTAAATATTCTTCAAAAAACATTAATAACAAATGCTGTAAACAAAAAAAGCTGTGCTAGCGCATCATTAGATTTGCTTTCTTGTATGCTTTATTCTTTTCCCATCTCTGCACTCTGCTGTTTTTCGTCTGATTAATTCACTGGATGAAGAAACATCCTTCATCTGCTTTTGTGCACGCTTCTGGGTGAAGACCTTCAGAGATCTCATGCTAAATCCATGCTACCTACAGGGCACTTTTTCCAGTGCTTGGGCTAAATCCACAAAACGTTCATATCCCTCTGTCTCAGAAGTGAATCAATGTGTAACCCTGACTCCTTAAACTCATGCCATAAGAAATTACATTGCACCAAAATATTTAAGCAGAGCTCATCTTTTTTCATAGGAGACATTTCAAATACAGCTGTCCTCTCTCATTTCCTGAAGTTACAGAAATCCATCAAAACTCTCACTTAAAAAAAAAAAATTAAAAAAAATAGAAAAACACCAAAAAACCCCCACATCTTTCTCATTTTCATGATGGTGAGGTAAAGCTGAGAAGTGTGTACTTACATTCTGGATTTTCAAAAGCCACAAAAGGACTCAGAATAACAGGAACATCAGCCAAGGCAGTATAGTGGCCCACCACACCTTCAGCTTGGAGATCATCAGGCTTGTTTTTCCATTTCAAGTCAAAATGTTGGATGAGGAGGAATAAATAAGGATATATTAAGTACCATCTGGAAAACGTTAAGTTCCAGATACAGACAAGCAGTCAATATATTCAATGCAAAAAAAAACTATTGGACAGTAAATACAGTTCTGCACACAATTCACTAACCCAGAGCTCATTAGTGTTTTCATATTTAATATTTCTCATTTTGCTCCATAGTATTGTTGGGTTCCTCTGTCCTACCTAAACAAAGCAGGCACCTCTCTTTTACAGCAACATCCATTGATGCATTTGACTTGAATAAATGCTGAAAGAAAAGGAGCAATTATTTCCTCCTCTTGAACCACATAGGCTTTCTCACTACATGATAAACACTTTGTCATTTTCCAGTCCTTCCACCTTCACTATCTATTATTGCACAGTGAAATACTTGGCAAACAGCTTCTTTAATTGTTTATCAGAAATACACACAACTACTCTCTCTAAAAGGAAGGTCTATTAATGTGAACCCCGTCAGCCCTGCTTATTCAGTACACAGGCAGTAGTGCCATTCAAAGGAGGAAAGGCAGACATCTACACTTTCCCATCCTGTAAATATATTGTTCATCCAGGGCACTGAAGAGTCCTGTTATGATATTCTGTGTGTTCTGTAAAGGAGATGACGCAATAAAATACAAAACTATTATAACAAAAATAATTATACATTTAAAATGAACATAGACTGTTCCTGACTAATAATAGGAAAAAATGAAATATCTTTAGCTACAGCAAGAATGGTTGCAGAGTACCATTTTTCTTTCCTAATTTCATCTCATTTTTCATAGCTATTTTCCTTTTCATTGTGATAAATAATGTTCTTTCCTGAACGCTTGCTATAAGATTTCTTTTCCCTTGCTTCCCAGTTCTGCTCTCATCTAGATTTGATACTCCATCCATCAAACCATCCTTCTTCTGACAATTCTTGTATTCTTTGAGGAGTCTTTACCCAGTGTTATTCAGTGGTGTGATCCCAACCAGCACACATAGTCCCGGTTTGAAGTACTCTATTGATAGGCACAACAGAGAAATGCACCATGAAATACATACAAACATAAAACATGCATTGGTAAAAAAAGGAACTTAAGTACAGATCTCTGACTATCCTCTAGCATGTAGACTCATTGTGACTGATCTCAGTTTTTCATTCTAGCAATATTTTCAGAAACACCAATACACAGGACAAAAGTTAAGCTGAAGTTTGGCACCATAAAAGCAGAGGCAGTGAGGGCGCTGAAACAGATACTGACAAACAATGCCAACATACAACATATAAATCATGAGCTTTCAGTTTGGATTTCACTTAACTTCTAGAGACAATTATTGAAGGAATAAATTGAAGAAAATTCACTTCTAATGTGTGAGGAGCATGATATTTGAAGAAGTTATTTGTATAAGCCAAGATGTAGACTTTAATGTCTTTAAAGTGCCTGTATTTGATTCTCTTGAAATGTAAGAGCAGTATGTACATATCAGATTATACTATGTAATCCATTTAAAAATCATAATCGAGGAATGGATGGGGAATTCTATCTTGTTCTGGCAAATTGTGATCAATCACTGAATGTGCAAGTGTAACTTCTTGTAAGTCAGAAACCTGGAACGAATTAGGGTGGTTGTAACCTTGAGAAAAGTGTACTTCTCTATCTTTCTGCATTGTGAAGAAATGAATTAGGCATCGATAAGAGCAGTCTTTAGAACTAAATAAATTCATGTTGCATCTGTTCCAGTAGTAAAATGAATGTTGCTACCTTTTTAAATGTCGATTTTTTTAATGTTTAATTATGTACTAGAAAGAATTGTAAAACGTAGCTTAAGGTTACTTTAACCTTCATGATCTATTGAGCTGGATAAGAATGAAGGAAAAACAAGTACTTTAACTACGGCACAATTACACTGACAGAAGGTGTGAATAAATAAAATCCACAAGAGGCATGTATATACCTATGAAAAATGTATCAAAATGGGCATTTCAATGTCTGTAATAAGTAGTAATCTACAAATTTTGCTGATGTATACAGTACCAAGATATTACTTATCATGATCGATGAATGACATTAAGATTAGGTTGTTCAGAATCCAAAGTTGCAATTCACTTGTCCTGGACTTCAGTGATTCACTGTTTTACCTTCATTGTACTTCAGCAAAAAGAACGGAGCATCATTTTAAGCAGTGTTACTCCTGCGTGAAATATCTTCCACTTGTCTTGATGATTCCTTTCTGATGACCTGCTGAGGGTCATTTGACCTTCATCACGGATAAAGGGTATGTGGAAGTCCAAGCAAGCTTTGAATCCTAAAAATCATAGAATTATAGAACCACAGAATGGCTTGGGTTGAATGGGACCTCAAGGATCATGAAGTTCCAATCTCTCTGCCTCAGGCAGGGCCACCAATCTCCATATCTAATACTTGAACAGGCTGCCCAGGGCCTCATCCAACCGTCCTTGAAAACCTCCAGGGATGGAAAAACATTAAAATAGTAATGTATATAACAAGATATAAAGAGTGAATATTGATTATGTTTATTTAAGGTGATTTTAAGTCAAATTCATGTCTGAAATGAGAAAAATTCCGCATTGACTACAAAGTTTTGTACATTCAATTTTAAATAATAATTTGATCTACCTCCTAGTTATTTCTCCTCAAGAAGATTAAGGCTATAATTAGAATTACAGCTAAAATAAAATAATTAATGTAATTATTCAAATACTCCCATCTTTAGAGAAAAATACTAAGGGAGAAGGAATAAATTGGTGGAATTTTGAATTTTAGTCACATCTACGTTACCTACTTGTTCTCTGAGCAAAATCTAAACTAATAGACTCTTGGACACGTAAAGACATGAGCTAACTATGTGACTGCTGGGACAGGGGTTGGCCAGGTGACCACCAGAAATGCCTCCAGCCTCAGACACAGCAAATAGGATAGCTTAGCACAACTACCTTGGTCTTACTGCAGCACCTGTTTATTTGGGCTCTGGGCAGGATTTTTTCCTCTTTCATACATCATTCACAACTAGCCAGACTGATTTCACAATGTCAACTCAACAAACAGCTTTTGCATAAAGAAAAGAAGAATGTAAAATCTATCTTTTGCTGTTGAGTTGAATATTAGCCACACTAGACCTGGATTTCATTTTCTCTGCCAGACTTCAGAGGCTCCACCAATAGCAAAGGTCACTGAGCAGGACAGAAAAATAAATAACATTTTCTGCTGTTTTGTTGGTTTTCAAAGTTCTATTGTCTATGAACACAAAGCACGTATCACCTCAGACACATCACGAACGGAGGCACTGATTACAATGTTTTATTGCCTGATTCTCCATTTTAATTAAGAAGCTGTTTGAATGATGCTTTCAAAGGCACAAAGAGCAGCTAAAACATGCAAGTCTTCCCAAAAATTAATGGCAAAAGGGAGACTCATGCACATTCAGCTTTCCCCATCTGACTTCTGCTTCTGTAGCAAAGCAAGAAAAGTAAGGCAGATCAGAAGGGCCCGATAACGGCTTTGCTTACCCAGAGGCTGAATCACCTTTCAAGTAATAACGATTGTTCACATCTCATGATTTTGAGCTGGGAAAAGGGGAAGTAGATTTTGCCATCGTATTTACTAACCTGATTAAGTTTAAATGAACATATAACTACAAGTAAACCTAACTTCATTAATTAACAGGAAATAAAAACAACATTCAAATAATAACTGATATTCAATTAATAAAATGATAAAAGAGAAACTATAATTGCTTTGATCATCCATATATCTTATTATGCACAGAGGGCAGATATTCAACTCATGAAGCTGACTAAGAATCAGCTGTGAATAATCTTGCATTTGTCAACTGGAGAAAGCAGCTATGTTGTTTTAATCTGACGCTGTCCAGATAAGATCTCCATTCCTGAAAGAGATTTTTGATTTGACAATTTAAAGATCTTGCTCTTTGGCTAGAATGAAAAAATCTTGTTTCAGGTTGATATAGAGAATAGCCTGATTTCCATAACTACAATTACTTAATAATTAACATCACTCTTAATTCTTCAACACGAATGAATCATGACCTTTTTCAATTTACTTAAATGAGAGGTGATTGTTGAGCAATGCTTAAAGCCCATAGTCTCAAATACAATTAAGATTAAATTTAAGGAAGATTTAAACTTCAATTATATATATAATGACTCTTTCCTAAAACAATAAAAATGTACACATCCATTAATCTTTACAGGAAAAAGAAGACAAAAATGAAAATTTCATACCTACCTGCTTCTGAGTTTTGCAACATTTGCCCAAAATTACTGCACTCATGGCTCAGTCTCAGGCAGAATGCTTACTTCTGTGAAGAGCATTGCAGATAGCAGTAGCCCAGGCAGACTAACTACAGTTTTAACAGCTTGGACCTGTGGATATTGTGCTGAAGGGAACTGTCACAGCTGTTTCCCATAGATATTGTTGGTGAACTGAGCTGAGAAAGAGGTCACCTCTTTTCTACCATGGTCTGACCTTTATTTTCAGCAAGTGGTTTTCATCTGTTAAGCCTCAGACACCTGTCTTCGTAATTTCAGGTCTGCTCAGGTGGTCTCCACATCCTCAAAGAAAGCTGATGTCTTTCAGTTGCACTGCAGCAGGCAGATGTCAGGCCTCAGGTCACCACCAGTCATCCTGCTCGGGATGACGGATGTCTGGATAAATCTGCTGATGCATACACTTGACATCTGTTCTCTAATAGACACAAAAATAGGATCTGTGTGGGCTCACTGTGAAGGAGCTGCTACCGGCCTTCAATCTGGGCTAATATCTCTGAGGCCACCTTCAAGAGTAACATTTGGAATGGGGCTATGCCGTTTCTTTAAAAAAAAAAAAAAGCCTCTCAGCTTACTCAGCAACATGCATTCACTCCTACAGATTTGTAACAACCTTGAAATGAATCTAAGTGGCTTGTGAGAGCTGACTTACACCCAGCAAAACAACCAAGCACACAATCACGGGGCCTTAATTTCATAGCATACTCCATTGCTTTTGGCCTAGAAATAAACTAATGTCAGAAATCCCCTTTCATTGCAATGAATGTCTTTCATTACAGTGAACACTCCAAACTTCTTCTCTACTCTTTCTACTCTCTCACCTAGAAACCTCTCATTAGCAAACCAGCAAAAAATAAATAACATTCAGAGAAACACTATTTTGCCATGCTGAATTCACTGTGACATCATTTCCCCCAGTCTCCATCTGTTTGTGCTTCAGCAAAAACATCTTTGTTAACCAACACCTTTTCCACAGGTAAACCAACTTCCTGTGCATCTCCAGATGTTCCTAAAACAGTTGTTACAAATAGGAATAACCAGCTCAATGGTCCAAGCAAACTGCTGTACCTCTTAATCCTAAAACTGGTGTCCCTGGTTCAACATCAGTCATTTTGTCCTACAAAGGTAGTAGGTTAACTTAGATTCATCACTGTTCTTACCACCATGGATGATTTACACCATAAAAGTTCAGTTAGACAAAAATGTAGACAGTAGAGTTTTTTGGGGGGGGAGAGCCAGAAATTCCAGTTTGTGAGCCTGGCTGAAATTGCTGAAAAACTTGTCCAAAAGCATTATGATGTATTTTTACATGATTGTCTTATATGAAGTCACAGCAGTGAAAGCTATGGTTTTGGTGAGTTACTCATCCAGGATGCTCAGTATTATTACCAAAAGTGCATTGCCTCACCACATTACCAGGAAATTCTGGCCAGGACTGTTCTGAAGTCTTGAAGAAGCAGAAGCTTGGAGGGAGGGCAATGAGCTCATAGGGTGGTTGGCTTAGCTCCAATTAACTGATCTTTTGGAAGAAAATACATCTCAGTGAGGGGTAACATTTTATGTCAGGAAGAAGTAGGGAAGAGCACTGCAGAAAATGAAGTTATTTCCCTGCTTATGCTGCAGAAGTACTTAAAAATGAACTCATTAGAGACCACCGCATTGTACATAAACTGATCAAAGTTCTCTCATATGTTAAACTAATCTGTTAAGCAAAGGTCCAGAGTTAATCCGTCTTGCAAAGGGCCAGATTTCCAACGTGCTAAGACAACCATTACAGGGTAAAGTTCTGCAGAGATGTCAGACATCAAATCCCTTGGAAAACAGAAGCAAAGTCTCTTTACCTTGCTGAGTGCTTCACATCAGCTTTGCCAATCCCTTACTAAAGTTAAATGTTTAGAAGCAAAAATATAAACTAGCATAACACAGTAATCTATTGTCTTATTAGCAAAAAATAACAGCAGAAAAAAAAATCAGCTTTGAAAAGGCTCTTTTCTGTATCTAGCTTGCCAGTTTTGCAAAACTGTGATTTCCCTTGTGGGAAATCCATTATATTGCAAGCATATTACTGTACATATTGGCTGCTTTTCCATGAATTATACCCAGAGTTTTGCATACCATACTGCCATTTTACACATGTAACAGTCTCTAGCAATAGATCTCTTCCTCTCCAGTCCTTTAATGCTACTTAATTGCAAGTTAAGTGTACTAAAGGCTAATTGTTTAAAGGAATGTATGTATCACACTATACAGCTACACCTGCAGAGACAGTGTATGTTTTTTTTCTTTTTTCTTTTTTCTTTTTTTTTCCCTTTGGTACAAAGGCAAGAATTTTTAAATTTATAAATATTTAAATGATATGAATAATCAGAACAGACACAAAAATCACTACATTTCCCATAAATACTATGCTTCATAGCAACTTCTAAGGCCACTGTAGTTTCCCTGCTAAGCATTTCTCTTTATTTCAGATTTGCTTTCCTCTGCAAAAGAGGAATGCAAAGTTCACTTGGAAAAAATATATGTCCTGTGGGCATTCTATAATGAATGACTTGGCTTTCTCTCTGGAAGCGCTTGTACTATTTTGAGAAATGGATACATAGTGGGGTGGCTCCCAGCAACTGCTTCCATTGTAATGGAGCTTCTCATGTTTCAGAGAATAATTGATTCTTTAAAAGAGCTTTCTAGTATCTATAGCACTCATTTTATTCTGCTTCTTTTTATTTTCCCCCTCTCAGATGCTTAATTACCTTTTGCAGTAGTATACACAATCAAACTATACAGCTGCCAGATAAGTCATTTCCCAGTATCTGCTAGAATTCACAGAGAAAAAAAAAAAATGCTTTTATAATTTTGTCATATACCTTCCAGTTATTTTCCCCTCCCCCCTTCAATCATACTACTAAAATTGTGCTTTCAGTAGAGATGATACAAAAGTTGAAATCTTAGTTTCGTAAGTCATAGAGAAAAGAAGTCTATATTAACATCCGTTTGTGATTAGGTACATTGCATGACTCAGTGTTATATATATATATATATATAACCATTATTATTATATATATATAATATTCTGTGGAAGGATGCCCTTGGGAATTCAGATCTTGTATGTATACATATATGGACATACACGCATGCACAGAGACATCTTCCATGGACTTTAATGAAAACAGCATACTCACAGCATACAGCATCACTTGGACTTCTTCCCTTTAAGCAAGCAGAAGTTGCAGAAGCACTTGTTGTGCAATGCTGCAGTTCTCACAAGTTCATATGGGTTTGAGAAACAACTGGGAAAATTCAAAGAAAAAAGAAATAACCGCTAAGAGATTACTGTATACCAAGATAACACTTCTGGTCATAGAAGTGTCTTGACTACAAAAACTTAGGGACTAGATGAATTGTATGGGGCAGCATCACCACTAATACCTTTTAAATGGAGTTGGCAAGAACATTCTGGACCAAATACTTGCCTTTGCAGTGTGGCAAGTTTTGCAGTTTTAATATTAATTAGAGAACTGAAACCATATATTTACACACATGGGTACATGCACACCTATATTCAGTAGTCTGCATCCAACAACATACTCTCGTGAAGATCTCTACAGTGGTTGGTTGGCCATTAAAATAAAAAACCAAAGCAGAGCCTTGTGAGCCAAATCTCAAACATGGGGACACAGATTTACATAGAGTCATGCTGCAAAACCTTCAGATGAAAACAAGTCGATGACTTCAATGCCCCCCGACTACTAGAGGCAGACTTTTCATAATATTTCTGACATCAGTTCTATTGTTTCTCCTTATAATGCACTGACCTAGATCTGTTGGTGTAATTTTTCAGCTTCTAATGCTGATAATATTGCTTTTAGACAGTGGTTTCAGGGTCCTTTTGAGATGAGTTCTTCAAAGCTGTAGCTTAATCCATTCTTTATTAGCTTCTGTAAAGTGATTACTTCTGCAGGGCTGGATGGAAGTATTTAAAGGAAATGAGCATTCTGTTACCAAACATTGCTGTTCTACTTCTAAGGAATTTGCAGGATTTTTAACGCTTTAGGTTTGAATGATGGGGATATAAAACAAGAGGAGACACTAACAGAAAAGTTTCATATGGTAAATGTGTTGACACCATGCCATTTTTTTTAAACAAAATCCCAACATGTGACAGGTGCTCAGGGACTGATGGGCTATGACGGGCAATCCTGAGGTCACCGGAGCTGATACTGCTGTTGAGATGTCATTTTATTTTTTAGTTCAGAATGAAAAATTGCTCCATGCATGTAGTTTATTAGAATCCTGTCACAACTAGAGGCTAGGGAAAAGTCACATCGCAGTTGTGGATTATGCTTGCAATGTTCCCTCTGTACTTAATAAATATATATATATATTTAAACAGGTTTACAGCCCCTGTCAGACTGCAATTAGATGAGAAATTCCTTTGCTGTGTCCATTCCTTGTTCCACAAATTGCATGAAACCTGGGCTGATTAACACTAGTCTTATTTCATGAATAACAACAGAAAATAAGCATTACTTGATGTCATAGAGAAGTAATTGCTTCTGTGGTAAAACATGTCCACCAACTTGACCACAGTTCTATGGTCTCAGGAGGGAAATTCAATATAATAAAGAAAAGATGAGGATGAAAAGAAATACTTCTCAGAGCTGTTGGTAGCGCTGAAAAGCTAGCATTCAGAAATGCTAAAAAAAACTTCTTTGGTATAATTTTTTATAAACATTTGCATTCTAGTCCAGCCAATAGCTGTTGTGTGTATTCCACAAAAAATAAATTGATTTGGGGAAAAAAACAACAAAATACTCTTAAGTCTCTTTAGGAATATATATATAGCCCTCCCAAAATGGAGTGATGGCAAACCTGTACTAAAAGTAAAGGGCAAATGATACCTTTGGCAAGAGCATTGAGACCTGACCTATCACAGCATTAAAGCAGTGAATTGAGAGAGGAGAGACGCAGTCCCCTCCTGTGTAGTAATCACAAGAGAAGCACCGTGGTATGGCCACAGACTGTGAGAAGTACAGGGAAGAGATCCCAAACAAACACCCAACAGCACAGAGACGTACAAGAAGCAGTTTGGAAGGTAGACAGACTTTTGATCCCATTTATCAAAGTACTTGCAGTACATGTCTCAAGGTGAAACAATAATAAATAGGTAAAAAATTAATTGGCTTCCCAAGCCTCTTTTAAAAAAAGAAAATTATGTTGAGTTTTTTAAGGAAAACTTGGCATAGGGCAATAGGCTCTCACAAAACCTTATTAATTAATCATTCCAGCCTGCCATCCTTCACATGCTTAGAATATGTACTTGGAATAACCAAGTACAGAGCCAAGACATTCATTTTAATAAAAGAATGTATACTGCCTTCAGAAATGCCTAAGAAAATACATCTTAGAATAAAAATCTAGAGGCAGACCTGTACCTGGAACTGGTGGAAGCTGTGGCTTTGTGGAAGATGCTTTTTTGGAACAACAGACCAGGCTTTATTCTTCCTTTTGGTGCAAATGAGTCACTGAGCAGGAAGGCAAGGAATGCTTCTCCTGCCATCTCCCATTCAAGCACTCAGCTCAGGACCATACCCAGATGCAAACTTTGGATTTGGATCTTCCAGTGAAAAGGCGCTGTTATATAAGAGAAATGCAATACAGCAGTAATAGTGCTTGAAAACTCAGTCAAAATCTTGTTTCTTTTTTTTTTTTTTTTTTTTTTTTTTTTAATTCAAGTGAAAAGTTTAAGGAGAAGACATGAAATAACAGTACGTGACAGAGCTGAAAATCAAAGCTGAGCACAGACATTGCGATAGCCATTGTTTGGATTCCTGTATACCAGCTTCCATAAAGGAAAACGGAAGCACTCCAGGCTATTCCAACAATTATAGTACCTGAATAGAGCCATTCCGATGGGTTTCAGAGCATACTGCTCTGACCACAAACTTCAGTTTGTTGTCTAGAGGTTGCAAGTGTCTTTCTAATGAAAATAAATCCCTTTTCAGCTGCTCTGAAGCAGAACTACTGCCTCCTGCTCATTTCTCTATATCATGCTGCAGCTCCTACACAAAGAGAGAACGGGAATTAACCTCAGACAAGAAGGAAAAACATCAGCCTTTCCCTGGGAGGGTTGGAGAGCCTGTCACTGATTCAAGCAGCCCAAAGCTGGTACAGCTTTACCACTGTGCTTGGTTTGCCCCTCTACATATCTTGAGATGTCGGATGTTAAAAAATCAAATTCCCTGCTCTTTACCAGATCCACCCTAAAAACTATTTTGACTTAAGTCACTATATCATCTGCATATAGGAACTTATCTCAGAATTAATTCTCTATTTTTACACCTACTACATTGAATTCTTTGGATTTAATACAGATATCCCATGGGAGCATAAATCATATTATTAAATAAATCTCAATTTTCAGTCTCATGTTTTGTAACTAAAGGCAAATAAAGCTTTCATTTTTTGAATTGTAAATAATGTAACTGCTTTTGCTAAGTATTTGTTAGTGCCACCGACAAGGAAAACAACATGGTCACAGCATGAGACCTCAGGCTCTCCATTTTGCTTTGCCAACCCATTTCATCTCTGTCTCCTCCCTCATTCTTATTTTTTATCAGCTCTATTTTGGATGCAGAGATGGTGCTGCTTCTCATTTGGTGTTTATGCGGTGCCAGCCACGACAGAAGCCCATTTCTGTTGGGCACATCTTGCTGGTCACCTTTAGGGGACTCTGTAGAGGATCTTTTACTCCTTGAGGCACACTGGGGTGCTCCAGGTGCTGCATCTGCTCATTCAGTTGGAAACACTTGTCCCTCAATCCAAAATATTTTGCTCCTCTAAGCCCTTGGGGTACCAGAGTCAGTACCACAACAAAATGCAGCAAATCACGCAACATTGAATGTAAATGTGCCCTTCATAGTGTCAGTAGCAGATACAAGTGTTACAGAAGCAATACTTACAGAAACAGGTGTAAGCAGCTACTCCAGCTGGGCTCGCTTTGCACAGCTCAGCACTGCTGAATGTTTCCCTGGCGAATGGCTCTGAGACCAGGTTGGATGGGGCCCTGGGCAGCCTGGTCCAGTACCAGATCTGGAGGTTGGTGGCCCTACCTACAGCAGAGAAGTTGGAACTTGATGTTTCTTGGGGTCCCTTCCAACCCAAGCCATTACATGACTCTATGAGACACCCATCTATCTCATCTTCCATTCAGAATTGTCTTTAAAGGAGTGCTATCTAGTGATTAGGTGGATTTTTTACCTTCCAGACTCTATTTGTAAAACATTAAGAACAATCTTCCAGTACCACAGATGTTTATATACATCATATTGCCATCGCAGAGGACTCTCATTAAGTTATTCATAGAATCACAGAGCCATTAGTATTTGAAAAGACCTCTAAGATCCCCAACCCCAATCTAACCCACCATGCCATACCATGCCCACTGACCATTCCCTCAGTGTCACATCTCCACACTTCTGGAGCACTTTGAGGGATGGTGACCCCATCACTCCCTCGGCAGCCTGTGCATCACGTCTCTTTCAGAGAACATTTCCTAATAGCCAGCCTATTTATTGCAGTGCATACAGCCAAGGAGATGGTTAGGCATTATTACATTTTCTTTTACTCATATACATATTTTCTTTATTCTGCTCTTAAGAATATCTAGCTTCACAGTAACTGAGAATCTTCCATGGTCACGTTGCTCACCGAGAGCTTTATTTTAGTCCCCATTCCATGCAGGCTGTCAATCTGTTCAACGTCAACGGTATGAAATGAGTTCTGCTGGGCTAAGCTGTCCAAAAGCTGTAAACACAGGTACGTAAGCTGCTTTACAGGCATGGTTTTAAATGTACAGCTGGGTTATAGAGAGACAAGCAGTTGAAACCTGACCAGATTTTAGGGCTGGCTGAGAATATTGCTTTATTTTTGACTCCCATGACATATAAAACAATAAAAACTGTTGTGGAATGAAAAACAATGATATAATTTGAGGTCACTGATATAAGAGGAAGAATATAAATAACTGATAACCTTGATATTTTTAGGAGGTTACAGATGAGAGTGATAATGGAAGTTCACATGATGCAATTAATGTGAATTATCGCAAAGCCATTAATAACTTTTCACATGACAGGAGCCGACTCACCTTGCTAATAAATCTCAGTGACTCTGGGCAGTTCACGGGGGTGGATGAAGCCCCTCTTCTGAAAAATGGGGCAGTGCTTGTTCAGGAACGCTTCCAGGAGCAGAATTTTTGTTTTCATTGACTAGCTTGTTCTTTTTTTTTTTTTTTTAATAAAAAGCAGTTGCATCATGATAAGAAAAGTGTTTTATAAGCACTTCTTTTTGCCTCTTCTTGCAAAATGAAAACCAACATCTCTAGTAATCACTAAAAATACAATGCTATGAGATTCTGGTGTAAATAACCATACCTTTACCTCCATTTTGCCTTCAGTAAACTCCTGACTTTAAGAACCTTTATAAAACTAAAAATATATATGCACAACAAATACAAAACCACCTCTGGGAACTGACTCAAGCAGAAATGTGGGGCTTTTATGATCAATGATCGAGTTTTAGGAAAACAACAAAGTGATGAAAAAAGATGGCGTTATCACAGAACTATTCATATTCAGTTTAAAATGGATTAGAGAGCACTCTCAGTAAAAGTGCTGCACTTCAAGTAGCAATGATATTTCAACTATGTATACAGCCTATTACATTTCATCTCTTTGTACTTCTTAGGAGGGCTTCAGTTCAGCATAGGATATCTACACTGTTATTAAAGCTTCTTGTAATAAATTAAAGGGTGTAAATGCTCTTTAATGTTAAATACTTCACATGCAGTTCCTCTCTCTTCTTCCTCAACAACTATCAAGAATACAGATGCAACGAAAGTGCTCCAGCAAATAAACCAAAATGGATACGGTGAGAGTGGGTATCTAGAAAAGTAACAGAAGACTCTGACTAACCAAGCTCTTTGCCTATTCAGAGAAGAGAAACTCCCGCTGCAGACCTTTCTGCTCGAGGACATGAGCTGAAGTGCCTGCAGGATGTGAGTAGTGCTAGCTGTGGGACATCCATGCTACTCCATCGTTTGGGGCGTGCATGGAACATACCCACAGACACCATGAGTGTTTCAGTTCCAGTGTTGTAACTATGACAGAATATTTGCATGTAGTCAAGCCAGTAAATGCCCTTCCCCAAATCACAAAACAGACACTACAGTCAACACTGTCCAGATTGCACTAATCTCTCTAAACCCATTGCAAAACCAATTCCCATAAAAACTGCATATTGCATATTGATTTTCCTATTTGTATTTTATTACAGCATGTACTTTCTGAAACCATACCACAGCCATTTGATACTTACATTGTAGCAGTTTGTGAAGCTGTAATTTAGTTTTCCTTCACATAATCATGCATATATATACACACACATATTCAGTCACATTTCTCACATAAAATGTCATCGATTTGCAACAGAGAAAATGGATACCCACATTTCCACAGTTCAGATGACAATATAGCAGGCTCTTTAGCAGAGCAAATCTCATTAATCTTCTCAAGGGCAGAGATACTTGTTTCACCATCTAATGAGCGTGGTTCCTTCACTCCTCATCTCCATCATACCTGCATTCACATCTAACAGTATGTGGGCAGCCTTGAACTAACAAGATGAGATCATGTTTGATCTGGAAGGGCTATAAGCACACCAACCTGACTAGCTCACAGAGTACCACATTTCCCTGTATGACCATGCACCAAGTAGTTCTAACCACAAGAAGATTGTATCCCAGAGACAGTACAAACTCTGAAATTCCATATATTTTTGAGATTATATGCTTTATAAATGCAGTATAAAAGAAAGAAAGTACAAAACCGAAGAGCAGTTGCTAAGAGTAAGTTTTGGTCCATTACTCATGATTTGTGTCTTACTGACAATTAGAAAGTATGATCTCTTCACTGTGTCTCCATCTAATAACAGCAAATTAGCTGATTAGTAAATGACTGCAGACTGTCAAGAGAAAAATATGAAATAGAAAATTAAAAATAAACAGAAAAGAGAAATGGAAAACAAAAAGTATATACAGAAAATGGGACTGTGAAGGTTAATTCTACCTTAAATTACCAATCTGGGAATAATAATATTTGTAAACAAGTTTTAATGACTTTTGACCCACAGTTTCCAAGAGGATAAAGTCCAAGAACACTAAGAAGAAATTCACCAATGCAAACTGTCAGCTTCAGACAAGATAAAATTGTATGATAAGTTCTTAAAAAAAGAAAAAATCATAGTGAAAAGAAAAGCATCATTCTAATAATGGATTTGTTTCAGGCCTGCCTTTTTTCTGCCTTAGGAACAAATCCATATTCCTCCATAGACTACACAATGATCTAGTCTAAAGAACAGTGTCTTCCTTGAATGCCTAAGGTATGCTTGAAATTACAATGGCTTTGTTTGAAATTACTATGGTTTTGTCGGAAATATTTGGTGGAGAATGGCAGCTTCCCTCCAACTGTAAAAGTGGCTCCTTTTATTCCTTTTTCTGTTCAATTTATCTAAGTGGAAACTAGAATGTTTCACTGCACATTAAACAATTTGTACTTAAGTATGGTTATTAATCCGTTTCTTGGTTGTGTTTTATAAAATATTTCATTATATATAGAAGATTATAGTGATAAAAACTACTTTTTTTTTTCCCCAAGGGAAGAGTATTTTTTGCTTTTCTGCATTGGAATAGCAAATCCTTTGAAAACAAACAAATGAAAACTGCAGTAAAAATCAGAGCAATCTTCTCCAGAGCACATACATATAGTATGGTTTCACATATAATATCGGATACAAACAAACCAATGCCAATAGGTAAAGAAGAATTTTTTCAGGGAACTGCCATGGTTCCTCAGTTCCTGCTGTTCCCTTGGCTCCCTCACCCCCTGCTCTCCTGGGCCACAGTGGTAAAATATGCTGCTTTCAGGAGCAATACAGCTGCATTTGCGGAGGTCACGTATGCTGAAATACAGTGAAGAAATGTGTTTACCTCACTAAACAGACTTATTTAGAAAAATATTTACTGCAGATATCACCATCAGCATGTAAATCACTGATACAACCATTGGCAATAATGTCCTTATATCAATGCAATATTTTTACATACCTCTGCCTATTGCACACAACAGTTTACAATAGTGATGGGTCCAATCATTTATTTAATTTATTCCTGATCTTTCAGATAATGCTTCCTGTTATCTGCCTGCATTTGTTCCTAGACTATAACAATGACACTGTCATGAGAAATTACACTTGAGCCTTTTGTAGGTGTAAATATTGAATTATGTCAAAACGACTTTCATAGAAAGCACTAAAATATTTATGCATTTGTGCACTAAAACTTGAAAAATGGTTTTCATTAAAAAAAAAACCCCACCAAAGAAACAATACAAAACCACCAACTTAGGAGCAGAGAAGTGTCAATTTATCTTGGAAGTATTTCTCAAGAATTCCCTTACTGTGATTATCTCCTTCTCTAAGTCCTTCCTTACATCTGTACCAACAAGCTTGCCTTTAGTTTCAATGTGAGTAAAATAAAATAGATGGAATGTTTTAACACGGTCTGAAGGTATAGAAAGAATGGCGCAGTGCAACAAAACCACTGCTGCTGTAACATTCATTTGATCCATTTCTAATTGCCTGCTCTTATGAGGCAATTTCTGCCATTTCTCTTTTTCAAGTGTGGCAGGGATCAAGTGTAAAGGATAACCCCTAGCCATAGCATTCTGGGCAGAATAGGTGTAAAGAAGAAAGAAAGATCTACCTGGAAACACTTCAACTGTTTAAGTTGCTTAAGTTACACAGCTTAAGAAAAGGACTGGTTTCATTCCTGAATGGAGAACGCAGAACTATTTTGAAGCACTCAGAGAAATAAGCTTAACTTACTTTGAAATTTTCCATTAATTTCTGGTTTTGTCAAATATTTTGCCCACTTGCACTCCCTTTAAATAATGCAACACAACATAATGTATAAAGTCCATCTAAAGAAAAAATCACTGCACTCATCTTTCTCCATAGGATATCATTACAGGTCATGAACATGGGATGGGAAACTTAAAGTGTTCATGCTCCCACTCATTCCCATTATTTAAAATAACATTAAAAAAGTAAATAAAGGAAAAACCCACCAGATCAAAAAAAAAAAAGGAAGCTTTTCAAATTTGCTTTACTTTTCTAACCACAGGACTCTAAAATATGTCCCATTTAAGAAACTGTATCTGTGTATTTATATGCATATACACACATTCACATGTGCACATATAGAGTATGAAAACTTACATTTTCTGCACATCTACAGTTTTTATAGATTCTTTACTATTTCATAACTATAACTTTTACAGCAAATCATATTGCTACTTATAATTAATACGTTTACAACTTGCCCAGTGCATCAGTATATTGCTGGTCATGTCCTGTCATTTTATGCATACTTAGATATCACATGACATGCCTCAAAATAGAGTAAATATTCTACCTGAAGTCCTATAGTAAATGCACATAGAGCAGTTGGGAAAAAAGAGCAAGTAGAATCAAGACAACTGAGAATTTTCAGCACAATTAAATAGCTTTCATGATTAAGATTAAGGATCCTTCCCTAGATTTCTGTTCTGAATATAATTTAAAACAAATAAATAACAGATATGTATTTACCCTGTGTACGATCTCTAATTTCCTCTTTCACTACATAACTGATAATAGTCCTGCACTATATTAACATGGAATTTATTATCAGAATTGGTTTGAAATACCTGATTAGCACCGGTTAATATCTTACACAGAAATCTTCAATAGTAGAGATTTCTGCTAATGCTCTATCAATTACGAGACAAATCAACTAACTGGAAGAAGGATAAGTTATGAATATTTCCTGATTACATGTGCTTGGATTAAGTACAGAACAGTTATGTTCACAGTAAAGAAGGAGAAATATTTAAGCAACACAGGCATTTATATGTTAAAATCCTTCTGAGCATTGTATTTTAGGTTTTCATTTCAAGGAATTTCATACGTGTAATGAACATTCAAATTTAAAAGACCTAATTCTGACTTCATGTTTCTCTGATTATATCCCCCTGCACCAGGAACATGAAAAGGAGAATTTTGTTAACGACAATCAGAATGTAAGATGTTCTTGGATTCACTAGAGGTAACTTTCTTTTTTATGGTCTCTGGAGAACAAGTGACCTTTATTGCTGCTCCGCTGCTCTGGTTTATTAATGTTTGCTTTGTATATTGCAAAGTGTGTTTACTCTCATCACTCATTATTGCTTTCATTTACAGTATTTAGCTGGAAAGCAAATCAGCAAAATGAACAGGGATTTAGGGAAATTTAAAAGTGAAATCACTGTATTAACCATGCTACATTCTTAACATCCTTCATTGGTTAGCACAGAGTGAGTAAAACTGACACCTCATTATATTTTTCTGCAGATTGCACTCAGGAGTGAAACATTATGTAGAAAAGTTTGGACTCAATTTGCTGAACTTCACCCTTGGCTGCATTTGGATAAAATCATTTTCACAGTCTTATGTCTGGTTGATTGAACCAAACGTGAGTCCACGTGCAGCGTTTGGTTAAAGGCACTAGAAAGAGGAGATGTCTTTAATGTCTTTAAATCTGTTGAGTCAATGCCTTTGATTTGCAATTTAGAATGAAGCAAGGAAAAATAATTTTAAGTATGACAATGTTCCCAGCTGGAGGTAAACTCTTTGTGTATAAGCATACTGGAAAACTGTTTGATTATTATGGACATCCAATTTGATTAATTTATGACTATTATAGTGTTTATACATAGATCAACAAAAGCAGACAGTTTGCATCTAATACAGTTTAGAATAAACTATTTGTCTCAAAACAAGTTACAGTGGAAGAATTTAACCAAGACTATGACTGTCCAGACATATCTCAGCAAATAATGCAAACTTTGCAATTCAGTATACCTGGAATCGCAGCCACTGTGCTCTGAAGCTGGGTACTTGGAAGTGCCAAGCCCTGGCTTTGACCGAGGTTTTCAGATTTTTGGAGACAGATTTCAAGAACTGTAAGCTCTGGAATTAGTTCAAAGCTCCAATAACTTCAGGCGTTCCACTGTTCAGAAATATGGAAAATTTGTAAGGAAGAAGAGAAGTTCATATGTCATGGAGAATACAGCCCAAAGCTAGGTATACGGAAAAGCCAAACAAAGCCATTGACTACATGAATCTTCCTCAGAAAGACAAAAAGTCAAACTGCAGACCGAGTCAGTGAGGATTTATTGTCTTTACCTAGAGACACACAGGGTTAGAATTCACACACAGATAGAACATATCAGTCAGATATTTCCTTTTTACCTAATACAAAGAGGCAAATAATATATGGAGGGGAGGAAGCATGTTGGACTAAAAATTGACCAGGTTTACAAATGGTATGGGACTGGTTTGTGCAAAAAGATGATAGTACTTGCACTAAAGCCAGACTGAGAACATATTTCTAATCTAGATGGCTCATACCTAAAAGGGGGAACATTTAAGATGGAAACACCCGAAAATAACTGTTTGAACCTCCAAAACCACATCACTGCAATTCACATTTCCCACAGGTGCTCAGCAAATCCTCCTTCTGCATTCAGAGCCACACGTATTGTATTACCTATAGTTCCAACACGTTCCAACCAACCTAAAACATTCTCTCCAGAACGAAGGCAATGTGGGAATTTCTACAGATTTCAGAGCTTTCAATTTTCTTGCATAATTTCTCTGTAATCTTGCTCTCTCCTTGCTGACAATATTTCGATATATTCCACCTGCAAATCAGTTTCCCTTTCTTCAAAAATTGCCAACGTCTTCTAAAACGCCAGCATCTCTGCAAGTGGTTGAGATTTCAGCTCAGTCTTTGTGGCATTTGTAGCTCATGATTTTGTCTTTTAAAATGACGCCAAACATCAGCCAGAACGCATTGCTTGTTCCTCCTGCCATTTCCAATATATACGTGTATAAATATATACATATAATATATATTCCCTCCCCCCCCCCAACCTCCTTTTTGTCTAAAGAGATTTATATAATAGAATGAGGAAATGAAACTGGGGGAACAAATCACCCCCTCTGGAGCTGAAGGTGTGGACCACATCTTGCACAGAATAAAAGAATATCTTAAAATGCATACATATCCATCTTTTTAATGACAGATTTAGTGCTATAGCATTAATAAAGGTGAAAGTTTAAGAAGTGCAGCGCACGATGAGATACCCCAGGAATGAGAAATCTTGCCCATACTTGAATGTTCCATTAACTGCTTTACAAGCAGCCTTGTGGGTCAATTCACAGAGATGCGCTAACGTTGCCCTTCCTATTTCTTTGGTTTGTTCAAAGAGCAGCTTTGCGAACAAAGAAGTTTTCCTTCCAGGAAACCCCCGAATAATGTTCCTTTCCCTGGTCAGCTTTAATTAAAATCTTCTCCAGACACAAAAGAGAGGCTGGGATTTATTTAACAAAGCAGAAACGTTCATCTGAAAGGGACCGAGACTGAAAAATGTATTAAAAAGTTTGACTCAGATCACGAAATAGACTTCTTCACTCCATACATTGCCCCGTGTTCACCTTAAAGTAGATTAGAGAAGTTTTATCTACGTATTTTTTCACAACTTTTCTTTGATGAATATTTCATTGATATGTCTGACCAGACAGATTTTTTCCTAATATACAGCTAAGCTATTTAATTAAGTTTTCAACAATTACAGCATTGCTTCCTGATGGGCAGGGAAAGCTCCTGGGCTCCAAGGCCGTGCCGAGTGAACTCCAGGCCCCAGCACCTCCATGCAGGGACTGATGTTGGTGCATCCCCTCCTTGAGCCTACCCAGGTTGAACAGCCCCAGCTCTTGGGCTCTCCTCACAGCAGCGATGCTCCAGGCCCCCCGTGCATCATCTCTTGGTGGACTCCGTCTCTGGATTCTCTCCAGGGGCTACAAGACTCCCTTAAAAGATCAAGAGATGACAACCCCCGTCCCTGGGTGGGCTCGAACCACCAACCTTTCAGTTAACAGCCGAACGCGCTAACCGATTGCGCCACAGAGACAGATGTTGTCTTAATGAACTCAAACACTGAACTGGATATTTTATTCATATGACATATTCCGGGCTCTTTGCACTGGTTGCTCAGTTTGGAAGGCAGGATGAGGTCAGATTTTGCCTTGTGCAGACTGATCGAAGGCATTCTGCCAAAGCTTTCATCCCTCTGTTATCGCAGCTCCCTTCTGATGCCTCAGTGCAGTGATTCTGCAGTACCACACCATTCATGTGATGAACGTAGGGCATCAAAGAAACCAAAAATTCACATTCACACGCTTTTTATTTTTTAAGCCCAAATTAACTTCAGTTTTTCCTTTCTTGACTTGAAGGAATTGCAATCTGCTAATAGCATGCCTTAACTGGTAAAGAACGTATCAGCATCAATTTTGGCTAGCTGTTATATTTTGTACTATACAATATAAGTATCATATATATGCATATACATGTACATGTATATATACAGTTAAACGTAAGAAATTCGAGAACATAAACTGAAACATAACTGAAAATCAACTTCTCCTCCACCCATTTTGATGCTTACTCTTCCAGGCAGACAGAAATCTCTCAGATATTAGCTTTTATTCATAGGATTATCATTAAAGAAACTTGGTGGAGAATAAAGATGTAGATCAATGAAAGCACGGATTTAGAAAAGAAAATTAAACAATTTGAGAAGGATTACCACAATGGACCAGCTAATGGAGGCCTAACGCAGCACTGAAAACCAAAAACGTGGCTGATTTACATTTATATTGTGCTTTTTTTCAATTGCTTTTGTATTCATCCTCAATTACTCATAAAAAACTGTATTTTATTACTCTAAATAAATAATAAAACATGGCCACCATCCTATATTAAAAAAAAATACAGAGCAAGATGCCATATCTGACAACAACATTGGTTTGCTTAGGGATCTTAGGAAATAAATAAAATTTTGCAACCTAAGACAAACTCTAAAAGCTTCACTGCATCTTTGAATACTCTGCAGATCAGGGTCTAGGCAAAATAGAACCAAATTGAAACAGGGCAGGAAAACAATGCGTGTTTTATCCTGAGCAAAAGCACTCTTGCACAAGACCATGGATTTTAGGAGAGCTCCCAGTGATACCTCATGGTATTATGAGGACATAAGAGTTTATGCTTTGAAAACAAGCCATGAAAAACTATATTTAATGGATTCAAGTATTTATCTATAAGATGGCAAAATAAGCTTGTCAACCTTGTTTTCTCCAGTTATACATGAGGTCTTTGCTCATGTTAACCCCAAACTGTCACTGAAATCCTTTTGCTTCTAATAGTACATTAAGTGTTATAAGTCAGAATTTTTATACTACTTCAATATACACATGGGTATATACATGCAAAATGCACTGGTAAAAGGGGTTCCCAATACTTAGCACAACAAAATACATACATGGCTAAACCCTTTGAGAAAATGTAGATATCTATCTATGGGGCACCTCTGTGACCTACCTCTTTATTTCCCTAAGACTTTTTAATTAAAAAACAAACAAATAAAAACCAAGCAAGCAAAATAAAAGAACGCAAAGTACCTTAAGGTTAGGCAATAGCTCCATGCTGAAGACTAAATTAGTTTTGCTTTGGTTTTTTTCCACAAAAATATTGAAAAACATCGCACAAAGAGGGAGGTGGATATCAATGCAGCACATCGTCTCAGATGTATACATACAGGCTTATAAATAAATTAAAACCAGGACATTTTATCTAACCTAACAAGCCACACCCTTTTCTGGAGCAAAACTAGGCTCTCAAAAGTGTTTTTGTACTTCAGTGACTGTTGCTATCTTACATTTCCAAGCCTTTTACTGCACACTGTTCTTTTCATGTCAAAATACGGCACCTTCAAACCCCATCTCTGGTTCGTACAGGTGCTGCTCACACAGGCACAGGGACACAGCTTGTGCTGTAATGAGCAGGATCTGCAGCGAGCTACAGTGCTATCAGTTCTCACACTTAGTTTACAAGCTGCTGCGTGAGCGATAACATTGAACTCTGCATGAAATGAGATAAACTTACAAACCTGTACATGCTGAAAGAAAGATGAAAGCCTGCCTACAAACCAACCCGAATTTCAAGCAGCAACATAAAGGAGCATGGAGAGCTCTCTCATTCCCCTTCCTTGCTCCAGGACAGGGAAAGGTGTCCAAGAAGATGAAACCCAGCTCTGGAAAACAGTTTGTTTCTATTAATCTGGACTTGCAGCAGATCAATTCCAATTCATCATATTTTAAAATTAACATAGTTATTCAATAACTAGAATTCTAATTTCTAAATTACCAAAAAGGTCTTCTATTAGCTTCCATGGATATTGATAGAACCTAGACAACGTTTCCTATTTTTACTATTTATTTACTTTTAAAGTAAGCACACACAGTGGTTGAAATCTTTGGATGCTGTTTCACAAAAGTTTCTTTATGAAAATGCCTCATTGCATTGCAGCTGGAATACTTCTCATTGACTTTGGGTTGGATATTAGGAAAAACTTCTCCGTCAGGCACTGGGATGGCCTGCCCAGGGAGGTGGTGGAGACACTGTCGCTGTTTAGGTGTTCTAACCTGAAAATACATTTATCCACATCAGTGTGCATGATGTTTTCATATCCCTGTATGGATTTTTTTCCTCAATACAGTAAAGAGCATACACTTTTTCAACACTGAACAGAGTCCTGTTTAGAAAACAATGCTTCCATCGCATCTCTTTCTGCTCCAAAGCAAATCAAACAATGTTAATTTGGAGCCATTTACAACTCAGTCAAGATTTCACACAAGCCCAACAGGAATCTGATCTGCCACATCTAGCTGTGGTTTTATTACAGAGCCGCATATCTGTGGGTTTTATGGCAGGCTTGTAATTAATGAACTTCAGCAATGACCACTTATTTATATTGCAGAAGAGTTTGAAGTGCTCTGCCAGGAGCTGGACAAAAGGGTAGAAAAGCACTGCAGCAACAAGGAGATCTTGCAACGTAATTACCGCTGTTAGAGCACCTCCCGCACAGCCTTGTTCACAAATTAGCTTGATAGTCCAAACTTTTAATGACCTTTTACTTTGCGTGGGAATAATTTCTGCAGCAGCCCTTCTTAGTTTCCATAATTAAAGTCATCTTAAAGTTTTAACTAGGAAGCAAGCTCACGGCACACAAGCTGATAAAGGGAAATGTAGCTTCAAGAGCTATTCTTCCCCCTCTGCAGAGCTCCCGCTGTGTCAGAAAATTACAGAATGCCCATCTTTCAATTTGGCTCAGCAACAAAGGAATTCCACCTACTCACTTCGTGCTTTTTTGTTTTTATTTTCAAGTCTGAATGCTTAAATGGGGAAAAATTGAAATATGCCCCTATGAATATGTGCCAGTATTCAATAGGAAGGGAGAACTGGAAGAAAGTTTGGAATACAAGGGAGTCAAGAAATCATACAGGGCCATTCACTCTGCTCAAGAGCTGAAACACCCGTGGGCTCCAACATCCCACCCTTATCCACCTCAAGTACTACGTTTCACAAATTTGTTTTTAAGGATTTTATATTTGCTATGCTTGCTCCATACATAATTTTAGCTGCAAAACTTTATTTTGCATGCACGACTGAAAGTGTGCAAGAGCCAGGTTGTAGAGATATTGAAGCCAACAAAATATAAAACTTATAGAAGCCACGCAGCCTAAGTATCTTTTCAGAGGTGCCCAAAAGAGGTAAGGTTTGGTTTCCATGATGCTCACTTTGTAGATACTCAATGACTTAACAAAAGCATTCCACCAAAACCATTATACAAGTATCTGTGACATTCTACTTTAATCTACCTAAAACATGTGGAGAGTTATATTCCAAAGGAAGGCAGGAGGTGAATTTGGGCTTAGCTTATAGCTTTTAAATATGTCAATGAATATTCCTTACAGTTTCAGTATTATAGAATAGAAATGCTACCAGAGTTTTCAATCCCAAAATTGTACTGTCAATCAAATGATTTTCACATTTATAGTACAAGGAGAAAAAAAGAAAAATAAGGTGTTGCCAAAGAGGCCATGAAACCTGTTCTTTACAGCATGCGTTGGACACGTGGCTCACCAAAACAAAGTTTAATATGTTACAAAAAAGCATGATGTCAGGAAGCTGCATTACAGAAGACAGCTGAAATACACTTGTCTTGTTTTCAGGGTGGCTTTCCAACTTCTGAAATTACTCTGCATTTTTAATAACAATAACATAACCTCACCATATATAGAATTAAACTGCATTCTTTACAATATTATTAGTCTACTATAGTCATCAATCTGTCACTGATAAATAATCAACATAATCATGTGCACTTGCCTCTTGGTTATCATTAGCAATAGATTGTTTTCTACTGTGTACCACATTTTTCCAGTTGGTGCAAGCCATTATGCTGGTTAATTACATCCTTTCAATGCTCTGAGGCAATAGATTATGTTTATAAGTATTTGGGCACTATACTCTGAAATTTGGTCATTTCATATTTGTCTTAAAAATCTCTGAACTCAAAGTGCCATTGAAAGTTATGTGGGATTCTCACCATCCCACTCATGCACTCCCAGAAAAACTAGAATAGTAATCCTACCTCAAACTTTTTTTTTTTTTACCAACTTAAACCTCAGTTCATTTACTGAGTAACTAAGAAGCTTTCAGGTCAGATAGTAAATAAAGAAACAAAAATCACATCCATTTGGTACTTTGCCCTTTCGACCTGTTTTATTTCATTCCATTTCATTTATTACCATTCACCATGGTAACCCTTCAGCCAGTTTTCTTCTTATTTTTATGAAGACAGACAAACAAAACAATCCATGCAGTGGTATAAGTCTGGTATAATGGCATTAGATTAGATTACACAGAAATAAGTATCCTTTGTAAATAGGAGTTATGTGCTGCTTTTCTTCTGAGGCAATAGAAAGCTACATGAAGTCCCAAGAAATAACACCAGTTTTCTGAACTTGGAAACAGTTATCAGTCTTTCTATCACATTAAAAATACACAGCTGAGTGGGAAATCTATAAAACATTTCCTAAATAATAAAATTCTGCAGCTAGCTAAACTGAGACAAGCTATAGTAACACCTGGTAAAAGCCAAAAATAATATTTGGATGCTAGTGATCAAACACACATGCTGATCAAACTGGGAAGGGCTGATTATTGATTTTACAGAACAGGTCAAACATTTCCATATAGAAAAATACAGAAAAAAACACACTGCACTTACCATTGCTACAGAAAACATATTTTAGGGTTTTTCTTTAATTGATGGGATCCTGTAAAAACATGACAAGCTTTACTCAGCCATACAGAGACCACAGGGCTACTTGCAAACCAAAGATGGATTCTGAGGTCATCTCTGTCCAGCACCAACGGTGTAGGAAGTGAGAAGGTTTTCTAACTGCTTGAATTACATTTCATGTTTCCAAATACAGGCTGCAGGCATGGACCTGCTGTCTGAATTGCTGCCCACTCAATCTGCCATAGCTAGCTATCAAGCTCAATACTTTCCCTACTCTCTGGCCACAAGTTTTTATTTTTTTAATTTATTTTGTGTCCAGGGAATGCTTCTCTATATAGCTATCACATTCACAATTCAAGTTTTTCCTTAAATGCCTGTTAAGAAGTCAGAAGAAATACAAGTTAGACTGCCAGAAAGACAGACCTAAAATCCCATTTCTTTTCAATTGAATAGTTTTCCATGCTGAACAAAACATCATTTCAGAAATCCCTGCATTGGCCAGTTTACCTTTTGATCACCCACAGTGTTAATGGAACCACAGCATAGAAGAGGGCTATGAAGTCATCCTACAAGATTTCAATCACTCTTTCAGCCATCTTATCCTAATCTTTCCATACGGTGCTAGTCCGCAATGTTTTCTGTTATTCCAGAAAACAGTTTATGTGACTTCTCATTTTAACTGACAAAATTATCCCATCCAGCAAATGGAGATGACTGGAACACTGAAAGAAGCTGAAGTATTACTGAAAAGTTCACCACTTCCTCAGACTTGCCATTACCATGCAAGTTCCTTTGTCACCAACTTTAAAAATTCTTTGGATGCCAGAACAAGTATTTGCACACAGAGATTGGTATGAGCTATCATATAAGTCAACATCTAAGGGAAGGAAACAAGAGAACATCAATATTTATAGTCCTTGAAAGGCCAATGTCAGGTTTTTATTTCTGAAAAAAATGAAAAAATGCAACAATTTGATGCGTGTTAGAGCAAATAATAAGCCACAGAGAAAAACAATAAAAAAAAAGAAGTTAAAGTGCTTAGAGAGATTAATTGTGAAAGCCAGACAATGAAGCAGCTGGAACATGGAGCTAACCTGGTGGCAAATCTCTCTGAGATTATAAAAGAGTCTAGTGGACAGATGGATTGGGCAATCATTTGATATATATGAATCAGTTTATAACAAAGATAAAACATAAAAAGAGAAAGGGAAAGACGTTTCATGTCTGGAAAAAAAGCAGGTTCAGGAACATGGAGTTACCAACGGATTTTGCTAAAACAACTGCCATCAAACTGATACAAGAGTGCCACGGTTGTACTGGCAGAACAGGAGAAATAAGAGATTAAAATCAGAAAGTGCAAGAGATGCCTGCATGGGGGAAACTGTTTAAAAGCAAACCAAGATGCGAAGGAGAGCAAATGGGGAAAGACTTTATGCACAAGCAAGGGAAATTAAAGGGGGATGAAAAGAAAAATTAGAAATAAAGTGATAGACTTCATTTCAAGACAAACCAAGCTGATAGAGCTTACCTGCAATTAATGGCAGCCTGTACGTACTACAGCTTTACCGTACACTGTATAAATTATCTAGGGGTGCAGCTGCAATTCATTCAAATATCTATCACTTCACACTGCTTTGTATCATCTGGGAATCTGGAACTGTAAAGTGACTTTTACTAAAGAAAACTCCCAAAGCCGAAATCCTCAGGAATATTCTGCAAACTAGTCAGCATGCCTACTTTGCAATTTTACCTTTTCAATACCCCACAGAATAAGTCCAAATTTTTGTAAGATTACTAAATTGAACCAAATACTGTAGTTTTACACCTGCTAGCTGACAATGGCTGTATTTAATAGCTTTTTCTCACACATGGGAACCAAATCAATTCAACAAATGTGCCGTAGTTTTCATTCTCTCTTCTGAAATAACATTTGGAAGCAAAAATGAGAACTTTAAGCACATGAAAATACACTAATATTGGACAACCGACACTCCAGGAAGTTTAACATTATCACCGTGCCAACTGGAAACATTTATTCATGAGCTGGGGAACAGTTATGATTTTGGAAGATCGATCTGAGACAGGAAGACACAAGCAGTGTGCAGTAAGAGGTTCTACATCACAAGTATCTCATTGCACCAGGATGTAGGGTGGCTGTGCATGAAGCTATGCCTCTTTGTCCAATAAGCCCTAGGAAGGGACAGTTATATTTTGCACCAAACTCATTGCTGTATGCTCTGAGCACAAGCATTGGAAATGCCTCCTTTAGTACTGCTGCCAGTTTCATCATAATTCTTACACAAATGGCAAGGAGATGGCTGTCTACCTTTAAGATTTCTCTTAGACCTTATGTATGGAGAGCATGACTGTAAACCGTCATATTGTAAAAATAGGAAGAAAGAACAGTGATTCTGCTAGCAATTACTTTTTTAGTCCAGTATACAAACATATATACATGCCTACATGTATTTAAAACCCCAAATCAACCATAAAATCAAGTGGGCTGCAACTTCACTGTCTGAGAATGCAGTATTTAACTGTTAGAAAGCTTGTTTATAATGCTATGATCCAAATGGACCATTAGTGTCCCTGGAAAAGATAGAAAGCTGAGACAGAAAGAAGGTTTTATCAAAATCTCCCTGTAATTTACCAACCTTAATCTCCTTCATTGACTACTACTCATAGGGAAGAATGTTTATTTTAGCTGCTGGTCCATTACCGAAAGAGTTTTTGTCCCTCCACCCCCTCTATCATACCACCACTTTTAATTACAGAGATCAGCTGAAAAAATCATCTGAATTTGTTTAGAACTTTATGCACTGGGACATAAGCTTCACCAGCTGTTACCCATCCTACACTAGAAACCTACAGATACACCTTTCATTGCAAACTGAGCTTGTTTGTTGAATGGCTACAACTGGGCCAGACCTTTTCATGGCTTAAATTACCACTTCCAAAGAGTTTCTACTGATACATTTATGTTTATGCATACCTATAACAGACAAGTGATGTGGTGGCATATATATACACACATGTATATACACACTTACATACATATACATAATAATTCTGTTTCTAACAACTAAACTCAATGAAAGTGTATCCTAACATAAATAGTAATTTTAAAAATATGAAGAAAACAGTCTACAAAACAGAAGCCAATTAAGCTTCTCACTGAGGTGAATTAAAAAGATGACTTCTCTAGCAAGTGATAAAGAGACAAACTAGGTAACATGAAGACAGGCTACCGTTATTAGCATTAGCATTATTTTAAGTGCCTGCCAGACTTGAAAACTAAGAGATTTGAAGCACGAATTTCAAGCTCTTTGCTGGGAGAAACATGACCATGAATATTAGCAAGAAGAGCCAGAAACTCAGGAGCTTTCATGATTCGGATACCTTTTCCCTACTCTAAGCCATTCAGTGGCTTGCTACAGGTTTGGAGCTGTTTTAATATAGTGTATTGACGTTTTCATAAACAAGCAGATAAGGATAATACTAAATTTGCATCTGAGAAACTGGGGCATGTTTTATCGATTTCACTTCCTCTGTGGTATTTGATTCTGCAGCTATTCCCACTGAATTGACAATTCCAGGAACATAACTGTGTAAGAATTCTGTCCTTCATAAGCATGCACTGTATCAATCAGTATTTAATGCATTAACCTTTTAATCATATTTATAAAACCTTTTTCTGACTTTCATTCACTGGAGACTAGTGAGAAAAAGGCCAAAACTATTTGTCTACTTCCATTACCATTAACCTCAATGCACAGAGTCCTTGCCATATCATCCAAACATATATATATCTCATTTCTATGCAAGCCTCCATAAGCCCTTACCAATAGCATTCCCACGTCTCTTTGTTCATTTTGTACATTTCAGTAATTTCTTGATGTTTTAAATCCCCAATCATTTTTCTCATTCACCCATGTCTCACTTATTCCAATAATTTCATACTTATGCTAAAACATCTGTAACTCCCATTCAGCAATCTTATTATATAAGATATGCAGCTTTTCTCTCCTACCTCTCCTTTGATTTACATACTTACTAGAGGTATCTTCTACTGAACATTGTTAACCAGTGAATAAATTACCTTGGGATTTAGGCAGTACTATCTAAATCTCTCTCTTCTATCATTACTTCGGCTAATAAAATATGGATAGTAATTTCCCAGTTTAGAATTCAGTTGATTTTCTCCTGAGCATGTGAAAGATGGTCCCTTCTCAAATACAGTTACATCACATTTTGTCACCTGAAAACCTCCTCATGATCCAATCTAGTGAGGACAAAGGCAACCCTACACAACTGCACTCTCCTCTGAGACATCAGGATATTCTAGCACCTAGACACCCAGACATGGAAATGTCAGTTGAAAGTTTCCTGCTTTGTGTCAAGAAAAATCAAGAAGAAAGAAAGGTGCAGTGGAAAGGCTCCTGGGGGCGGTTTTCTCTGCGTCCACCACTCTGTGTTTGAGTCACACCAACTCTCTAACAGAAGTTATCTGTACTCTCTAAAAGTGCTGCTAAACACGTCTTGCTTACACAACTATTTCTCCCAACAATGCAATGTTTACCAGATTTAATAAGCACCTTATTTTAAAACTGGCTATCTTGCAATATAATAATGAATTCAATTAAAAATAAAAGCTTACAAGCATGTTTTAGGACACGATTAGCAAACAAATAACCTTACCTAATTTAGTCTTTTGATTGAAGAATATACAAGATGCGTTGTCCAAATGGCATTCAATTGATTTACTTCTGCTGTAGCCATACCTTTCTCCCTAGCCCCCTGATGGAGCCATGCTCTGACGAGGAGTCATCAAATACCCACTCCCCATGTGCGTGGGGGGAATTTGAGGCATAAACACAGTTATCTGTTTTAAATAAATAAATAAAGCCCATGCACTGAGCAACATTCTTATATGCCTTCCTGTCTTGCTTCCTCCTCAGCTTTTGGCAATGCTCAGGTGAAAGAGATCAGCAGAGATTGACTTACCGTTTGAGGGCCAGGCTGTAACTCACTGAGCAGTGGTTTATGCAGTGAGTAACCCCATTCCCCTGCAATGTAACCAAGCAGTTTTGGAGAACACAGCTCCTCATCTTTCTCGCAGCTGTATGCAATGTTTGTGCAGAATATGTAGTGCACCATGTAATGGGCAGACCCAAGAAGCCATGCATTTCCAAATGAATTACAGAAAGCTTTTTTCTTAAATTTACATTCTGGTTTCAATTGTAAGTACAGAGAAGGTCAAGCAACTAATCAGGGAGGTGCAGTGTGATTTGCATAAGGAAACTATGGCAGCTAACCCTTAAGGAGTTCACCTACAATGAATTAGATTTTAAACTGAAATTCAAAATAATATCAAAGATATTGTGATCTGCTGTGCCCTGCCATCATAGGGTTAATGCTAAAATAATTTTGTTCCAAAGAAATACAGTAACTATATTCATTTCTATAATACTTGCATTAATAATTTTGTCATTATAAAAGCTATCAGTTTTACCCTGCTGGATTAAAATACGCACTACTCATTTGAAGATGTTGGTGTGGTGGGCACATAAAATTGGTTTAAGTGCAGTCAAGTAAAACAGGAATAGTGGAAAATATTCTGGGCACATCACTTCAATTAGCTACACGCATGATCCAAATGTTCTGATTTTCAATAAAGGACTCTATGTCCTAATGTGATTTTCTCTAAGAAGTGACATCTCAAATCCTGCTGTAATGCACAGAATGAAAATATTATACAAGTATTTCTCTACCCTCTGTGACCTTTCTCAGATCATCTGGACACCTGAATACTCCCTGCCATTACAATGGCACAGTGTGAGGACAAGCCCCTTCATCTCCCCTGATCTTCTCCTGTGGTTGTTGGCCTTTTGTACCACAGTTGCAGCAGAGCTTTTGAGAACATTTCCTGACCTGTGTGATCTTGAACTGTAAATAGTGGATATGCTGCAGACCTTTAATGGTCCAAGCATATATTACCCAGTTGCTGCAACTATAGAGCACGTCATAACTTGATGTGCAAATTGGTCTCTTCTAGTCCCAAATCCATTTTCACCTGTTAAGAATCCCACAGATCTCAGATGGGATAGCAGAAAAACCAGCCAAAAAGAATCACACATACCTGTATAATTCATTTCAATATACCATGGAAGTGAAGTAGTTAAAAGTAGCTCAGGAAGATTTCAGATGAGTGCTACATACGGTGGTCAAAATGCTGAAAGTGTTTGAAGATGGAGCTGAGCAAACATTTGCTTTTCTGTAAGCTAACATCAAAATCCTGCTGGGGGTTCTAAAATGCTCATTTAGAGCCAGGGAAATTTATTTCTGTAACACATAAGACACACAAGTTTTTGTTAATTCAGGTCTCTCATTCTATTGCAATTCTTCTCAACTAATTTTTGACAGAACAATAAAATACAGAAATCCCAATAGAGACTGTAGTTTCTGATCTAAAGTAGATTGAAGTGGTTCAAAAGTCTTGTTTGCTTGCAACTTTCATGAAAATTGAAGTGTTTGTGGAAAAAATAAACCTTAACTGATTTTGTGACTATTCTTCTATTTTGCTTTTTATTGATCATGCAGCTAATCAAAATATGCTAACACTACCAAAAGCTTCTTATTTTCAACACTATGATTTAATTAATTTATTGCTCAGCTATGTTGTAAACAAAACACATACGGATTTTTCCACATTAAGTGAGCTTGACTTGAGTGGCTAAAGAATTCATGACTTGGCTTCTGAGAAGGAAGCAATAAAAACAAAGAGGACAATGAAATCTCACTAAAGTGAATGCTATTGCATTGAGTTGAAGTGAAGTTCAATGAGACCAATTTCAACAGCATTATTTATAAGATAAACAAGGTGTTTTGTTTTTTTCCCCCACTATAGGAAACTTCTAAATGAACTCATGGTTGGTAAGATTCATCTGATTACAGAAATTCTGAGTTGTGAAAATTGCTTAAACAGCTTTTGAACTTCTCTGTAGAACTACTGCATGAATATGCATTTAGTTTCAAAAGAGAAGCATAATAATCTTAGTGCTGTAATTAATAAAGGGAAGCAGTTGTTGCAATGATGCCATCATTGGCCATTATAGCATCAAATATAGCACCGGACTGCTATATTTTGATAGCATAATGCAATTTTTCTTGCAGCTTATGTTGCTTTCAAAGGCGACTTTTTTCAGTTTTTGCTAGAACTGCTCATCAGTTTGAAGTAAATTGCAGTTCCCCTCAAACTGACCCTCCTGATCTCACTGCTCTCAGTGACAAGTCTGACTTCTTAAGAGGAGTTGTAAAGCACACAGGAGACTTTATCAACAAAAACAAAGCCATTTTTTGCAACACTTACCTTTCAAGCATTTCTGTTGTAATTTAAGAGCAATCAGAATCAATGGCTTTTTACACAGCTGCAAGTCTGAAATCTTAAATGTTTCTTTTAGCAACTTGGGCTCATCAAAGCTCTGCCATGGCATTCTTCATATGGAAACCTGAAACATTTGCCCCATTATCTCCATCACAGTGAACTTCCTGAGACAACAAAATGATTCCCTGGGATGAAGTTAGAGTGATTCTTAAGAAAGTGGCACTTTTCATTAACAGTACAAGCAATGACCCAGAAGCCAACTTTCCAGGCAATACCATCCCATCCCCAAATCCAAACAAGTAGCCGGGCCACAGAGTCCTGGAAGTAAATGTGAAAATATATTGAGATGCCCACTGATGTCCTAAACTTCACTGCTTTGTCTTTAAGCCTGCTGTCACAGTTTGTTTTGGCCACATGCAGGAACCAGAAGCCTCTATCAGTGAGGCTAAGAGAATACAAGAACTGACTCAGCAAGCAGCCTTGTCAAAGGGACTGAAGAATTAAAGACTGAAAATGCATTGCTCAAGTTCTATTTTTGTGTACATGATTTTAAATGCTTGGGATTTTGCCTGCACATGCTGTGATTGGTCTTGGAAGGCTTAAGAATTCAAGTGGAATGAAAAAGATTAAATGGTCTTGAACATCTCTTTATAAAACTGAGAGTTCCAGTTATTTCCTGAGGCTATTCATGATGGGCTAGGTAAGTACCATGATGCTTAGATTCTGTTCTTTGATCAAACATCATTCGTCTAGCTGTTAAAGAAAGGGGACTTGGCATTTTCTGCCTTCTGGTCATTGAAATTGGCTGTCAGGATACCTGCGTCATTTGCTTTATCACCATGTAGCTACTGACACGGCATAAACTATAATGAAGAATTTAACAAGGAAACACTAGCAACTGTCTGTGAGATGCATCTTGTCTGCTTCTAGGCTTTCATAAGTCTCTTGGTTTTGACATATCTAAATATATGTCCTGAGACCTTCTAATCCCATCTGAGAGGCTGTAAACAAGAAACATTTGAAGAGGAGGACAGAGGTGGTCAAGTTAATGAGCTGACTCTTTGCAGGATGTAGCTACGTTGGGGAGACCCAAAGTCCTGAAAGAAAGCTTTAATCTACTCTTTGGCCACGTATCCAGTGTCCACAGGATGATTTTGCCTGGACTGCTTCTTCCTTTTCTTTCTCCATCTGTAAACAGGTAATGACTTTCTCTGCACAGCTCTATTGCAAAACAGCAATAATTTACACACCAAGTCCCATCCTTTTGCATGCCAATGCTGATAGTTACAAGGTAGGGGCAGGGGGGTCATCCTCTAATCATGGATGATGAAATCGTTCCAGGTATTTTAAGGCATGAATCTACTCTAAACAGAAAACTATTGTCTATAACATCAGTTCATCACTTCCTAGACTGCCTTTCTCATTTCTTAGCTTGTATTAGATTATGGAAAGAGTGATTGTTGCAGTGACATGACTGATGAGCTGTATCAGCGCTTACTGGGTAATATTTAACCTATTTCAGAACATCTGTCCAGTTAATGTGGCTTGCAGGAAAGCTTTCTGTCTTCTCAAGAATGCAATGACTCCCCAATTAATAAGAGGGAACTAATTTTAGAATGGCTGAAATGAACAGTTTGGAGACCCATGAAGGCTTTTCTGCATGTGGCATTAAATATAGAAGGAATTAATTTGCTGGAGTGGTTAAACTGTACGTGACAGGATTTTAGTGGAGAAAAAAATTAATGTAATGCAAATAAGAATCTAATCAGAAGACCGGGAATAAAACACAATTTATAGTTAGGGAGTAGGTTTGACACACACATTTTTGGGAACTGTGTACTTGAAGAAAGGGACTCAATTAAATTTACTATATGAAATTAGACCAGCAGAGGGATTGCAGTTAGTCACATAAAAACACACTAAACCGAATTAAAATTCATTAA
The DNA here is from genome assembly GCF_016699485.2 of Gallus gallus. Taxonomy (NCBI): domain Eukaryota; kingdom Metazoa; phylum Chordata; class Aves; order Galliformes; family Phasianidae; genus Gallus; species Gallus gallus. The sequence continues at coordinate 21,174,390 of NC_052540.1, forward strand.
AAAGCCGTATAATTACAGTTAACTAGAGGAGGGGAAAAAAAGAGAGTCTGGACATAAGGAACTGGATGTTATAAAAGAAAAACAGTAAGAGATACAGGGCCTGCAATTGGACAGGAAGGAAAAAATATGTTGTAGGAGCAGAAGAAATGAGCCCATAGAGAATCATCACAATGAAGTATACCAGCAAGAAAGTGCTACAGAATATCTTATTGGTGGAAAGTGTGCCTAAACAAGAGGTTTGCATGTCTGTTTTTTTTCCCCTTAAAGCATCACTAGACTATTCTGCATACATTTACCGCACTGTTTATCTCCTTTAGCACTTAGCAGTGAAGGATAACTGCCTGACCATCAGCAATGAAGAGCACACAGCATGGAGCAGCAGGCTGCGCTGAACGACCTCCAGAAGTCCCCTCCACCCTCAAATATTTTTATGACTGCACAGATCAGCAGTGCCACCTTCCCCAGCTGATTGGTCTGAGCTGAAGACGGACCTCCCTCAAGTCAGCCCAAAAGGAGTAACACATCCCAGTGACATGTACAGTTGCCCTCTGCTAGGCATAGAGAGACCACAGCTACTCAAGATATTAGAAACATCAGCCTCAGGAGCCTGAGATTCATGGCAGCTCACTTGCCCAGTTTCTCAGCAAACTGAATGAAAATGTAAATGGCAGCACATAGTCCACAGCAGTTCTGGGTTAGGCGCTCTTATATAAAGGCAATCTCTGCATTTGGACAAGTTCCTCCCAGGCCAACTCAAGGCATGCGTGCAAATGGCACATCCAGCAGCTCAAGGTCACGTCAGCCTCCTGCTGCTCTGGCAAAGATGAATATGAGTTCTGTTCCTGCTTCAAACTCATTTTTCCCTTAGTTAACTTCATGCTTTTACTTAGCTCTATCTTTCTGGTCCAAAAACCAATTCCAAATTTAATAAAACTTCTCATGTAGATCCCATTTTGTTCTATTTATCTACATTACAAAATTTCTCTGCCTTTTCTTCTTCTTTTTTTTTTTTTTTTTCCCTGAGATTCAGCCCCACATCTCAATATTATTCGAATACAACTCATCTGAAATTCATGCCTTCGGGCAAAATAGTTCTCAATATCACGAAAAACATTCTGGTGAGCATTACCAAGACAAACTGTCACATTTCCTCTGATCCACAATACAGAATCAAACATCTTCAGCAGTCTTTACTTTGATGCTTCTAAGACGCTCGACTTACTTGACAATGGCAATTCCTGGTTCAAGTAGACTTTCTCATAGCTCTGCCTTAGCACTCCTCCTCTCCTCCTGTAACCCTGCTCTCATATTTCTCAATCAATATCTTGCACAGTGCTGCACATGTACTGCCTGGGACTCAATCAGAAGCACTGCACAGGACTGATTATCAGCCCAGTGAGGCTGTATGGATGGCAAGACTTCTGTCACTGGTAGCAGGACCTCAGGTCTGAAGCATGTGATCCTGTGGCAGCAGCTCAGTGAGCAGCAGTGATTTTTCCTCCTGGCTGCATTATGCCATTTTACAGGGCAGCCCCAGTGCAGGGTGCCCTGGAGGACATTGATTAGGGCTGCTACAACAGTACTTACTCTGAATTTATGAAAGCAGGAGTCTATACCTCATTACAACTCAGAGTAAATCATCTTCCTCTTGCTTTTTCTTGGAAACTGCTTCAGCTGCTGCCATTATATCCATTCATTTATATATAAAAGACAGAAAAATCAGAAGAAACTGTATGTGCTAAAACAAAACAAAATAATGCATTTGCAAACAGTAAATAATAGAAGAACCTCTGGGATATATGCATGTGACACTGAATACATTGCCCCCCACCAACTGCCAGCATTTTTCAAGGTAATCTCAACCTTCGTTTATTTATTTCTCTGAAGGAAGCTTCAAAGTCTGTTTGGATAGGCTGGTGGCTGTGACACTAAGAAAGATTGTTTCATACTGCAGAAAGGATGGCCCCCCCAGCCCAACACAGTTTTCATTGCACTGAGGGTGGCTTGTCTGGGTCAGAGGGAACCTGGAGTACTAGGAACATGTGGTTCATGCTTAGATCAGCTCTGGCCTGAGAGTACAGGGAACAAAAAGGAAGTCTGTCGCTCTGCAAAAAAAGCTCATCAGGCAGATTTTTAACATTTCTGAACAACTTGGAAGGAGAAACTAAGGCAGCCATCAAAATATCAGCAAATCGTAATAGTTGTTTTTATTTCCTTTTTACTAAAAAGGAAGCTTCAATTGAAATGTGTCCAGACAAAAACTGTACCTCTGACAGGCTCCCTCCTGCTATACTGACTGTCACTGTTAGGCAGAAAATCTGTAACTTCCAGGTGTTACTGCTTTTTCTACACCTGAAGACATATACCCAATAGTTATTAAGACTGGAAAGCTATTTCAATTACTCTGGGCCATATACACTTTCTCTTTACTACACGATTTTCTGAACAAGAGCAGTTGTATGGATCCATCTACCCATCCCCTTTTCTGTCTGTAGCATATGCACATGCAAAAGGGCATTTGAGCTCTCGTTCTCTTATATATGTGCAAGTCCTACAGAAAATGTACATTATGCATGCATGGGAATTGTTACCTAGAGGCCTAGTTATCAAAGCGCACAGATATTAACCTTATTTTGCATGGACAACTGCACTCATAAACGATTTCCCAAGCATCGCTTTGCACATAGATCTTGCCCTCTACTTTAAAAATGGCTTTGTTCTATATGACAATGGAAGTACTCACTTACCTCAAATGCCCTTTAGTTCCAACAGCTGACATCCGGTTCACAACCTGAATTAGGAACAAGGTTTTTATTAGCTCTCCATTTTCAGCCTGGCTTGCACTTGGGATGGGAAAAGCTCAAGTTCTGTAAAGGCAATCACTCCAACCACAACAAGTCTTTGCAGAAATGGTGCTAAGAGGGAAAGAAATTGGAAAGCTAAGGGTTGAGAGAATAATCCCATTAAGAAATGACTTTAGAATCACTATGGGTCTCCAAAAACAAAGAAGAAAAAGGGAAAAGAAAGAGAGGAAAAAGGAGAAAGGCTTCTTTATATGAAAGAAAAGAAATCTTATTAGTGTTGATCTTGATTATGTTGGGGGTCTTTTAAGAACTCCTGCTTTAAAGATATAATTATTTGTTAATAACCTAAACGTTGCTCAATTCCTTCCTTATGGTTGTTAGCAGCTACCTTTCCTCTAGTTACTCGTAGGCAACAGAGTGTGAACTACGGGCCCACACGTGTCTCACCTTTACAAAATGACTCAAGACTCAGCAGGGACTTTAACAACAGGAAAGCAATGGTGTTATTTAAACTGTTCTTTAAGACTGAAACTGTTGACATTTGGGCCCAGAGGGATGATAGAAATATATAACACTATATATATCAAATTTCAGTATATTATTAATGAGATTTTCTTGTATTTAATTGGATTATAAATGGTAACATTGCTGTAATCAGAATAATGGTCACTGTCTTTCGTATCTCGAAACACAGGATGAACACAATATATTGCTGAAGATGAAAATTATTGTTTGATTTTAATTACTTACCTCCTGGCTCTAAATAACCATTGCACTGAAAATCCTCCACACTGAAGTAAGGGAAGATGTGTTTCCTGTTAACATAAGACAAAGACAATAAGTAATATATATATATATATATAGGCCTCAAGACAAATAAATTATTTGGCTCATCCTAAAGACCACAAGCTTTCAAATGATGAAGACTGGTTAGCCATGAGATATCAACATGTCCTTGACAGCTGATGACTTTTATGAGAGATGATAAAGTTAGAGGTTATGAGTGAGGAATGATTCAATGAGCTATTCACTGATCATAGAGAAAATTGATGCAAAGATTTTTCATGTATTGATTGTAGAACAGGATACTTAACATTTTGAGTGTCAGTTGATGACATTCACAAGATGGCAGTGACTCTGCATCATTAATGACCTAGATTGGATTTGGAGTGGTGACCCAGAGGTAAAAACTATGAGCCATTACTGTGATCATCTCAGACATTGCCATCAAGCTTTACTGCCATTTCAGGTCTTTCCTTTAGACATATATTCACATTTTTAAAAGCCCTACACTTTGCAGAGCATTTGAAAAAGAGGGCAGAAATGCTCTCACTATGTTAAAACTACCTTTGATATAGAACACAGCAGATCTAAGCCAATGATGAGCACACTTATTTCCCTCCCCTTGCCCTCCTCTGTAACTTTGCTCCATGCCCTGCAGGACAGAGCTAAAGAAGTGACCTCTCAAGACTTATTTTACAATCTGTCTACAGCATCTTTTGCTGCTGACAGAATGGGAAATAAAATGAAGAATATGGTGTAATTATCTTGCTGCATTATTGCATTAATAAAGAGGGAAAGTCCCTAGAAATAGCATACCAAGCTATTGGTTTGCTGGCTAGAATGGGAAGAGACATGAAGTGAGATGATCCCTCCTGCTCCAGAAGAACCTCTTTCTGCCCAGTTTTCTCCTTGGGACTCACATTACTTTGTACCACAAAACGAAAGCTGGCAATTTGGACTTAAACGACAGTACACTGTGACACCCTAAGCCACCCTAAGAATGTGAAAGCCATATTCACTTAGGTCTAATCCTCTTTGGGATATCCTCTTTTAATCCTAATTCCAGTTTACTCGGGACTGCCTGTTACAAACTGGCCTGCTTTACTGGCCTAATTGGTTTAGCTGAAGCTGGAGCTGCTTTCCTGATGGTAGCATTTGTAAACTTATGCTGTAAGGAAAAGACTATAAAGCCACAAGTTCACAGAGCTTTTCCTTTACTTTTCACACTGGGCAAACCTGTCATGCCCAGAGCTAGATTCTGCAGCCCTTCATAGGAAACCAACACTAAAATACTCATTGCTCATGAATGTAATATTTCATGATAATTGTATTTTTTATATGCATTATACAGAGAGACATACAATCTCTCTTCTTTTTTCTCTCCGGATGATAGCAAATGAAAGCAATAGGCAGAGATGATGAAACACCTGATGAGGCATGGTCTGCACTAGCTGAGGAGTGGGAGCTACTGGCCTCATAGAATAAGAAATAAAATGTATGCTACTTTGCTTGCTTTATTTTTCCACATATCCCTTCCCTATTTTGGCTTCCATACAACAGAAGCAAACATGACCAAGACAGAAACAGAACTACACAAGATCTGTAGGAGAGAGCACAGGCACACACTAGCTGACCATCTGGCCACCCCAGAATAAATATTGGTTTTTAAAATCATTAAATATATTGAAATCATAAAAGCAATAAAACTTGTTCAGCATTAACAAGTACAACTCTCAGTTGTTCTCCTTGAATTCTTTCATAATGTATTAAAAATTAAAAGTAGTTTTTATTTGCTGAAGAAAATCATTTGAAGATATTCAAAAGGTGCACAGTTATAACTTTTCTTAATAGAAAGGGAAGTGACTTTCTTGTGAACATTTGATCAGAAGATGCTCAGCACAAAATCTTCCTGCAGTGCCTTTAGAAGTAAGGCATTCTTTCAGAGAGAACAATAGTGTTATATTCATCCAAAAACTCCACAGAGGAATGAGAAAATCAGGACCCTCACAACTCTTCAGTGATTACATTTCTGCATTCTCTGCTCTGTCACCTGGAGAAGCTAAGCTCATCAGGCTCCATCATTCACTTATTCTTCCTTTGAGCCACAGATGTAACACATTTTCCCTTCCTTCATCTACATAGCTGAATGTATATATATATATATATATATATAAATGTATATATAGCTATATATATACAAATGTATATGTATAAATATATATATACAGCTACGTAGATGAAAATATATACATATATATATACACACATATATATAGCTGGAGAAGGACCCCCAGCTATCCCAGAAGATAAAGCGCTTCTGAAACAAGCAGGCTCAGATGAAGCATATTTTTACAGAGCCTGATGAGGATTTGTTTAACACAGACTACGTGGAGGTAGATCGAATTCTTCTATATATATATAGTCTTTTGATTGTCACAAAAATGGATGGGTCTAATTTTGGTATCAGTTCAGAATCTGTTCAGATACATATCCATGAGTTCAGGAACATAAATGGGTCTGGGCTCAGGAGTGTGCCAGTCTCACTGTAGTGCTTCCAGGGCTGAACTGAACACAGCTCTCAGGGACATTTCTCACTACAAACTACTGTATCTCTTGTCCTAGGGCTTTAAGAACTTCACTGACCAGAATTTCAGACTTTTTTGTTCACATCTGAAAATCTAAATAAGAATTGTTTCTGAAAAAGCAGTCTCCTACACGTGTCAAACATGTCTAAAAACCCCTCTATGTCACAGTCCAATTTCTATGCTCTTTCTAGGCTGTGACAGAATTTCTTTTCATCATTTCCTACCAAGTCACAAAATAAATAAAATGGAGAAAATAGACATAATTTGCTGTTGTGTATGGAGCATGAAACATGGAAATAATGAAGTGTCTGGAGCTGGACATCAATGGACAAGCATTTTTCTGAAGAGATACATAGGAGAAATAGCTGAGATGCCAAAACTCCTATTCGCTTTATTTTAAATACTTATATACTTTGTGTTAAATTGCCATCCACTCTGAAAGCTTGCTTCTGTAAAACGGCAGTTCCCAAAATGAAGCAGTTTTTTTTTTAAATTATGCATGGCTGTAAAAAGTGTTCCATTTAATTAAAGACAGTTTGGCGGTAAGAAATCTTGTTTGTTCTTAATCCATAGTATCAGGAAATTAACTGCAAGTGCTCCCATGAAAAGCTATTTCAGTATAAGGGCAGTGCACAGATCAGACTTCTGAGAGCCACTATAGAAAACTCCTTAAAAACAGAGGTTTGTGAGAAGCATAATCAAATTGTTAAGTATTGCATGGCTATTACTGCCAGACATGCCTGGAAGAAAACTTTCACAAAACAATTTTGTGTGCTGCCTCTTCAACTCTTTCAACACACTGAAGAACGGGCAGTCTTTGTACTGACTTTCCTTGCCTTACAGGAGACCCTCATACAAATGTTTCAGCCTCAACCTACTGACAGCGTGGTAGGAAAAAAATGAATTCTCAATTTGAGAATCAGTTCACGTTTCTGAACTTATTCTAGAATTGAAAATTTGTAAAGTGAGAGAACCCGGCTGTGAAATAATGACTTCCGAGGAGTGTATTTGGTACATGGCCAAAAACAAATTTTCTGAAATTCATTATAGTCTCAGTTTCCTTTTCTTCATACTTAAAAATCTAACAGAAGGCTACTAGCAAAGGCAGATTTTCTTAGAAGAAAAAAGCTTTTAGATCTATAACTGAAGGTTACTGATATCTTCTGTATTTTTTTTTTCTGAGAAAATTCCATATTTTTAATTAAAAGTATTTTTTCAGGATAAAAATTTGGAGAAGTCCAATTTAATTTAGTGAAAGTAGATGATCTGTAGTATCCAAGCACGCCAAATTAAAAAAACTGTAGAACAAAATACTACTTCATATTTCAACATGCCTCAATTTCCAAAGAATCCTCAACAAAAAATGCAAAGTTCTGCAAGTCATACCCATTATTTCCCTTCTAACCAAGAAGAAATCTACACTTGTAATGGAAATATTTCATTACAGTTATATTGTAGAATGATAACAAGAAAAAACAGTCAACTTTACTTTGATTTCTTATGCACTGGAAGAAATTAGTGTAGCAGAAGGGTCTTGCTCTCCAATCCACTGCATGTTACACACCATGTTTGACACTGATAGCCTTCTAGATCCAATCCTAGGTGAGATCAACCAGCTTTAAAACAACACTCAGCTGGGCTCAGGTCAGCCGTTAACAAACCAAAAGCCTTCCTACACAAACCCTTCTTCCACTGAGGAACTGAGCTCCTCCCTTCTGCCCTGCCCATCATCACCGGCCTCCAAGTTAGAATCAAGTATTTTAACCACACCAATGGAGGGTTTTGTAGGACAGATGCGGTACCAAAAGCATGTGACACTGTCTGCAGAGACTACACTAAGTTAAGCATGGGTGGGGAAGTACACGCTTACTCACTGTCAGCATTTATTACTCTGTTATTACTTGTTTGCAGCAATTAACCTCTTGTCCTCCTCCAGACTACTAATTTTGGAGAGGGCTTAGAAGAAATCATTGCCTCTAATTGATCCTTGCTACTGCAAAGGCTCTAGCCCCAGGTCTTGGCAATTTCTGTAGAACAGAAGTTCAGCCCTCAGCTAGCCCTGCTGCACTCATCAATGCATGCTGCATCCCACCAGATGAAGATCTCTTCCAGGAGTCAGCCTTAAAGACATTGCCTGGAAAAACCTCTCCTATGTTGATGTGAGAGGGACTAACATTATTTTCAGGCATTCGTTCCTCCCTTATGTAGACTCACTACTGAAGAATAAATTGTACTGCATACAACAGAGAACAATTTCATCAACTAATTTGCTTTTATTGCTTTCCAAGGCACTCTAGCTAGCTGCTCCCTCTCCAAGGCAGACACAGGGAAAGCTAAGATAGTTCTCGTTACTGCCTTTCCCCCCACTGAAGTTCAGCATCATACTGCAATATTCCATTTAAGCAGTAATAGTTTTGAATATTCCCCATGTTCAATAAGAGATTAATTTCATCTAGAAACAACTTTCACCCAGCAGCGCTCAATTGCAGATCACTTCTGAACCCAGAGATGCTCCCCCATGATGTGACACCACCAGACAAGGATGTCTCCCAGAAGTCAAACTAAAAGACATTACCTGGTGTTGCTGTAAGGGACTAACTGCTGAGCTGTGAGCTTCATGCAGTCAGTGGGGAGCTCAGAGCAGCACCTTAAACTAAAGGTGTGTGATATGGTAGCAGTGAGAGCACTGCTCAGACAGGCTGGATCAAAAGCTCACAAGAGATGAAGGCAGTGAACCTGTACCATTTTAATACCATGGTTTTTTGAAGGTTGCCTTTTTAAATCACTTTTCATCATAAGGGAGATAAGAAGCGAGTTGTTCAAATGCAAAGGGCTGTGCTTCCAAATCCAAACAGATAAATCACTCATTCAAAACAAGTTGATGGATGTGGTTGTTCTTCTCTAAAATCACCCAGGCTTCCATCAACTAAGCCTCAGTTAACCAAATACTTTTTTAAAAACATTTTCTGACTTGTTTATGGAAATCACCTCCAGCTTGTGCCTCGTGTTGTCTCAGCAATTTGCTTTTAATGCTCATTGTTATTATTTGGCAGCTCATCTAAATCTCAGAGTAGCCTCCCCACACCATCATGGTGCAAAAGACAAATCCAAAATAAGATAATCAGCAATGAGAAGCAGAACTCTACCAAAAATTATTGGAGAAAGTATCAGGTGAGGACATATTCTAGGAGATTAAGGGGAAAAATAAATGAAGAGCTACATCTGTTATTAAGTCACAAGCTGCTTCATATTAACGCGATCACTCATCTGTCATGTTGGAAGAAACAGGTAGTTTCCCCGAGTCTTCTTTTCATTCTGCTTTGTATGCTCTTCTAAAGAAAAATCATTGGCTTCAGTTTTCAGGTACACTGGAGTGGTTTTTCCAAACTATTCCTTATCAAACTGTGGGATTCTTCAGAAGAAAAGGTGGTATAATTTAAAACTGCAAGATGTCTTTACCACTACGCAGCCAAACCCAAAGGTCTACCATGCCATGAAAAGATGTTACTTCCTTCAAGATATCACAGCTCATATAAACAAGCTTATATGACACAGAACGTGAACAGGATTTTAGAGAACAGAAATGAAAAGTTAAACCTTCCAACCTTCCAAAGGAGTAATTCAGGTGGCCTGAATGGAAACTTTTCTGGAGGAAATACTCCTATAGAGAATGTGTCTCCCAGATTCTGTTAGGTCTCCTTTCCCTGGGCCATCTCCTCCATGACCTGCAGCTCTGCAGCGGAGTAGCCACCCTAGTGGTTGTCACAGTGTAGACCACATTAAAAAAAAAAAAAAAAAAAAAACTACTTTTCATTAGAAATATGGAATTTTCTCAGAAAAAAAAAATATGGAAGATATCAGTAACTTTCTATGATAGATCTACAATTTTTTTTTCTTCTAAAAATATAAACCTATGCTAGTAGACTTTCTGTTAGAAATATTGAAAGAAAGATATAATGAAGTACATTTTATACTTTAGAGATAAAAGTTTTATTCTAAAACACCAAAATATGACCTAATTGTTTTGCAAGCCTTCACGAGTAATGTGTTGCTATGGTAGCTGAATTTTATTTGTCACTGGCTATTCCAAACTACAAGTCTACAGGGCATTTGAAGAGCAATACCCAACATGACCACTGTAATTGCAGCTCCCAGTTACTGGGGAAGAATCAGTTCTACACTTAGAAAAGTTATCTCATCTGCCTTCATTACAGATTGATCTTCGCCCTCTATTATTGATGCAGCTGACAAGGCAATCACATTAAGTCTGCTCTGAAGAAGCTGACACAATGGAGCTTTCAGATATAAATTTGTAAGTGTCCTGACTTGTCAATTTTCCCATTACAAATCTTCTTTGGCAAGGGATAAGGGGAAGCGGCTAGTTATAATTTAGCCATGAAAATTTAATTATTGGCTAAAATCTGCTGAATTTAGAAATGGGATTTGGTCATAAAATTGCATGTGTGAGAGAGTCTGAAACCAGGAGATATTTGACATCTGGGATGTATTGGTTTCTCTTATTAATAACACAGGCAATTATTGGAATATAAGACTAAACACGCTTTTCCTGCAAGGGTAAGAAATACAGAAAGAACACCTGAGGTACATCAGTAAGGTTTCATCTCTTCCATACTCATATAAATTACTGAAATTTGGCTTAAAGTTAATCAAAATCAGTAATTAATTATATGCAAAGCACTCAATACCTTTCCTTAATTGTCACTTGTGCAAATGTTGTGCCAGTGCTGTATAAACCAGAGATGTGCAGTGATGCCATACTGTCTGTGTGCTGGCAGATACACAAGAGGGCACCCTTGCCAGGCAGGTGTCCGAATGCAACCCCTGCCCTTGGAAATGCAGGACCTTACCCATAACCCATACTTTTTCAGAGCTATTGTGGTGACTTCAAACTACGATTAAAACTGACAAGGCAATTGATGCAGGAAAATCAGTCCCCTCGAGCTACCAGGCAGTTTTTGTGTAACTGTTAGTCTTTACTAAATTCTTATAAGCAGGGGAAACAGAAGCATTTTGTGCTGGAGATTCTGAGCCATTTGAAGCCAGGATTAAGGCCATATTACAGGCTGCTGATCGTTAATGCAAATGCCTGAGTTAGGAATTCTGGACACAGCCCTGGGCACAGACATTAGTATTCACAGCAAGGACTTCACAAACAGAGCTGCACACTAATAATAATAATAACAATAATAAAATCACTCTGCAGACTGCAGCTGCTCAATATAGGTCAGGTTTCCATTTTAATTTGGATCATCATCTTTCCAAGTCAAATTGACTAATAGTAGGGTACCTTATCCAAGAGCTGTGTGGTCGAATCAAGGATCAATTTAAAATGCGTTCAAAGAGATTGATTCTTCTAATTCATGGACAGTAGAAGCTTTAAGCTCTGCTAGCATAGCCCAGACGTGACCAAAGCATCACTCAGCCACAAAGACACACAGACAATACCCAACGGATGTAGATTAACTGAAATGAGTTTTTATTAACTCACCTGGAAACATGTCAGAAGTAAAACACACAGAGCTCACCTTTCATTGGGTTTTTCACTGTGTCAGTCAGGCTTACACTTCCCTGGCCACCAGGTTTCTCAGGGTGAGGTCCCCAGATCTACAGGTGCCTCTTCCCAAACACAGCTGCATCTAAAAAGGGAATGGAGTCTTCTATGAACTCAGGGGCACTCAGGATTCAGGCACTCATGCTTCTCTCTCATGTCTGGTTTCCAAATATAATGCGAAACTGTATTTTAAAATTCACATGTAGCAATGACTTGCCACACTTCTGAAATCCACTCAGCAAATAGTTGTGGAGAACTGAAAAGAGGGGTGCAAGAGCAGAATAAACACACACACAGCATGCTAATACCACCAAATGCTTAGGTAAGATTAGAGCCCTCAGAAGTGCTCCAAAATGCCTCTGTCCCATGAGTCTCATAAGAAGACAGATGTCATAAGAAATAAATACACTGAAAGACACGTAGGTGCTTATTCTCTCCCTTGATAGCCAACAGCTGTGTGCCTCTACAGGCTCTAACGGTTGCCATCCTCCTTTTCCCTCTTATTTCTCTTGTTTAGCTCTTCCATGAAAAAAAAAAAAACAGATCAAAAGAAAATGTTCAAACATTAAATATATGGATTTCCAGTGTGCTTTGATTGGAAAATGCAGTGTAGCTAAACCAGCACATGGACTACACTCGGATTCCTGAGCCATTCAATGTTCTTACGTGCCCTGCAGGTAATGAGCTTTACTCCTACTTGCTGGATTTTAGGCTGAAAATACAACCTTTCTCCAAAAGGGAAGTGGTCCTGCCTTTCGTCAGAGATTTTAGCGTCTGCATTTTTCAGTTATTTAGAACAAAGGAGAACTCAGGATAACTGTTCTGCTAAATTTACACATTCAGATTTGGGAATCTGGACAGGACTTTTCCTTTTCATTGCTACCTTTGCCACATCATTAGTTTTAACTGTCGATATTAGTAGTGCAGGCATGCAGCTCAGCACTTGCTGCTGCCTGTTTGGTCCTGCTGATGTCAACACCAGAGTTCCTCGGAGTCAAGTCAGTCTTTCTATTGCAGGCTCACATTTCTCAAAACCATCATAACTCTCAAAAATTTACTTTTAATATCTCAAAATTTCATTTCAGATTTTTACCAACACCATAATTCATCAGCTGCTTGTAGAGAAAAAAATTATCGATAATTAGAAAACTGAACATTAAAGCTCTTAGTTACTCTAGCAGAATATTGTGAGATTCCACTGCCAGTCCTCCCATATGGTAATGGTAATCTATTTCTGGATTTTTCATAAAACTCTATGGTTTGAGTGACCTCTGCATGCCACTTAACGCCAGCAAATCTGTACATTATCCAGTCTCTGGTCATGCAGACCCAGCTGCCCAGGGATTCTCAAGCCAATTAATTCTCTTATGCATTGATATAGGCAGTCTGTAAATAGTACTTTCCCATTTCCAAGAAGTAAAAAGCAAGAATAACCTAAAGGTATTGTTTAATGTCTTTCCTGAAGAACAAATTTACGTGCATTAGAAGGTCTAACAGTGATAAGGCAAAGGGGAATGGCTTTAAATTAAGGAGGAGAAATTTAGGTTAGACTTGAGGAAGAAATTCTTTACTCAGAGTGAGGTGAGGTGCTGGAACAAATGGATGACCCATCTCTGGAGGCATTCAAGGTCAGGATGAATGGGGCCACAGTCTGATCTAGTGGATAACAATTCTGTCCATGGCAATGGAGGTGAAATTAGATGATCTTTAAGGTCCATTCCAACCTATGCCATTCTGTGATTCTATGATTTTATACTATCAAATCAGTCTAAAATATGTACTGCCTTTAATTTTTTTTTTTCATAAGCAACCCCAGCTACCATGGATATCTGAATGCTCTTTTAGCTACTGAAGGAACAACAACTCATCAGCTTGTAAGCGTGAGGATATTTAGATAGGAGTTAGGGATGTATAGAAAGGATTCCTAAACAAGAGCTGGTACTTCTGTGTAGTTACCCTCTTGGCTCTAAAAGACGAGGAGCATTTCAGCTAGCATTCTGCCTGGGGCTCCTGGCACCTGGTTCCAGGAAAGCCAGCTGCTGGCTTCTGCAAAAGTATGGTAAATTCAAATATATGACCACTATTTCTTAGGGATTTTGAGTTCTTACTCTGTATCTATTTGGTTTATTCCACATGAAACAAATTCATGTTTTCCAGTATTTTCATTCTTTCCTCACAGCATCTGCCTCTTTGTTTTGATACACATTTTTGAGTGAGTTAAATATATTGTTCGGCATGAAATGCTTATTTCCAACACAATTAATGTTTGATGATACAACCAATAGTGGGTCTCTCTGGTAATGCACTTATCTGGGATTTTTTTTTCTTTGTTTATTTTTTCCACCTCAATACCATTCGCAAATTACTTATTATTATAATTAAGATAAAGCAGTGATTGCAGAAATGCCACAGAAGAAAGTGCTTCCATGAGTGTGGGCAGTGCAAATCAGATTGCATAAAACACAATGTTTGAGCACGGCAGTTAAGCAGCCAAGCTGACAGTGCCACAAGAAGCGATGTTATTTCAAATCCACAAAAGCTTTAAAAGCAACTTGAGCATCTGAAATAGATGTTAAAGACTAAAGCTCTACTACGTGGTATCTGCAAAATGGCTTAGAAAATCTGTTATCTGGGAAAGTGACTTCAATGCAGCATTGCAGCTAGGGACTGAAGAAGGAGTCTGAGGTATTTATCACAGGAATTGCTTATTTTTAACTCTTTGGTAACATATCGTATACCATCTATCAGACATAATTTCACATGGCTTTTATCTAAAGAAAATTTCTTGACATCTAAATACACTGTGTGATTAAGTAAAATCATCCAATTGCCTAAATTCTCTGAGATTGTATACCTCTTGCTGCAAATAAATGGGAGGATACAAACACAGTCACTGAAGTTGTGCCCCTACATGCAGAAACAGGAGATGTTCTGTATGTGGGGAACACACCTGTGTGTTTATAATGACTGTGAAGCCCTTGTAAAGCACCTTTCTCAGCAATTTCTTCCACCTGTTTTACCTTCTGACTTTGGCCAGGACTCTGACCTCCTGTTTCATCAGCTGGAAGTGGTTTTCTGAAAATGCATTTCTTCCCCAAGCGAGCCGTACCCGAGACTTGAGCTCCATGCATTTCCATGTCTTCTTTTTTTGTGGCATTCCTTAAATAACAGCGGTGATATTCCCCTTGTGAATATTTCAGCATAGCGGGGATTATTGTTCTGGATTTATGGCAAAACCAGGCATAGGAAGGGTCTAAGTGGGATCAGCCTCTGGAGATAAAAGAAAGCTCTCTGTAAGAGGAAAAAAAAATAAAGTAAAATAGATAAGCGCTGTGCAGTGATAGAATAGAATTTGCAGTGACTGTGCTCTTTTCAGTAGTTTTTGTTTGATGAAGCCTCTGCTTATACAATACATATCAAAATGTTCAAAATAAATCTACAGAACGGTAAGCCAAGAGTGGCTTCTAATGGCTGATATTCTACACCCCGAGAAAGTAAAATATTACCCAGCAAAACAAACAAGACAACCATTTTATGAAACAGAGCAAAGTAGTTTCCTCTAATGCAAGAATTATGGATTAAATTTCCTGGCTTGCAATACCCAGGAGGTCAGAAACGATGTTTATAATGGCACCTTCTTGCTTAAAAATCTATGAAAACAAGCAATTGGTCTGTCAGGTCCAGGCTGCATTCTGCTCTGTAACTTTCCAGTTTGACCTCTTAATCCCATCCATCTCCGAAACAAAGTTAATATCTTCCTAAATTCATTTAAATTCTCCTTCAAAGATTTTGAAATCAGTGAGTGTTTCCACTTGGTACGGGTTGTGTCTAAGTCCTCTTTATTCCAAAAATGTGGATGCATGGAGTATATAAATTCCAAATACATATCCATTTTTATGTAAAAGACAGTTTGAGTTCCCTACTTGTTTATGCTCCAAGTAAGAGAGAAGGATTGCACTGCTATTCATATTGTAGCAAAAGTGCAATCCATTGTCAAGCACAACCCATAGTGAAGCACACTAAGCATAACCTATAGTTAAAAAACAATTAATTCATTTTTAAAATGCAACAAATTAACTAACGTGTAGTTTCGTACACAGCAGCTAATACCATGAAAAGAAACGCAATATCCGCCTTAAGAGAAAAATCATAAAATGTTCTATAAATATTGCACCTTTTTAACCCAGGAACTATTGTAACTTCCATAGCATCAGCGCAGTTGGGGAATACATTCGATTTTACTGAAAAAAAAAAAAGAAAGGGAATTAAATAATGTCTGAAGAGGGAAAATAAGGGAGAGGATCTGGATTGACTTCTTTCATGAACAATGTAGAATTATAAATAACATTGACATCATTTTCTCTTTTCTTCCATTCCTTGCAGTTCCCTCTCCATTCCATATGGAAGATTTGTTGCAGGGCAGCACTAACCTTCGCCCTCTGTCCAAAGTGAATGGAAATCCCTCTCTTTCTCCAGCCTGAGCAAAAAGCCCTTTGTTTCAAATAACTTGAGCACTTGCAAAATCACCGTGCAAACCACTGGTGACAGCCAACTTTAGAGCAGAGATCATCTGCTGAACAGAACATGTACCCTAGGGCAGCAGGCCCCTAGAGGCACTCCTGATAAGCCTCTGTATGCAAGCCTCAATTAATTTGTTACCTCTCACACTAGAGCAGAGGGTGGGACAGCTCTTGTGTTCCCTTCACTTCCTCCCTGTGATGCTCTTACAGGCATGAGGCAACACATGGTGAGAGAAGGCATTTGGGGATCAGCTTCTGAAATCTCTGCTAAATACATTTACTCTTTCTCTCTACTGGTATACATTACTTTTGATGGGGAAAAGTATTTTTTAATATTATTATAAATCATATTTATTTGTTCCTCTACCTGTCGCACTCTGCTACTGCATTCAGACAGAAGCAGAGTTGCTAATTATGCACCACAATAAAGATTATAATGAATGCTATCATTAACTATTCCTTTATGTCTGATGAACTAATAAATAATTTCTTCCTCAGCCATTATAAAATCATTTTGCATAAGGACCCCTGACACACTCCTGCTAGGGCTCCACTTACAAGCCCCTCCAGGGAAGAATTTATTATGTATTTTTAACTATCTCTGGGACATGATGTACGTTTCACAACTCAAATACATGTTCACATTTTTCCCATTACCAATGGCATAATGCACAAAGGCCTTTATCTGGCTACAGGTTTGCTTATATTTTGATGTCACACGTTTGCTTTTTTCCTAAATTGAAACTAATATAACAAATCTCCTGTAAGAGAATAAGAGTATCTGCTTCCATTAAAATACTTTTTCTCCCTGCAAGAGGGAAGATAGCGCAGCTAAAGCGCTGACTGCAGTATGAAATCAATTCTATCCGCTGTGTGTAAGTAAAATGCGAAATGTAAATATGAATGCTCTTCTGCTATTATAAACATTGGATTTTTGTATGGCGAGTATTAGCTTATCTGTATTATTTCCAGAAAACTTTTTGGCAGCCGTTACAACTTGTTCCTTCAAAGAAACGAGGCGTTGCAGTACAAGTAGGGCAACTTAAATAGCAGTGTTACAAATGAATTGTGTCTGCAGCCCTAAGAGCCACTTTCCATCCTTCTTACTCAAGCCATTGCAGTCCAAGTGGCTCTCAGAACTAAGGACTGGATAAGCTAAGCAAAAAATCTGTGATGATAGTGGCAATGATTATATTTATTCACATTTGAGTAATGGGAAAGATCCCTGGTCATGCTCTAGGAAATGAAGATGCAAGGCACTGCATAACCTATGGATATTTAATTAGGCTTTACATAACCTATGGATATTTAATTAGGCTTTATCCCAAGAGCTTACACAATATCTGAAATAGCTAACAGCAGATCCTTTGCTATTCACAAGCATCATACCCAAATACCCTGTTCTCCAACATAGTTCCTAATGCTGCAGCTAGTTCATGCACATCTAGTTCCATGTTCCACGACAGAAACCAACCATTTTTAGCCAAGAAAGGTCAGGCTCCTGACACCCAGAGTTTAGAGAAGCTTGTCCATGATCATGGGAGAAACACCTACCACCTGCCTTTCTAGGAGTTCCGTGTACTACTTGCAATGCTTTCTAAGGAGAGTGTTAAGTTTTAATTACATTACTTTTATTAAATCAAACATAATCTGAGCCATGCTTTCATCAGTGACATTCCAAATGCATATGGCATTCTTCAGCTTAGGATGAGGAGGAAGGGAAGATTCTGAATATCCATTCATTATTTTAACTGTTTTACCTATAGTAAAAGCACCTCAGTCCTACTGAGGTGACTGAGAATCTGTATATTGACCCTACTACCAACATGACTGGGGAAATATGTGCCTTGTGGCAATAAGAGCACTGCTGAGAATGTGGCTCTTTGCATGCACTGGAGTGGAGCATGTGTCTCTATATATGATAGCAGCCTGCACTGAGCTGGCACCATTATACAGCAACTGAATAAAAACAAAAGCTCACAATTACAGCCCAGTGCTTTTATCACTTCCAAGAGCACTAGCAGAATACTTCAAAGAAGAAGAAAATAAGTAAAATAACCAAAAAAAAAAAAGCTGCAAAGAGCTCCTCAGTCAATGCTGTCTTTTAGAAATGCAATATTTATTCAATAAGCCTCACAAGTAAAATCAATTTAACAGCTTTTTTTTTTTTTTTAACTTCATTTCCATTACCACTCAATGTTATCTGTACCTATATTTTGTTCCTTGCCTTTCAATAATTTAACGATGCTCACTCTTGCCTTGGGCGCAAGAACCTATGGAACTTGGAGATACTTTTTATTAGAGATTCCTTGCCAGAGGCCTTTCTTAAGCTTGCAAAGGTCACGCTTCCCACTAGCCAGCTCCATTATGCAGAATTCACACTCAAACTTTTAACTATGAACCAAATGCTAAAGCTGGAAAGTGCATGAAATGTCATGAGATAACCCATAAATATAGACACCTCACTATCAGAGGACAGGAATGTGGCCATTAGGGAAGACAAGTGGAATGATGCTGGAGAACAGATCTCACAGGAGTGATTTTATCAATGTGCCACATAAAAATATTTTTGTAATAAAAAAGCAGTTGCCAAGAAAAAAAAATAATCTTACTGGACTATAGCAGATTTCATCAACATTTAAGACATTTTGCTGTCTGGTTAAGTGTTTGTCTTCCAACCAAGGATGATTCATTGAACTAAACAAGAAAGTCATACACTTGAATAGAAGGTACTTACATACTTCAAGACCCATTAGCACCCATCTCAGGGACTGGATCTGGATACTAAGTCAAGCTCTCTGACCAGCCTTGTTGAATATTTCCCTTCCCCGCTCAGGAGCACCAGAGGCTGAGAGTGAAAAGTTGAGTTCTTGTGAGGATTAAAATCTCCTTCACAATTTGAGTGTATTAAGTGTCAGTGCTATTTGGCAGACGTGCATCAATTCCGGGAAAAAAAAAAGTCAACAGTTCTACAAGGAATCAAAACATTTTGATCTTTGGCGAGTGCTTCTATATCTGGACATTATGTGTCTAATCATTACTTCTGTCATGCTTTCACAGTATTTTGGATATTTGTTCAAAGTACTGCTATCATTGCACTACACTGTCTCATTACTGCATCACAATGCTGAACTGAGATCCCTGCAGCAACTCACACTGCAAATGAATTCTGCATCAAGAAACTTCTCTCTGAGCCCAAATATACGGGTTTTGGATTCTCATATTTGATCAGTAGGTATCATTCTTCTTTCACAGCTACGTCACCACAAATTGGCCCATTTTTTCTAAGCTCAAATGTAGCTCAGGCCTAATGAACAACCTTAGAGTGGCAAACATATGGCATATAGTTATATATATATTCTCAATGGGAAAACTGGACAGTCCAATTCTTTGAGAGCTATGTCTATTAGCAAGACAACCAAACATAGCTGTGTCTAAGCACTTAGCTTTAGGAAATCATTTTGGGCTTTTTTTTTTTGCCCATGCATGATGGAGCGCTCAGATAAAGTTTCTGCTCTACTTGGCAGCATTCTGTGGATTACTTTTTAGCCTTTACAAAATAATTTAAATTAAAATGCTACTAGTCAAGCTTCTATAGCATAAATTAGTGCCTTACTACATGTCTCAAAATAAGATAACTATATTCAGAAAGTGAAATGATCACTAACCTTTATTAGTGGAACACTGAAAGAAGAAAAAAATTGGGAAAAAAATCTTTTTTTATAGGAAAACTGTTTTGTTTGTCACTTTCCTACTTTGAAGTGTAGCAAAGCATCAAAAATGAACTTGTCCTTAATAACGGTGAAGTTTAGATAAATCAATAATTCAGATTACATCTTGTTGATAGTACAATGATGTCTGACTTTAGATGTTGGAGCAGAGTCCTCTCAGCTGTTGTCAGCCATCCCTAAAGGCAGGAGGGAAGGAAGAATGTGGAAGATGGGTCTCCCCAAGGAATGCCAATTACATATGGGAACTTAGAGTTTCTGGTCCCTCACATGGCAGAAAAGAGAAGAAAAGCCAGGAGCAGAGAAACTTTGCCTCTGATGACTTTCAGAGGATTTTCATGAAACAACGAGCATGACTTTCTTTTAATATCACATCATCTGTTCTTTACAAGATCAGATTTTTAAATGCCTTTAATGATGCAAATAAGTGCTGGTAAGAATTGCTGAGGCTCCACTGAAGTCAATGGGGCTCTGCCAATTACACTAGTGGAACAGCAGCCTCTTTGGGAAGCAAATGCCATGAAATCAGTAGAGCCTACCAGCTAAGAGTGCTTCTGGGGAAATTACAGGAACATCTTGTCCGTAAATTATTAATAAACAATAAGTACCTGAATTATTCGCCCAAACAAATCATATATACATTAAGAAATAGTTTCTGTAACAAGGTTTAAATAGAATACTTTATGATTAAAAGGAGTTTAATTAACGAGTAAAATTACCTAATAGAAAGCAAGTACTTTCTAGTTATTAGGCAGTGCTTGCAGTAGCACAATTCTGATTATTGTGCACATCCACTGTGTATGGAGGAACTGCACAGTCCAAGTCTAGATTTTGATAGCAGTAATCTTAAATTTTAATTTAAAAAGTTCGTATTCCACTGAAAAATAAAAATAGGTTACAGGAAGTGACATGGGAATAGAGTGATTAAACTCTTCTCTACATAAATCATTAAAAATGTCCTGTGGATTAGAAAAGTGGTTAAGGTAAACAAAAAGTATACACTTATGTGACCTGAATCATCACCATATAGTGGAAATGAATAGTTGAATGAATGGAGAAACACTAATAATTATTAGAAGTAAATATATATATATATTAAATTTAAGTTTCTAATTAAGGTGTATTTTTATATGTTAATGTATTACTGCTACCCATTTAAGATTTTCATTTTTATATTAGAACACTTACGTCTTCTGTAAATGGAAATAGTAAGAGAATGCTCCAATATTTCAGGGCTACACCATAAGAAATTCTGTTATGATAGCTGTAGGATTACACACCGGACCACTAACATCTTTCAAGCTATGGAAACAGCTCTTGTTTTGTTTTTCAGTCCAACCTCTTATCACCAAGATTTCAACTCTTGAAAATTCAACAAAACAAATGCACAGACAGGAAAATAAACAAAACAAGACAAAAACAGATAAACAAACAGACAAATTGAGTCTTGAGACAGAAAGACATCTTCCAATTACTTTCACCATAGCATGTGAGAAATACATATAATTAGGTTTTCCTCTCATCCATCCTTCTGTAAGAGTTACAGCTTTGTGGGATTACATAAACAACAGTCATTGTTTACAGTTTGCATTGCTATAAAAGATTTTTTAACGAAGATGAAGATTAGCACTGCCATGCTCTGCTCTCATTACAGACATATTTGGAGCGCACAGGGGAGACGGAAGCGCTGTAAGGCACCAACAGGATGGCTTAGCTCCATTTCACACCACTTAATCACAGATTACAAATAGCAGGGGACAAGAAATAACTCTTTTCCTACTCCTAAACATTATGGTATTTGTTTCTAAGCATGTTTTTTCTTTGGAGGACATAGCTAATTTAACATGCTTATTAAGACAAAGGGATGAGTTTTATCCTATTTTTAATTGGGTTATATCAAACTTTGATGGGAGTTATGTGTTCATGGGTTTTTACTACAGAACAATTAATTAAATTTACCATTTCCATCCTGTTACTGATTTCACTAAGCTTTATTAATATCAGCAACCGTACGTACAAAATCACAGAATCACAGAATGCCTTGGATTGGAAGGGACCTCAAAGATCATCAAGCTCCTCCAAGCTGCCTCAGGTAGGGCCACCAAACTCCACATTTAATACTATACCAGGCTGCCCAGGGCCCCATCCAGCCTGGTCTTGAACACCTCCAGGGACGGGGCATCCACAATTTCTCTGGGCAGCTGTTCCAGCACCTCACCACTCTCATAGTAAAGAACTTCCTCCTGACATTCAACCTAACCTAACCTTTCTCTGCTTCACGGACCATGGTCCATGAAGAGTAAATATTAGAGATATATAGTTCTACTTCCCATTAAATATCTGTAGTACTGGCTGAATGCAAGCATTCGGAATCACAACAGAGGGACAACATGGTGCTGCAGGCTCTGGCATTATCCAACACAGCCCCATGGTGCAGGGGCAAATTCAGAGCCTGTTGGGAGCCATCGAAGAGGCATAAAACTACTTGCCAATTGTATACACAAAGGAAGTCCATTAATCCTAAAAATATACGTCTAGTATGTCCTCTTCTGATCTTCGTTTGGGATACATGAAAATGTAACTGCATTTGACACAAACTAATGAGTTCCAGCAGCTCTTCTGTTCAGTTTAAATGTTCTTAGCTCTTTACAGATTTTACAGTGCCTTAATACAAAATTTACTTTAGCATTTGGTGAAGATTTTAGCTGCTAACATTTGAGTTTAGTCAGGTTGTGAAGTCTTAGGAACACATGCAGTATCTTGTGAATGCTGATGAATGGATTTTAGATCAGAATAATAAGGATTTGGAAAATAATAACATTCTGTTTGATAAAAGATAGTATTAAATAATCAGTGATTGGCTTCTTCAGTGTGCATGCTTGCTGGAAATAGTTTTCCTGATTTATTTTTGATGATCTAACCAAACTCCCTTTAGAGCCA
Source organism: Gallus gallus (assembly GCF_016699485.2). NCBI lineage: Eukaryota > Metazoa > Chordata > Aves > Galliformes > Phasianidae > Gallus > Gallus gallus. The sequence goes on from NC_052540.1 coordinate 21,197,322, forward strand.
GAGGAAAATTTCACCTTTATTTTAAAGTCTTAAACAATAGTTAGAGAGATTCTCTTATTTTCCTAACATAAGTGGTCTACTTCCCTTTTAAACCTTGAGTTTTTCCTTCACATTCATTCCTATTAAACAAACGTGTAATCTTAACCTACAGAAATTGGAAAGAAAGTAAGAACTTTACTAGCCATCATTATCAAATACATAACAGTGGTTTGACATCAAACTTCAAAGAAAATAATAAATTAAAATGTCCATTCACAGTGTTGTGTTTTAAAACAAGAGCATAAAATGTTGTTTCCTGCAAAACCAAAGCTATGTATAAGGAATAGTATTTAAATAAATAGTAGGATGCACACTTCATTCATTTTCATTTGAATGGGGATAATTCCTACTAGTTTTAAAAAAACCCAATGATATAAATGTCACTTCACTGAGAAATGATTTCTGATCTCTGGTATAATCTAACTGTAAGTCCTAATCAGAGAGGATTATTACTGCAAATGGAAAGGGGCTGGGGTTTGTGATATCCAACCATCAGTGTTTAATGCCACATCTAAAAATATGATTAGATCTGAAAGCATAAAATACTGATAAGCCACCTCCTTCCATGTCTACATTCTTCGCAATACACACAAGCTTGAAGAGACACAATTTTGCAATCAAGACCAATATTCAATCATTCAGATCAATATATTAAATGGGATGCTCATAGTTTACTCTTTATGAACAATAACATTTGCTTTAAGATTTCTGCATTTTAGCTATTCAGGAATCCTAGGAAATCCTAGGCTATTAAGATTTCATTTTTTAATATTATATAATTAGATATTACGTTCTAATTAACCAACAATGCTAATGCCCAACGGTGGTGAATTACTACAGGAGAACCATGCAACTTTCACTAATTAAACACTGAGAAACAGATGCAAGATTAAACAGTGTATTTAAAATCTAAGGAAAGCATGGAAATTTCAAGTGAAAAAGAACACTGAGAATGAAAGCAAGTTACATATAGCTCAAGGAAGTCTACTGTTGCTGTCATTTCCTTTGCTCTAAAGGATGGCATGTTCATTAATAGCATCTCTATGTAAAAAAAAAAAAAAAAGATTGTGGAATTTTACTATTATTATTATCCAACATGTTTCAAGTTGTTACTTAATATTCAGGATGTTTTTTTTTTCTTTCTTATTTTCCACCTCACCTACATTTACTTAAATACAGTAACTGTTATTTACAAAACACTGGGAGTTACCCATCAGCAGACACAACAACAAAAGTGTGAGTTATTCATTCAACAAGTGAGAAAATTCAAAGAGATGAGAGGCAGTTCTACTTTCTGCACTTCCACATCCATGATTCCTTTGGAAAAATATGCTCTTCCAGCTGATGCACTTTGCATCTGATTTTAAAACTCTGAACCAGTTAACTCAAATGTAACTCCAACAGTGAAATACCAAGTTGGGATATGGGACACAGAGCTTTGAGATGCAACTTGAAAGCAGCACTAGTCTTGTAAATGGGATAAAATGAAACAGTCCATGGATGACTGTGTAACACTGTGCCATGATTCACAAGAACCTTTCTTTTCTCCTAATTCAATTATTTCCAGAATATACTCCCTTGCCAACAAAGTGCACGTCCTTCTAAAAAAGAGTACTGGTAACAAATGAGAATCTATACCTAATTTCTGATACATAACAAATTGCTTTCATTTAACCTGGAGCAAAATGGAATTATAATAGACAATCAGCATATTCATGGAGAAGGAACCTGTGTATTTTTAAGATAACCTTAAGTGTCAAATTACATAGCAAAAAATGCTGTATGCTAAAATAAAAAGTCTCAGTGTAAGCCTCTTTTGTGGAACCGATATTAATTGTGAGCACTATTTCTTCCTCTTTATCTCGAGATGCACTTTGGAAATGCAATGACTGAACATTTGCCTAATTCTTGTAACTAGAAGTACTTTATATTACTCACTCATGCTCTGGAGGACTTTAAACACTTAATGGGACTATCCAGTTAATAGGATGGTTCCAAAGCCCATCAACACCGACAAAACCATTACCATGTGAGAACAGACCCATTAATATGACAAACAAGAAGCAATCCATCTGTGTGACACATGAGTCTATATCTGATGAAAAACCACGGAACTATGTAACTAAATTAGAGATCAGGTCAGGAGAGTCATTGTGTCCCAGCAAATCCTCACACATTAACTCTTGCTATAAATGCAGCTGTCACAGTCAATGGGCATTTAACCAAGCAGAAATCCCCAAATAAATTGGCACTCACCCTGTGTGCTGCTTGACCTCTCTGATGGCAAACGGCTGACCTTTGAAGCGCACCACAAATTACCAGAAATATTCAGCCATCATTTTTATGATGCTGTTACAGACACTATATCCAATAAAAATGTACGTTCTATATGCAAACAAATGTATGAAGCTTTTCTGTAAAAGTTGTATCTGCCCTAAGTATACAGCTCAATAACTTCCCACCTTCTGTTGTTCCACGCATAGTGCTCACCAAAAGTACAATGTGGTTAAATAACTGTAAAAGATTTTTTTTTGTACTAGTATATTTTAATTAGAGATTATAATCCTCCTTCTGAAGTATTCACACCTTGCTTTTATTTGTCACCACTATTAGTTATCTCTTTATCAAAACATCAACACAAGCTTTGAAGGGAAGAAAGTTCATCTTCAAAGGTGGCACTGTGTGGGAGAATCCAAAAATCATACAAACCTGAATTTTAAAAAATGTAAAAAAAAAAATTGGCATAAAGTACACACCACTTGTTTGACCTTAAAGGGTATTTTTACATTGCTTTGTGATTGAAAACTACTGCCTAATTAATCAGAAACACATCAAGCTAAGAGTACTAGTAAAGTCAGAAAGAGTAATTGCTGCTATTATTAGGAAACCAGTGTATTATTTTCCAGAGTTTATTAAGTTATTATGTAGTCAGCCAAAGACGTGTCCCTGCAGTCAGAACATGAAAGAAGGTGGCAAACACAAAGAAAGAAATGACAAAAAATGCAGTACAGAGATGTGATGGATATGGTTTTTATCTTTGACTCTTAACTGAAATTGGAGTGCTCCCATAGGCAGAATTAGAGAGAATGGAAATGACAATCGGTGGCTTAGAGATTAAAGGACAGACAGTGCAAAGGTGGACGAGTCCTAAATCGTACTTTTTATGGACATTTCAGGTTCAGAGAGGACCGTATAAGGAGCTGGTTCACACAGTATTACTCTCTTTTCATAAGGAAATGTTTGGAAAAATATCCTAATTTTAAATTTAATAGTTTGCATGGTTAGTATTATTTATTTAGTCAGTTATCCTGTGCTTTTCTTGAATAGGAAACATGGATGAAGAATTTCCAGCTGGGAATGGTTTGCTTTACCAGCAATATCTATATAATCAAATGAGAAGGCAACTGAGGTCTCTTAAGACACCTCCAGCACCATTCTGCAGAGAATTGTGAATGAACAACACCTACACCTTCAGCTATGCTTTTGATATACAGACCTTATACCTTACAGATAATGACTTAAACTGGTGATGAGCCAAACACAAAATTTCATATTAGTTTTGTATGGAAAGTCTTTTTAAAAAATTCTTACTGAGGACATTCCTGGTATTGGTAAGAATCTCTGTGTCCTGAACCACTGTGCTGCCCTGCACTGCGGTGCTGCGTTGTACACATCAGCCACCAAGTTGATTTAATGCATTCAAGTGCAAACAAACAAGCAGAATTGTGTTTTTGCAGATTTCAGTCTTTGAGTAATGCCTGTGGCTTGCTGAAAATCCTTTTTTATTGAAAATTGAATATGTCAGCTCAGTCATCACTTTAATTTGTTTTAAAAGATTTATTAGAGTTTGATAGTTTTTCTTTTGCTTGAGTTTTATGTATTTTCCTGATAAAATTAAAATCATTGGAGCTTCAACTAGAGAGAAGACCTTCATCAATGTGTCAGTAACTGAGCATGATTTTAATGAAACACTTTGGGAAAGTTTCTTACTGAAACAATTTTGAAACTTTGTGGGAGGCACAAAGAATTCATGGGTATAGAGAGTTAGAAAAAAATAATACCAACCACGCATGGAGCTGATCTTTAGTATTTCTCACTTAGTAGAGTACAGCATTTGAGTTCTCAATGTTTGCTTTGCTTTAATACCGCAGAAGAATAGCTCTCTCCTTTCTTTCTTACGTACCTTCAGATGCTCACTCAAAATATTCACATTAACTCTTGAAAACATTTGAGATAAGATTTTAATGCTCATCTGTGCCTTTCCCAGGGGCCTGGGAAGTACTTTTGAGCTGCTCATTGTGCACAGCTAAAATTGTTGTGGCACAACACTGGATAAAATCTGTCCTGGCCAGAGTACACAGGTGGTCAACAGGGCCATCACTGCCACCTGCAGGAGGTCCCAAGGCCACCAAGCAGGTGGCACTGGCACCAATTGTGGCTCCTTGCTCAGCACGTGCCAGGGTATGATATTTGTCTCCCTTCAGCACTGCATTTTGTATAGGTTGGTGTACAGCCCTCTGTTCCAACTCATAAAGGAGTCATTGTAATACATCCTTTATCTTTCAAATGCACTCGCCACTGGTATGGCACACCACAGCCATAACATACGTCTTTTCTATAATGCAGCTCTCATCACTTTGCAAAGTGGAAAATTAGCAAAGTCCCCTAGAATAACAAAGGCAAAATCAGTCACACCAGTCAATCAAGGACAATAGAATACTCATTTCCTTTGACAAACTCTGAGGATTTGTACATGGGACAATTAGGTACCTGGGGATCTATTAATTACCCAACTAAATTTTCAGTATCTCATGGATTGCCAGTCATCATCTTCCCAAAGACAGACAAGATATGTAACATGCAACATACCTTTCTAACAGCCCTCAACCCCCACCATCATGTTCATGCTGGCAGTGCCAGTCCCAGGCCCCACGCTTCTCACAATGAGGAAGCTTCACTGGTGCTGTAGTTCTATGATAAAATCCATTCATTCATTCACTTGCTACTCTTCATTATCCTGAAACCTCAAAGGATTTTTGCCATCTTTGCCACTATTTGTCATCTCTGCAGAGCTCTGAATCTCCTTCCTGAACACTGGACCAGTGGTGTACTGAATGAAGCTTCCCCAAGAGAAGCTTAGGAAGGGATGGCATGGATGGATGAGGAGAAGGTTCACACTATGGATCTCAAAGCTGTTGCAAACACATCATGAGAGTTTGCTCAGGAAATTAAGCACTTGATAAGCACTTATCCTAACAGAGCAATATTTATGGCAGGAGTGGTGGAGGGCACTACATAGAACTAAATGTAAAGCAGAGTATTTAAAGTGGAAAAATCTCTCCAAAGGAGGGATATTGTGTAGCATACATATTGAATTCACAGCCACAATGGCACTGACTACATCCAGCATGGAAATGAAACACTATTGCCAAAACACAAACAACTATCAGCTCTGCATTCCCAAGCTTCCCCATGAAGATCCAGCCAAAATAAATATGAAACAAAACAGCAAATCCAAATGCTAAGAATATAAAGTAATGCATGTGGGAGATAAAAGTCTGGACTACCAAGCTCCTTTATGGATTTCAAAACTAATTCTAGCATCTCAGGAAAATGATAAGCATCATTTCCAGCACTTAAGAGCAGACCTCTGTTGAACAAGAAGTGTCAGCTGAAACAGTAAACAAAACATTAGGATAACATTAGGATAAATAAGTGGGATGAAGAATAGTATGGAAAAGATGATAATGTCATTACAGAAAGCACTGATTTACTCTCCTATTGAAAACACTGTTCTCAGTACCTGTCATCATCTCGGAAAACATCCTACTGAGTTTAATGGCTTTTGGAAAGAGGCAATAAGAATAACTAGGGACAAGCAACACTCTCTTAGTGAAGTAAAATTAAAATGGTTGAGTTTGCTTACCTTAGAGAGGAGGTAAACACAAGACAACATAATTAAAATATACAGACTTACTAATGACTAAATACAGACTTAAAATATACACACTTACTTTTGCATCCAGTTCTCTAGGTCTGTAATCATGGATGCTATAATCCTAAGTCTTGTAATGTGAGAATTTGGTGGTAGCATGTGAAAGCAAAATGTTACTAATTGGGAAAAAAACATCTCTTCCAATACAACATGTAATGAGGCAGGTAAAGTCATCCCCACAAGGATATCACTGAGGCCAAGGACTTAACGCAGGTGCTGAACAGAACTATACATATATATTCTTTTCCAGATAATGAAGGCAGTGAAAGCTACAATACTAATAAATAAATAAATAAATAAATCAGACATTGAAATAACTAATTCATAACGAGATACTTTCTTGACTACAAGTTACTGCGTCTTGCTGAGTACTGCAAATTGCTTGAATGGGGTTTAGCTTCTTTCCTTGTGTCTCCTGAGACATGATCTGAAACAAAACGCTGGATGGACAAACACTCAAATCAGTCCTCTGCCAATGTCTACATTTACGCAGACCTTCACTTCTGTTTACTGATTTGGAAGGTATTGTTTATATATCAGATTCAATATTTAGAGCTGTTACTTTCTGAAGAAGTCCACATGTGCCAGAAATACATACCATTTCCTCTGTGACTACTCCAAGATGAGGCACACTGAAGAGCGAAGAGCAAGGGCTGCTGGCAGCAGTAGCTGTAGGAGAAACAGTAATCAGACAAAAATATCTGTAGAGAAACAATGGAAACCTGCTCCCCTAAATTAAATTCACAAATTTTAAGCTGTGTGTCCTGGGAGTACTTTGTTCACAAAGTACTTTTTTTTCAGCGTAGCTCTTCATTCCAGCCAGCCAAACGTACTTCTATATGTGGGACCTCTGTCGCAACAGCAGTTTGTTCCTAATGCTTTCAGCCTTCCTAATTCTCTCTCAATCAACAATGCATTCCCGTTCCTTTTTAAGTAAAAGTAAACCCTTATGAAGGTATCATACACTGGCCTTCAATAGCAAATAAAAAGGGGATTTAATATTAATCATTATTAATACGATCTTTCCATTACCATAAGTTAGGGCTTATTCCAGCTAATCTAAAAGAGGGTTAAAGCAAAGCTGCTTGAGTTGGCTGGCTTGCAGCCTCACCTTGGCAGATCTCTAACCCAGCTTTGCATCTCTCTTGGGAACGTTTCCATTAACCCAGTGATTAATGCCACTTGGGCAGCATCCTCTCGCCTTGATCCTGTTAATGCAGTCACAGTAATATTACTAAAGAACATTCCACAACAGCCCAGCCTTCTTCTTGTTGCTGCCAAGTAAGCTACTTTGGGGGCACACTGACCACTTCAAAGTTATTAATAGAAGAAGCAACTCCTATGCAAATAACTAATTAGCATTCTTTGCAGAACTCCTTTCCTATTTTAAGTTGCCAAGCGCTCATTTCCATTTTGTGCAATTACATACCTACTTATGTGTTACATAAAATTAAATCAATGGTTTTGTGGTTTAAACACTGTTGATGTTACTAGTGCATCATGAATATGCAAGCTGGGACTCACAAGGTGCAATCTGGCCTAGAGCTGTGAGCTCAGAGCAATGGTGGAAAGTAACTTCAGTTACACCTCACTACTGATACTCTCCATAAGCAGATGGATGGCTTTATTCTTGGTTTCTTTTGTTGTCATGTTTCTCAGCAACTCACACATAGTGGTTTTTTTCCTTTGTTTACATAAAATCATCCAGATAGCTATTTTCTAACAACCTTTCTCAAGCAAGTCAATACACATCTATCATTCTTACCTTATTATTCTTACCATGCTCTTTTTACATGAAGCTTAAATTGATTTTTTTTAATAATCTTCATTAATAACTGCATCATCACTTGTGGTTATTGTGATAAATTAAGATGCATCTCGTGAATATAGTAATTTTAGAAATCTGTATTTTATTTACAGAAAGAAGTTCATGCTAGTCTTGGCTCACTGAATACACACCGTATTTCCAAATATTTATATAGTAAAGCACTCTTCCAAATTTCCTGAAGTCCATTACCTATGCTACCATCTTAATAGACATCAAATACCAATCCAAATAGCCAAATTACCTCAGCTTGCCCAGAAATGAGTAGGAAACTTCTGCAGGCATCTATTAAACTGAGCGGCAGAGCTCACAAGTTACATACACAAGTGTCAGCACTAGACTTCAAATAATAAATGTGACTTATTTGACTTCAACCAGAAAGAATGAGATCAAAAACAGCCCTTAGGGTTACAAAGAATACAGAAGAGCTCCTGGGCCAGCTTTGTTTTTCATGTAATCGAGATATATGTGAAATCCCACTTCTCTGAGCTCCAGTATGGTTCTGCCTCCAAAAACATGGTTTTCACTTCTGAGCTCTTTCTGTACCATTTAGTAAGGATCTGCATCAAAATCCTACAGGCAGGCCACCTTTTGTGCACTTTCCACGTATGAAGTTAAGCACGGATTCTTGGAACATAATTTATGGGATAGAGTTTTCTATGAGATATGCAAAACTGAAGATGAAAGAGCAAATGCAATTTCATTTTCCATTCCTTTTCAAATATTACCAAAACCTGAAGCAAGAATCCTGCAAGAACTCCTACAACAGAAAATACCAAGAGTCTAGATGTTATGACCTTTCTGAGAAAAATGAACGAGGAGGAGGAAGTGGAATATCAGAAAGAGGGACTAACTTCAGATGATGAAAAACGGAAAGTCATTGGTTTGGTACATAAACGAAAAATTCCTCACACTGAAAAAGTTTAGAATCAAACACAGATAAAACTGAACGAGAAAAAATAACCTCAACCATTGAGTTCTGAAATTGTTTCTTTCAATCCCACCCCCACAAAGAAAAAAAGTTTACTTCCTTGTGGAACTGTTCATAACCATTTAAATCCTTAAACAATAAGAAACAGCAGCAGATTTTAAACATATATAACAGTCAAACTGTGACTTTGCTTCCAATGTTAAAATAATCTTTTGTGAGACACTGAAATAAAGCATCTTCCAAAAACAGATTAACTGCACTGCACATAGACTCCAAAACCTCCCATCAGTCAGCTGCCATGAAGGAACTGCACAGCTGGGCTTCAGGAGAGCTGGTGGGGTACACTGGTGGGACCAGGGGAGGTTTCACCATTCCCAGTCTCAGTGATGAATAACAATTTCCATCCCTGCTGCTACTCTGGGCACGAGGATTAAGGGAGCATGGCAGTGCTCCAGATAAACTTTCTGGGAAAATTAAGGGCTCCTTTCATCAATATTTGATTTTATTTTTTTTTCATATTTTAGCTTGGACTCAGTTCTGCTAATTTTGCTATATATACTCACAGCTTTTGACTTAAGCAGTGTGTGCCATATGTACAGATGCCAAAAAAGAAGAAAATCCTTTTCAATCCTCAAATGACAAAAAACAGCGGTGTAAGATAGCACTAAACACTAGACTAGCTGTTGCTGGGGGTTTTTTGGGTTTTCTTTCCTTTTCTTTTCCTTTTTTTTTTTTTTTTGGCTTTAGTTTCCCAAAGGGGATTCAAAACACCATCATGAACTTGGAACAAATTTCTGAAAGTCAGGCAACACCCTCATAAACAACAAGAGACACTGAGGAGACCTCTAGTAACTAATTTTCTTTTTTTTTTTTCTTTTTTTTTTTTTTGGATATGATCTCTCCCCCAGAATTAAAGCTATTCTTTCAATAAATTATGTCAGTTGCAAATACTAAATCTATTGTGTGAGTGATGCTTCTTTCATCATAGGAACTGCTTAAGAACAGTACCAAACGACCCTTGCACTGCTGGCAAAGTCAGTGTCAGCTTGAATTACAAGTTACATAAATCTAAGTTACACAACTTACATCCCCTCAAAGCTGATCCAACCTGTGCACTAAATTATTTGGCAACATTTCTGTTTGCAAATCAGCCTTTACGGATTTGATGAGGTTTTCTGTCCACTCTGTCATTTTCTCCCATTCCTCCACCTCTTCTCAGCTTGTTTCTAGGAAGCAGAAGTGACCAGGAGGGTACTCATCTCCTCACCCCACTTTTTTTGTCCAGGTAAACACCTCAGAAAGTTCTCCTTGGCTGGAGAAGGAAGGATGAGTGTTCCATAGTGACAAAAGGGAATATCCAGAGTAATATTGGGTGGGTTAAATGGGTCAACCTAGCACACCATATGCAGACATTTCTACTAAAGTACAGCACTGTTTTCTGTAAAATTACCAAATTAAGCCTCCACTGTTCAAATACGTATTCATCTACAAGAGAAGTTTCAGAATAGCAATGTCACAACATTAATCTGGTTTAAACATCTGTGGTACTGCCATTTTAGTTGGCAATTAAAATAATTTACACTATGGCGCTTATTTTCTTTGTGAAAATCAGTTCCACTGCTCTGTATATGTTCTTGAGGGAAAAAAAAAAAAAAAGATAAAATCTATTCCAAAATACTCTTATAGAAGAAAATCATTTAGCTGCTGGATGGCTTAAACACCCCACTGTGAGGTCAGATCTTTGAGACAGACAATGTACTCATGCCTTCACAGTTCCTTTCTTTAAGCACTATTCTTCACAGGCCCTTACTTTATCACTGAAATAGCATTTAATTCAACTCCTCAGAATGACTGACTCCAAGCACTCAGGTTTGCTTTTAAGAAAAGAACTGTGCTTATAAAATTTACAAAATAGGAAAATACGGAATTTTGACATATTCTAAAACACACAAAAACAGAAAAGACCAAAAAAAAGATAGAGTGCAATCCACTGGAAACTTCATCACTACATCACGGGCTTGTACAATTCCGTTAAATTTCTCAGGCTTTTCCTCCACAAGCTGAAGCCTCACAGCTCCTCCAGTTTCCTCTCCTAAAGCTGTTCCACTCTCTCAGTCATTTTATTTTCCTTCCTTGGTAACTCCTTGAACTTCATCATGTCCTTCCTGAGATGCAGGAATCAAAACAGCATACACTGATCAAGCTGTGAGCGCAGCAAGGGTGTACATAGTGACAAATGACATTCTCTGCCTTATTCTCACTGCTCTTTTCTGTTTTAGCTCCATGTAAAGGTCAAGTTTTATGTAATATAACTAGGACATACCAGAATTTTTCAGCAGATTCCTGTTTTCTATACAAGTTCAATTCTTAAACCCCTCCAAAATGAGTCTACAGAAATACTATAACGTGCCATTTAGCTGAAAAGATAGTAGCAGATTTACCTGCCCAATACTGCTTAGTTATAATCTTCTTCTAATACAGGAGCATTAGTGAAGAGAGAATGTAATGCAGATACATGGAAATCACAGGAGATATTCAATCGGTGTCCATCTCCATCTGATGCTGGACATCCCTCACCTAGTGACCAGCAGCACAGAGGCCATACTCAGGGAGCTCCTCTACTCACATGGATACCTAGAATTATTATTTTTTTACTATGAACTATAGCATTTTAGAGTTTAACCAGAATTAAAGTATATTTGCCTACACAGAAGCAAAAATCTCATATTTCTTCTCTCCACCTTCCATTCTACTTGTACTTTCACAAGATAGCATTGATTCACAGCCTCATTCAATTGCCATGACAGGGAAGAAAGAGGTAGTATTTTTAATATTGTTTAATAATTAATTGCAAACAGTGAAAATCATAATTATGCAACCAGCAAAAAGCATCAGTGTATGTTTAGAAATACAGACCAATAGTCCATCCATGTCTTACCTGAAGTCTGAATTCTTACCTAGATAATATTTGAAGTAAGTTTGAAATCGAGCTTGAATTCCTGATTTATTAACAGCTGGTTACAAGATATTTAGGAGACCCTGTCATAATTCTGTTTCTTACCTTTAAGCTTCTGAGCATGGCTTCACTTTTGTTCTCTGTTGATGAGATTTGGGCTATATACTAAGGGCACTAGGGGAAAATATTCAAGCTACAGTGATATATGGAGATAATACAGGGTTACATGGGAATTAAAGAAGCACAAAAGCACATTACCATGTCTTGTTCTCTAAGCGCTTTGCCCAACTTTTTCTCGTTACTGCCCAGTCCAAGCATCTGAGCTAAAGCTGCTGCTCTCCAGCAGGCCAGAAACCATTGCAGGTTTTCTTCAGAGGGAGGACACGGTAGCTTAAACTGTAGCACAGTGCGTTCTACAAAATAATGGAATGACAATTTTTCTAATTCATATTGGAAATGAATGCAATATTGCAAATGAATTTCCCATTCATATGACTTGCACAGATTTCAAGTAACCAGGAATTCTATATACTAGCTCTTTACTCTTCTCTTCTGGCCCCAAAGCAGACATAAAAAGAAATACCAATCATTTTATGTCAGGGACCCTTGTTGGCCTCCAGGCCTCCAAGCCTTCTGAACCCCTCCACCAACCAGGCACCTGGAGCTTTTGTTCACTTGGTTGTGGCAAAAGCCCTGGCACAAAGGAACCCAAGATTTTATTCATATTTAATTTAAATCAGATCTCCTTCTGAAGAAATGTTCCTTACCTTTGCCTTTACCACATTTCTGTCTGATGTAACAATCTTTATGAGCTAACTTTACAGCAAATAATCCATCAAAAGCAACGTGCATATTATTCAGTCTAAAATAATATATTATATGCCTATCTGCATTGCAGGTGGCAACGCTGGAAAAAGAGCTGCCGAAACACTATTCATCTTCTTAGGTGCGGATGGAAAGACTTTCAGATGGTGGGTAAAGAAGGGGGAATGGGAGGGAGATGAAGGAAGTAAATCAGGCACACGGTTTTACCTCTGCACATCAGAGCAGAGAGAAATAACCTGCACACCCCTGCAGGGTTAATAAAGCTCCTTTCTTGGAAGCTGTTATGACAGCCTGTTCTCAAAGCAGACCGGTCTCCAATCAGTAAATAAAACAAGGTGCAAAAATTTTAGCTGTATGCTCTGTAGCTTATTTAGAAGGAGATGTTTTAAATTAATTAATACATCACTTTTTAGCCTAGTGGATGGTTGCATTTGGTACAATGAAAAACATCATTATTTTCCACCCACTGATCTCTTTGTAATCTTTAATAAGCAACTACAGTTTAAAAGCACCTGGTTCAACAAGTGTACAATGACTGGCTCTATCTGCATCACAGAGATAGCACACCTTCACTAAGGTGGAATAAGGTTGATTGCCCATCACTCCATGGCACATTTGTAAGAAGGAAATAGAGCATGCAAGTAATCCTCCAGAGTGCTGGTATTTTATTTGAGGAGATTTACTCCATGCTCTGTTTCTCCCATCCTAGGAGACAGTTATTTTAATTTGAGAGATTTGTGTCCAACACTTTCTCTCCCTATTAAGATTTACTGCCTTTAATTTGGAAAAACAAAAAAAAAAAAAAAAACCCAACAACAACAACCAAAGAAAAACCAACAACACAAAAAAAAACCCACATTTTTTTCTGTATCCTGTTTATCTTTTGTAAATCCAAGACAGCTGAAATAGCACCCTCCAACTCCTCTAAAGGCAGAGTTAGAGGATTCGCAAGTGCAACGTACAGATCAGTAGTGTTGTTGCCAACAAAACTTGTTTCACAGTTAAAAGATAACAGGATAAGAGCCCTACCTTGCAAGTAGCATGTGGGCAAGCAAAATACTCTGGTCACCTGCTTATTTGTGTATTGAAAGGCAGTTTGTGTGAATGATACCTCAGAACTATTAGGTGCTTTCTTTAAGACATGCAAATCAATGGGAAACCAAGCAATCTAGGAGAAATCCTGATTATTACTGAGAAGCATTAGTTTTATTCTTAAGATCATAAATCATATTCCCTAACCTTCCTCCTCCATGCTCTAGAAGATGTACAAATTTTATTAACGTTAATGCCTTAAGTTATCTCAGATTTGGGTTGGGATTTTTCTTGCTTTTATTGCAGCAATTCCATTAAATGGTGGACTATACTCAGGAGATCACAGCTAATTACACACAACTACTGCTACAAAGGCATCATTGGTTCTTCAGTTTAATTCTTTACACAAGAAGAATTAAACACTGTTTTTTTTCGATGGGGACATGTTGCAAGGAGCCAAATACAGGCAACTTCAACCTGAGAATTTACTCCCATTCATGGTCAGAGATAAAATATGTTACTGTGCTAATATTTTGCATATCTATGACTGATTTAAATCATGTTTTGCACAGACATCTTAAATCATATTTAAATCTCTATCTATAGCCAGTATTCAGATGTCTAGCTCAAGCCTTCCTATATAGACATTCACATCTTTTCTTGTGCCTCTTCAGCTGTTCTTGGAATATAAGCACTACCCAAAGCACACTGTATCAGTAAAGCTACAGCTGAAGGATGTTTATTCTCCGTTCAATACGCAGTGCATGCATATACATGCAAAGCTTTCCTCTTCAGAGATCACTTCCCCCTCTACCACACAGTTTGAGCTTTCTAACACTTGAGAAAGCAAACACAGGCAGTTAGGCTAAAGCCAATGCTTCCCAACATGAGTCCTTTCAGCCAACAGCACTCAGCTCCCTCTTAAGAGACGATCAACCATATTTTGTTTGTCTGGTCTTACAAGATTACTTATGTCTAGAAAATTAAAGGTCTGAACCTGACTAACATCAGTCCATCTCACTCATATGACTTCCCACCTTCTTCCATCTACACTGGCCCAAAAGCGTATTTATTTATCTGCTGAGCCATTCCAGCTCTGTTCTCTCAGCCTCATAAGGCTCAGACACTGTGCAGCTGGCAGGCTGACACATTAAATCCAATGGTAATTTTTATCTTCATTTCAAACACTGATGTTTTAGGTCATATTTAACTAATGCACTCTGTAATGAATTTTTCTTCCTGGTCACATTCTGCTATGAGGTTTATATATACACACACACACACACACACACACACACACATACAAAAAGCCACTGACTACACATCAGCATTTTTTACTTTTACTTCCCAGCATGGATTCCTAGCCCTGAATTCCACCACTGAAAGTCTTGACATTATCATTTTGCACTTAAATCAGATTTTCCAGTGATGATGGCATCTCGGTATTTGTCTACTTTCATGTGTTGATCCGTAATGTTTAGATTCCTAGAGGATGTCCCTAAAACTTAATTTTAGCATTCTGCACTTTATGAAAGAGTATGAAATAACACTGAAACACCTGCTACACATAATGTAGCCTCAGCGCTAATATCTCTTTACATGTTCCTACTCATATAACCCTTTACTCCACTCAAAAGATGGCTGCAATAGGCACAAAAAAAGCCTGCAAGTGCCCTAAAACATTCAGAACTGGAACACCACCAATCTTCTGTTGATGTTTTTCTTATATTTCAAGCAGCAGAAGCCCCTCTGCACTCAGGAATTTGCTGTGTTATGGCTACAGCTCAAAGCCAAGCAGCAGACAGTAGCACCTTTCATGCTAGGACATGCCAGCAACACAAGACTTTAAATTACGAGAGCAACCTGAGCAATGCTGATTTTTTGCTTCAGCTCTTACCGCTCAACTACTGGAAAGGAAGTGGGGATGCTATGTATGGAGCATCCTTAGGGACACTTCTGTCAGTAACCACAGGTGCAGGACTTTCAATTGCCCAAATACTAAGCTAAAACACCAAATACTAAACTAAAAGGCAGTAGGCTCCTACTAAAGGCTCATGCTATTTTCACCAAAGACATTTTTCTACCTCATCCTGGATAGAAACGTACATTCTGTACTTCTACTGCACTTTGTAATATTCTCAATGATAAAATACATTATTAAAAATTGAAAAAGCAAAGCCTAACTTCCTTATAATTTGATATTCTGTTTTCACATAGTGGGAGCAGATGTGCAAATGTTTGTTTACTCAGTTCTTGATAGTAGGCATTTGCTAGCAGATGCATGAAATTAATTTCTGCCCTGGTATTAAAATCATTTCCTTGATTTAAATGTCTCTTTGATAAAGAAACAGTATCATAAAGTGGTTTAGCTGATGAAGCAGCACAAATAGAAATAATGCATGCTATTTTAAGAAACAATGTTTGCTATTCTAGGATTGCTATTTCTATTTGCTTAGATTGCATAGCATGTCTTTCAGGAAAACAAATAATTATTTGTAAAGTCTTCCATCCAAACATTTTCCTTCTGAATGTTTTTCCAAGAGCAAGATGGGGGAACATATATACATATATTTAACTGTAAGAAAAGCGTGCTTGGAGCTCTTCTGTGCCCCAGAACTGCACAGGCTCTATAATTTAATCTAGCATGACACAGACTTAAGCTGTACAGGGGCCAATTCAAAGTGCTGATGGGACAGCGAGGCAGAGAGTTCTCTAGGGCAAACTATTAGAAAGGTAATGGAAACTGAAGATCTCAATGCTCTCTTGAATTTCTGAATTTTAGTCTGTAAGGCCTATAAGTCTTTTTATAACCCTGCTCGTGACATTGTTTGGAACCAGATAATCTTTTTAAGGTCTCTTCCAACCCAAGCCATTCTATGATTTGTAAGAAGCAGCAAATTCCTGGAATCTTCACTGGGAGTGCTGTGGAGATTCAGCAGAGATGGAATACAAGATCCTCAGTGCCTTTGTGATTCACAGCTCATGATCCACTTTCAAGAAGTAGCCCAGTACATGCTGAGCATCCCTGAGACCTGACCTTTCTCTCTTTCAGAGATAAAATAGACTTATTCTCTTCCTTGCCACTGCACCCAAAGGTGTTCCACCACCACTGCCACCACATCCCCATTGCCACACATGCCTCAGGCTGCCCAAATGACCTCAAGCAGCTACCTGCCCTGAAAACCCACAGGCTGACAAGAAGGGTAGGTTATAATAGTACTAGTGACATATATAAACTGGGGCAGAGATAATGTCTAATTATTGCAAAATTTGTTGCTGTTCCTCTTTTATCCCTGCTTGTGATGGTTTGCAAGTCAGTCTTTGAGACTCAGCTTGACCTTCATTATTGGTTTGTCTCTTTCCAAAGATGAGGCACTTCGGGTATGCACAGCTTTCTGCCTCCACTGAAATTTAGTTTCCTTCTTCTCAAACAAGGAAGAAAATTTTTCTTCAATTCTGTGCTTTCTGGTGCAATAAAATGTGAAAGATAAACCCAGCTTTCCCCCACTAGCACTCCTGTTCATTTATGAAGAGAAGACTATGATAAAGAGTGCAGAAAAAATTGTGGCTCTATCAGGAGTTGCACAAAAATCCATACAATATGAGTTAAAAACACGAGGTCACACAAAGCCTCAAACTGCAGACTGTAATGGAAACCACCCAAGGAGCAAGGAACGACACATAGCCCTCCTGCATCACAAAGTCTTGGGCGCTTCTGCACAGCATGAGGTTTTCCGGGGCAGGCATCCCAGGCAGCCAGCCAGGCCAAAACTGAAATAAGGCTCAGCATAAAAAGGATGTGGAAGATTCATTTACAAAACCATTTTCAAGAAAGCAAAAAACTAAAAACAAAAGAATGATCTATTATCTGTCACAATCTCTTACACCCTGGCAAGGAACTATGTCATAAGTGGCTTGAATAAGTAGGAATTGCAGAACTGGAGGAAAGGTAGCATAAGTGCTAAAATAGCCTAAACTACACGGTTGAACTTGTCACTTTATTTTTGTATGGCCTATACATCTATGTTTTGGCATATGGATCCTATCCCTATTACAGCTTCATTTCATTTTCACATAAAACTTACAGCTAATTTATTTGCTTAGTTTCAGACAACAAAGCAATATTAAACTATCAGTGAAAAGAATATTCTGTCAGACTCATTGTCTGTGGAAGCATCACCTATAAATCTATAGATTATAACTAATTTGCCAGGAAGTTAATGAAGTTGATGTATGATATTGTGTCATTTACGAACTCTACCTACTGAGTAAGAGCATCATAAAATGCAGTGGGTTTAAGACTGATGTGATTTTTCACTAAGTCTGCATGTGCTTTACTATGCCTTGGACTTCTGATAGAGGCAGCAAGTATATCCATATTAAAAAAATATATAAAGGAAAGTTAACTTGTTTCTTTCCTACATTATGCAGTCCTTCCATAATGCTTCGTTAGTTTCCAGCTCCATACAAGCATCACTACAGCGTTACATAAATACAATAATAAAACCACAAACCACAGCCATACGCTTTTCCTTCCATGGGAAGATCCCATAGCACTTCCCCAGCATTAATTAATTAAGCCCTGCAGCACAACACTCCTCACTGGAATAAGATTTATCTGTGCACATCTCTCCACTCAGGCGCTAAGGAGTCTGTAGCTGTGTCACCACGGGTACTGTCCCATGATGGCCCAGTGAATAATAAATAAATATTCATCTAAAAAGACATGCACAGCATTATGCTGACTGCACTGATCCTACAGACATGACCTGGGAGGGCAGCAGCCCCGCCAGCCAGGTTGCTATTCAGCACGCACTGTTATGTCTTGGAAGCAGCAGTTGTTTGGGTTCCCCTCTGACCCCAACCCTATGACCGCAGTTATCAGCGTCCTCAATTAACGATGAGATTTACAGTTCCTGTGAGTCACAGGAAGCAGGATGGAACTACTGCCAGTGCCTCCAGAGGAAGTCTCAGGAGTGCTCAGATGGCTGAAATATGGCCCAAGTGGCTGAAGAGCTGCTTGTCGGCTGCTGCTGCTGCCAAGCTCAATCTGTGGCATGGGTGGAGTGGGTGGGCAGACATCGATGTGCCCCTCGGTTGTCAGAGAAGTGTCCAGTTGCAGGCTGTGGGGGCAGCCAGTTGCTTAGCCTCACTATGGCTTTTGGCATGTGCTGCCCTAGTGTCCCCAGACCTTGTAGGAACAGCCTTCATCTTGAGCTGAAGCCAATCGCTGCGACAACAGGTGTAGGAAAAGCTGACTTGAGGTCTGTTGTAAACACACTGGAAATTATCAACCAAAATTTTTATCTCAGATGAATATCTCTGGTGCTTAGCAACACCTTATATTAAAATTCTGTTTTAAAATAGAGTTAATTAAGCAATTAAGGATGGCAAGGCTTATTTTATGGCACCATTTACTCATAGTTAGATTGTGCTGTAAGGTTAACTGCACGAGGCATGTTTTATAGCCTCGTGAATTGCTGTCTTCCTTTACTCATAGCTTTTATTATAGATTATAATGAACCCTTTTTATGTATTTTAAATTATTTTTGATAACAAAGTGGTTGTCTTATTTGCCACATTATTATAAGATGCTGTCACCTAGAGTTTAGATACAGTTAGAAAATACTTTTGCACTACATTAAACAATGGTGTGCTAAATAGAAGTGGAAAAAAAACAGCAGCAACATTCATCACAAGTTAGAAACATAATGGATTGAACATGCAGAAAATATTGTGCTGCAACATGGAAAAGGAGTCTATGTGCAACAGAAAAAGTATTGTTTATGAGACTGATGCAAAGCCATAGGGTAAGAACTACTTAGATGTGAATCAAAATGACACATTTTGATCAGAAAATGTTATAATTTTCAAGAGCAGTGCTATCAAATTAGCAATCCTGTTTCTTATTATGAGCTGTTTTCTACTAAAGAGCCAAACAAAAAACTTTTGGATCTACAAGCAAAACTGTCATCATATTCATGTCATCAGATGAAACAGGCTGAAATTCTATCTTAATCTAAATTTAATTTCATTCAGAAAAACAATAACATACTAAACAGGAAAACATTCAAACAAGTGCTCTTCTTAAGCCAGGGCATCAGTAATCTTGTAGCAGGATTTAAAGAATAATATGCATTTATTTAAATTTTGCCATAGCAGGAAGAGTCCTTGAGAAGACATCTCCTTGATCAATAATGACACACCAGTGATTTCTTGAGACAAATAATATGTCAACACAGATTTTACATCTAGCTCCTCACCAATCACAGACCCATCTGTTTCTGCTGCATTCACCTTCTGCCTGCAAAATACTTAGCTGAACCAGGGGGAAATCCCCTACTGAAAACCTTAGATCTCTCCTTCTTTATTTCACAAACAAGCACCCTGCATTTCTCTTTAAATTGTTAAATTTATGGTGAATTTACTCTCTCAGCTGAGGACACTTCTGTTGTATCAGAGACTGTACGAGGTTTGACCTCCTGAGGTTGTTGCACCACATGTAAAGCCACATTAAATGTGAGCTGATACTTGGTAAATCTTTGTGCAGCAAGTTTTATTGAGCAGCACTGAAGTAAGGCAGAAGGAGTAAGGCAAAAATCTGGATATACGAGACAGAAGGACAAGAATGTATCAGGTAAACTTGCATGAACTCAAAATCTGGCACAAACCAAACCAACAACAGCATCTAATCACAAATACTGTGTATGTAGAAAGCATGAGAATTGTGCAAACACGCTTCCCAGGAAGCTGCATTTTCCCCTATGCTTGAGCTAACGGCCCATCTCTCACCTGAACCGAGGCTGTGTGACTCCCTCTCTGCTTGATACACGTCTCAGGAGGATGTGATGATACCCTTCTGGGAACAGCAATCTGCATTCACTTTCCCCTTTTCGTGCTAATTATTCTAATTGACTTGTGGTTGTATGTACATGGCACCAAACGCTGCCACAGCTGGCGTGTAAAGCTCACAGGTACTTTCCCAGAAGCAATTTCCAAAGAAACCTATCGCGAATCAAATTGCTAGGAAGGTCACAGTTGCATTAAACTCATTGCTGCCTCTTTCCTAAATAAATTGTGTTTTCTGAAACAAATGTGTTAACAGGTAGCAAATAAAGAATCACAAGGGGCCAGTTAATCTGTTCTGAGGCAGACAAAAGCCTTCAACAGATGTCACTGTTGCTAATACAGGACCAAGCTTTTCAGCTACTTCTTTTCTGGCTTCCATAAAAACAACCAGAAAATTAGTGATTATTCATACATCCAACTTGTATACACTCTTATAGAATCATAGAAAACCATGCCCCTTAATACAACATCTAAATGTTTCTTGAACACCTCTAGGAACAGCAACTCAACCACCTCCCTGGGCAGCCCATTCCAGTGCCATTGCCTGTACCTGACCAAAAGGAAGTCCCCTAAATTAAATAGGATAGTTGTTGAAAATCTCTAAAGAATGGTGAGAGCCCTATCCCCACTGTGAGTCAAACCCTGCCCACCTTCCTCACTCAGAAGTAAGATGGCATCCGTGGTCTGCAGCAGAAGGAACACAGACAAAACCTCATGGAAGGCAGTTAGGCTCCATGTGGTTTTCTAGCACTACATTGCCAGCTCTTAAGATGTATCAACTTTATGCTGAAAACACTGTAAAATCATTATCATTATGTTACTGTGGTGGCTCACAGAATCCAACTCATATGAGCTTACCCTTACATTGAATATCTGGGCATCAGTCAATTCATATTCATTGTATACTCATTCTACAGAAGGACAAATGGCAACGTCCTAATTCTTGTAACTGCAACAAACACGTCAGGAGCCCTGAAAAATATGCTGTGTGCAGAGAGTGCACCCGAGCGGTGGATTTATCTACACTGTGATCTGAATCACTTAACCAGAAGGCAGAAATAATTCTTGGTGATCCTTCCAGACGTTTATTGCAACCAGGCTGGGTGCAGAGTATATGCTGCTAAATCTAACAGTGCTGACGAGACTCCCTTTGCTGTCACTGACCTTTACAAACACTGACCCAACTGGCTGTTATGCTGGTTCCCTTGATCTAATCATCTAACAGCACCAGTTTAACAAAATGATTTCCTGAACAAAATCCAAATTTAACCATGACAATCGTGTAAATAGATGCTTTGCCCTTGTTTTAGGCATGACACTTCATTAGATTATAAATATCAGAATTCAAAGGTCATAAAGAAAACTCAAATGCCCTCTATAAGAGTGCTTCAAGGGCTAAGCCAGCATACTTCTAAATAGAAATATGAGAGCAATCTGAACAAATTTCAGACTGAAGTTCACAAAGTGTAAAGCATCCTCGTATTTACAAGATCAAGTACAATGAGGTCTTCACACTTTAGAAGAACAAGATCCATACATTCTTTATATAGCACAAATCAATGTTTCATGGCTAGATAATGGACCAATAACTTTGTCTCCTGAAGGACTGCTGAGGATTAAATGAACACAATTAAGTGAGAAATATAAGTACTTACAGGAAGAGTTTTAAATGGATTAAATCATAAACTACACATAATAGCTGTATGCAAACACACTTGAGGTCACATCATCTTTCTTCTTGGAAATCTATTATATGTAGTCAGTGAAAGCAGTGAATTAAATTTATGGGAAGATAAAAGACCACACAGTCACACAGACATTTGCAAAGGCAGCACAATCAAACAAAACTACTTCATTTCAGAGCAGGAGCTCTCAACACCAACTAGAATGTATGATAGACCAAATCCAAAGTTACCAGTTGTTTCCTGCAAAGTGATGCATAAGTGAATCTCTCTGAATGGGCTTCAGAACAACCTGTTCCCAGCCTCATCTCTCACCTGTGTCCTTGCAAAAAGCAGCAGGAAATTGGCAATAATTGCATAAAGAAGCAAACTACACATGTATTTTCAATCTAGATGTTCTCCGCTCTCCTCTGATCAAGAGTTGATCTTGCTTGACTTAAATAAAATATTTATGAATTTTCAACATACAGTTTCTTCAAATACTGAATTGGCTATAACCTAGTAACTTAGGCTTGTCAACTTTCTTCTTATGTGCATCTCTTCATTACAGTCTTCTTGTATCACCTAGGCTGCCTCATTTTGAAAGAGGACAAGGATGGAATAACCCGGTTCTTAATAACAGCAGTGAAACGCTACAAGCTATTCAAAGGGTGAAGAATTCTTCAGAAATAAATGAGACACTAGTATTCTTTGTTAGATAAAATATTTTCAGACCAAGTTAAAGTTTTTGGTCCATCCAGCATTAATGAGAGAAATAAAAAGTGATGAACCTTGGTATTCTGACCTTGGCATTTATAAAACAAAATTTTCTCAGCTACCATAGGTTGATTAGGCTGCTTTAAGCAAATCTGTCTTCATTGTAACTCCAAAATAAAGGAGAAAACAAAATTTTAAAATTTACTTCAGGAGTAGCTTCAGCTCAAGCAACATAAGCTCTTCTTCAGCATTTTAAGATCACAGTTTTATCAAGGAGAAAAATGTTTACAGAAGATGAGGAAGATGGCTGGCCATGGCTACTGCCATTACAATAGTTGTTTCAAATCCAGCCTACAACAGATTTTGGATGCCATCCCAACCCCTGGGAAGGGAGAAAGCAGCCCATGGACAGTCAGCAGCAAGAGCTTGCAGTCTCTCACACAAACCAGCTTCTTTAGTTTTCTATAATGAATATGATTGAACTGTACAGGAATTTTAACCATATTTACTTTAATCAGTGTCCACTGAGAAGCAAACAGATTTACTATCACAGCATATCACATACAAGAAGAATATTTTAAGATAATTATGAATCATTGGGCACCACTATTTTTCTTTCATTGCATACTGACAAAACCTTTCTCCGGGCTCTAAGATGTTGCAAAAATGTGAACTATTCCATGGCTACAAGGTAGTGTGCAGGTGTTGCTTTTATTAGTCATAATCACATTATCCTCATGTGTGATATTACCTTTTTTTCCCAATAACTGTCCTGAATCTCAAATACTACAACAAATGTTACCCATCCAGCTAACAGCACACATCTGACTGGGAAATCTCTGATGTAAAGTGAATGAGGTCAGATGGGAGAGACATACAGCACTAAAAAAAGAGAAGGGCAACTCACTGCCATCTGTTTGCCATTGGATTAATAAACAGTTATTGAAAAACTCACAAATAATAAAAAGTCTGAATTATTAGGACTAGAGCATGTTTTACAAATTAACTTTTCAAATTGAAGCAGTAATAAAACAATGATATGCATTTTAAAAGCCCCTCTAAATCTTTAACGTGTCAAGGGACACACTTAAAATCGATTTGGAGATATACATTTCAACAAAAACATAAGCTGGATAACGCTTTCTTCTCCAGCAAGAGGTGGGACCTGACCCTTCCAAAAACTTTGCACAATGCACTGAATTTCATTCCCACCCATAACTCTCACTTGCGAAGAGCTCTCACGCACCATGTTGACTTCCACAGGATTCCACCTGAATGCACACTCAACAATCAACATACTTTCAGGCTTTACATATTTGGGGTATTTTAGAAAATGGTAAATAAGCAGCACTGAATCGCTGAAGGGGCAGGAGAAACCATTCAATTTATGCCAGACTTTTTTCAGACAATATGTTGAATGAAAAGAATGAATAAAACTGGAAACTGAACCATAGCAAAGCTGACAATACACCTACAGATATTACTTCAGCTTAATAATATTACAAGTCTGGAGTTGTAAAAGCTTGCAGTCGGTTTCTTAGAGCTTTTTGTTTCCAGCAGCAGCCACACTTCAGTAATCACATAACCACTTGCTCTTACCAGAAAGCAGTTGCCTACCTGTGATCACATCCTGCTTCAATTTTCCAGTTGAAAATCAGATATAATGCCATTTGGAATTGTTGCCTTAACTACAAACACAGCCTGAAAGGTTTGAAAACAACAGATGCAAAAATTAAAATTAAAAAAAAAAAAAAGGGCTCTACAGTTATCTGCTGATATTGTAATCCTTTTTTTTTTTTTTAATCGACTGCAGAAACATGCTGCGTGTATTTCAGCAAGCTGTACAACTCTGCACATCCAGACGACAAACTTCAAGATTGAACTTCTTATCACACACCAGCGAAATCCTATCATGCAAGGGCTTGTGCTCAATCTAATCCTTACTTCATAAGTAAACTACTGAACGTGGCTTCAAATTTCTCTGTTCCTCTCTTTATTCACATAAAATATCATGCATTTCAACAAGATTTTGCCTGATATGCATGCATTCACTTTTGAAGAACAAGTTAGTTTTCCATCTAACAATTACTGGAAGGAAAATCAACAGCCTACATTTGATCATTGGGTTTCTATGGCCAGAAATGTCAGAACAGGTTGGCAGTGTATTGGCAGTTTCAAATCCAGCAAGTAGCTTGAGATAGTCTCTCTTTTTTAAAAAGTTAAATAAATATAATAAAGCCATATGTATCATAGAAGAAATCAAAGTTGTTTTCTCCTTTCTTGTTTGTGGCACTCCAGCTTGGCAGAAAATCTGACATTTTTGGAGGCCTTGAAGCATTTTATTCACACCTATATTCATAAAACAATGACTGTCTACTATAGAATTCGCACAGAAAACAGGGATAATTGAAAAGTAACTAATTCAGTATGGTTTCTCCATATAGAAACTGCCCCAGGTCTTACAATATATGGGAGCCATCTCTAGAGGTGAAAAGGTAGGAGAACTTTTTTGACATCGTTGTGCAGGTCGGCTAACTTGAGATTCAATCAAAAGTGGCCAGGACAAAAATAAGAGAAGAAAAGAAGTATATAAAGAAGATGAACAGTGAGAGACAACCTGGCTTTTTATCATTAGATTCTTACACAAAATTTAGATGCAGAATATAGAATAATGTTGAAAGACATCAGTGAAGGTCTTAGGAACCTGAGAATAATAATTAAAAAAAGGATCATTGTTAGAATGACAGAAACAAGTCATCAGAAATAAATCATTCTGTGATCCTATTGCCTTGAATCATAAGAACACCACTGAAGTTTTTTTTTTTTAAATATAGTCTTAACATTAACTATTCTAACTCAATATATTCTTTAATAACAGTCCATTTAGGTCTCTTGCATTCAACATATGCAAAAAAAGCATGAACTTTCATGGAGCAAAAGAGAGCCTTTCCCATCTACACAGTTACTTTGCTTACTTCAAGAACCTTGTCTGCTTGAATATGTTTTTCAAACTCTAATTTGATTTTCTAGCTGGCTTCACAAGCTACTTCTAGTCCAACCGCTTTGCAAATTTTATTGCTTGTCCTTTTCTCAGGACTGCCTCCAGCTAGATGGCTGCAGCATCTTCTACAGCCATGGACACAGGAACCTGGAAGGCTGCTCCATCTCCGGGCACTGGGAAGTGGTCTCACTGCTGGCCAGCAGCTCCCCTGCCTGCAAACAAAATCTATGCTTTGTTTTAATTATTTGCTTTCTGGGGAAAAACGTTCCACTTGCTGAAAAGAAACAGTCCTATAATGAGAGCCAGCTTAATGACTATGGTTGCAGCACACTGTGATGTAAATTGGAGAAACTGAGCTCAGCATCATGCTAGGCTAGTGAGCAGTGAGTTATTTTACATGGTGTTTTTTTTAAGCTGGATACGTTCACTCCCTTTAGGGGATAATCTGATTTCTTTGCAAGCCTGTTTATGATGAAGTTATCCTGTGGAAATTAATTTTTCAGTCATAATACGTGTATTTTGATAGCAGTTTTTTTTGTCAAATTGCTTCTACTGTAACAGCACTATTTACAGCCTGCTGTCAAAGTGAAGTAAACTGGATCTCACATAACATTAAACAAACTTTGCATTAATAAAGAAATATTTTTCTCAAAATACTGGCTTGTCCTCCCCTCTTCTTGATTATAGCTCACTGACCTCTAAGAAGTTGCAGTTCATCCACATATTTATATATGCATAACACTCGCAAACAGCAGCTTGGAAGCATTGTTTTACCAACATTAAAACAACATATTGATCTTAAAATTTCCTTCAAACCTTATAACTATTTTGTCCAAACTACCTGCTCCAAAATCCCCACAAAGGCAATTTGAAACAGCATTCACTCAGCAAGATTATTAAACAAAAGAGAGATTTAAAAGAAGCAAAAATCTACCAGCTTCTAGATCTGGAACAGATTACAGAGGATTTTTTTAATGTACCCAGAAAAAGCCTTTGGCAATCTATTAA
This sequence comes from Gallus gallus, assembly GCF_016699485.2. Taxonomy (NCBI): domain Eukaryota; kingdom Metazoa; phylum Chordata; class Aves; order Galliformes; family Phasianidae; genus Gallus; species Gallus gallus. The sequence continues at coordinate 21,224,161 of NC_052540.1, forward strand.
TCTAAATCAGATCAATCTAAACTCTCTTTGATGCTAAGACTAGAGTTCCACTATAGGTTATCTCCAGATAGCAGACTAGCTCCTCAGTTCCTACTTGCAATGGACCACAAGCAGAGCTGAGTAATTTCAATGCAACACACGACGCAGCAACGTGCAACTCCGCTCCCCAGCTAGTTCCCAGCCATGGCAGTGGGCAGTGCTGAGCAGGGTTTGGGGAGGCAATGATGAGCTCTCCAGCTCATGCAAAGTCCTGAGGTGTCATAGCGGGAAGCACAGATTAGTAAACTGGTGAAAGTAAGAACGATTATAGTAAGGTTGGGCAAAGCTTCAATTGATGTTGCTTTCTAATAGTAATCGGGGAAAAGGAGGGTTTACAGGTACTGATTTCCACTAGGAAAGAGGAATATTTCATTGAAAAGTGGACTCCAGGGCTGCAGCTTTTATCAAAAGATATTAGTTTCCATGGAGAGCAAAACACAGAGCCTTTGCTGCAACTCTTTACAAACACACAGAGAAGGGACATTCGGTAATATGTTTGCACTGAGTAGACTGTTTCCATGAAGTTTATCTCTTCGCATGTGGTTAAGACATATTGACTTTATTTTCACTTTTAATTAGGAAAACAAAGACGGACTGTAGGACCATGTCTGAAACCCAAGGAATGGTAACGGGAACCCAAGGAATGGTAACTGGAAGGAAGGGTAACCTTGACATTGCCAATATTCATTATTTGTTCAGGAATCCCTAATTGATTTCCTTCCAAATTTTATTTTCATATTTTTAAGCAATAGGGTATGACAGCAAAGCCAGCTGGACAAATTAGGGGACTCTGAATAGGGCAAAATTAAATAAGACCACAGAAGCATAGAAATCCAAAAAGCAGAAGTCTTTGAGTGTAAGATGCTCTACTGCCAACATAGATAGCAATATGCTAGAAAATATCACAATATTAGTATATTCTTGGCTCCAACTTCACAAAAACATGGCAGGCAAAAGAACTTACGTCACTGCCATAAAACAAATAGCAAACAATTTTATAATTCCCCTCCCTCACTGAAGAGACAAGCAAGTGTCACTCAGCTATCCTTGCATTTCATCTACATGTCTTGATTCACAGCAGGAAATTGTACAAAGAAGTCATAAAGGTTCTGTAATTCATTATGTTGTCATTATCGTTTGTAATCTTCCTGTAATTAGGTATCAGTGGGTTTCCTTGGAGAACATATGATTGAGACTTAAATTGCAGCACATTCTCAGCAGCATATGACTGCAACTGGAGTGTTTGCTCTGTAGTGTTTCTCGAGTGTATACTTAATATATCAAGGTTTTTTTCTGTGTGCAAGCCTGTCTGCCAGGGAATGTGTGCTTATTGCTGCACACGCTCCTTGCTTCTGAGGGGCCTGTGGTTGTTTGGGTTGGATCCCCTCATTGCATGAAACAGTATAAGCAACACGTCCACAGGTGTGACTATATATAATTTTCTTAAAACCATTTACAGTTTTATGATGCCAATTATTTATTTCCTATAGAGTAATATACACTAAGTAGTTCCTATAATAATTTGGTATCAATATTTTGCTTTATGATTCATCTGATAACCCTCCAAAAAACTGGTTTTAAAATGCCTCAGTACACACCACTATTAATCTTTCTTTCCAGTTTATCATCAGACAGCTTCGTATCCTCAGAGAAATATTGATATAGTAACACAATTATTTTAGTCTTGCACTTTCTGCTACATCAGTGCTCAGTTTTATTAGAACATCAATAAACTTGTTCAGATCTCTATGCAAAATATATATGCAGAATTTCCATTGTGACACAGTGAGTAACCAAGTGAATTACATGCGTTCTCCTGTGCATGTATATACACAATCTATGGCACTGGAAACCTAGCACCAAAAACTCTAATTACCTGCATAATTAAATTTACTAATTCTGTTTTAAGCATGACATCATTCTACCACTTACAATCAAACTCTCTATCCAGTTATCTCATAATCACAGTTTCCAATGAGGTCACATCCTCACATTCTTATCGTTGGTTTCAAACACTTGTGATAAAGTTTTAAAAATAACTTTAGAAGTCTTTTAAAATTCAAATGAGACTAAAAGATACATCTCATTACCCATGACTGCTATTGACAAAAATAATACAGCATCACAGGGCTCCTATCTCCAATCTATAACCGGATCCTGAGCTATTGGAGTAAATGATAATCTGTTCAGCAAATGAGAGTTTCTGACTTCTCTGTCAACTGTCTCATAAGATGTCCACCAAATAATCCCAGTTCACCACTCATGCAGAGTTTGAGCATTCATGGTTTCTTCTCTCTATTTGTGTCTACTTGTTGGACTATATCTACCATTGGACTGACTAGAATTTCCCACAGGAAGCCAGGCTACCTATATTTCTATTTTCAAGCCTTATTATTACAGGAGAGCAGCATACTAAATTCACAAGTACTTTCTGAAGTTGTTCAGGCCCCTGTGCATATTGCAGTGGGTGCTATGCAAGGACAACCACACTAAGACCTTGGTTTATTAATTGAAATTATTTTTACCTAACCCGTGAAAAAATAACCAATTTTAAGATGATATCCTTCCCCCATTTGCTGAAGCCAGTTCCTTGATTCAGAGACCACATTGGTTTAATCCAAATTGCTTCTGATGCAAGCTGTAGTCCTCTAATGAGATAATGAGATATACCACTATGCATCTCTATGCCCCTGAGGAGCCTCATTAAAATTTGGAAATAGCACTATTATTAACAACAACTTTTTTTTTCCTGTGAATACATTTGTACATTATTTAGCAGGGCTACAGCAAACAGAGTAGTATCCATTATTGCTTGCCGAAACGTTTTTCCCAATTTTCTAGCTGCCCTAGTTTTGCAGCCTCCATTCCTCCATTGCAGGAGTTGTGAACACACTGGGGCTCTGATGAACTGCTGAAACTCCCCTGCCACAGCTTTTCAGCCCTTCTTTGCAACCCGTGGAGAACACATCTCATTCCCCACCGTTTCAGAGCGGTCATTTGTTCGCTCTCCTTGCTTCTTGTAGGAGAGGTTTGGATAGTCAAAACAATTTTTAATTGGATCATTACATGGATACATTGTTTCTACAGCTCCCAAGAGATGAGTATTAGTCAGGAAAACATAGAACTGGTGTACGAAGATACAAAATTGGTTTAACACATTAAGGAGGTGGCCCAGACTAAAACATGAGTGGGGAAGCCAGCAGTGGACTTTCTCTCTGTATTATGCATACACATTCACACATGCATATAGAATCATAGGATCATAGAATCTCTCAGGTTGGAAAAGACCTTAAAGATCATCAAGTCAAACCACAACCTAACCATACTACCCTAACTCAAACAACCCTTCGCTAAATCACGTCCCTGAGCACGACATCCTAATGGTTTTTTAAACACATTCAGGGATGGTGACTCAACCACCTTCCTGAGGAGCCTATTCCATATGTATGGGTGCTGCTGAAGTTTAGCAGGTCAGTTGCTCTGGCAACTTGAGAAATAACCACAAATTCCAACAGGAAAACAGGCTGCTGCATGCTAATAGTGGGCAGCAAAACAACAGCAGACACATGGGAAACTTATTCATCACATGCACGACTGCTTGCTGCACGTTCTCATTGTGTTAGTGGTCTGCTTGTTTGCATTCAAGTGTCTTGTAATCAAAATAAATAAACAAACAAAATGGTTATAGCTGAAAAATAGCAAAAATCTACTTCAGATAAAAATAACATTTCCAGTAAAGTTGATGTGGAATAAAAATAAGCCATCTTTGATATTCCACCCTTCCTTCTACATGCTCAGCTTAGGCCGGCCTATACAATTTCCCCTTTCCTAACAATCCATAGCAAACATGTAAGGTAAAAAGCAATACTTCCAAACTCTTCAGGAAGAAGCCTGCACTCCCTTTTATTTTCTTTCACTGAAAAAAGTTATGACAGCTTTGGAACACTGACTTTTCTTACTTCAAAATTCACGCTTACTGCTCGTCTCTTAAAATAAAGCATTTAAATATCTTTTTTTTTTCCTCCCTGAAATATAACAAGGAACAGATGTTGTCGAGCCAGAACCGCCTTTCATTTGTGATCATTCTGGGACATTTCTGAAAAGTTAACTTGAACCCACATTGCCAATTTACATGGATAAATCCATGGCCATGTCTTGCTTTGCTACACTCCCATAGCTTCCTCCATGGGTAAGCAAGGCACACATAAACTAACTTTAAATGTCCATATATTCTGCTCCAGTACCCTTAAGTGCACATAAACACAACTGGGAAAAAGATGCGCTGGAAGGACTACACAATATCATAGTTTCATGAGCATACACACAAATACGGATAAAGTATTCTGGACTGAAAACAGCTGTGTAAATGAAAAACATCTCTCATGTAGAAGAAACTCAGTATGTCTTTCAGAAATCTCATGGGGTTAGAGAAGGTTTGAAATGTGTCCTACATTTTGCACAAAGGATGACAATTTTTTCCTTCTTTTAACACTCCAATTTTCTGAAAAATCAAGGCATTACGTTTTTTACTGAAATATGAAAGCTAAACAGCCTTCTATGCACCATATTAGAGTGAGATGCATTAAAAAAAAAAGACAACATTAACATAATTAAAAATAAAAATAAGCATCCTTCTCATTTTTGTTTATTAAGCCAAAATGTAATTATCGGAGACATGCTGTACTGGATGTTGCCTTTGCTAACGATGAGCCTAGCATTGCAAGCAGGCTGCTTCCTCACCACATATGCATATTTATGTGCCCATTTGTAAACATTTTATTTAGTTGATTCTCAGTCATCAGTTTCTAAGAATTTTAAACACAGTTTAATTAAATTCCATGGACTTGCAAACAATTACCATGCACTTATTTCAGAATATTCTCAGCAGCAAAACGTTCAGTGTGTTATTACAATTTTTGGTAATCACAAAGTGTCATTTAATTAGGAGTTAAGATACTGGGGCTATAACTCATCTCAGAGCAAGTAAAGTGTTAAGTACAGCAGTAAATTAATTTAGGCCAAGCTGAGGAGAGCAGCATAGCTTGTTGCCATTTGGGGAGCTCTCCTCTCCTACTGCTACACAGAACAACCAGAGCTGCCTTGCAGTTATGGTAGCTGTGCAGGGAAGGCCACTGCTCAAGCTGAAATGATGAAAGTCAAACTCTTGTGTGGTTGAAGGTCTCATTAAATGACTTTGGGACAATACAAGTGAATGTGCAAGAAAAGAATGTTAAGATGGCAAAAGGCTTCCAGTGTTCTTGCTCAGCATCCTCTCTGTGTAACAACAGATAGAAAATAATCTAGTTAGGCAGGATGCAGTGAAAACTGAAAACGAAACAACCAGACCAGAAGACAGAAAGTAAATGAAAATATATCCAAGGATTAAAAATTGAGCAATATGAGAAGGATCATGTCATGAAATGTCATCAAGAAGACTGAATGCTCAAGTAACAGCTTTTTTCCTTGCTGAAAATGTGTGATGCTGACAGGAGAGAGAACCCCTCCATGATGTGGGACCCTTGACCCATCCAGAAGGCACCTCTGGGAAGTGGTATTGACTGCAAATGGTGATTAAAGAGCTCTTCTGTGGTCTTTTTCCAGGTATCGAGTGTTTTCCCTCTGTCTTCCAGCAATCTGCTTACACATACCAGCGCTTCTGCAGTTGGATGCAGGTAACAAGGTCAGTTCTTGCTAAATTCAAGGCCTTCTCAAGTAATGGTATAAAATCACCTGAACTTCTCACCTCTTGAGTCTTTAGCTGCCCTTGTCAATCAGGTTACCACCACTGGCAAAGACATTCATAATTTAGGAATAATTCCTTGGAAAATGAATATTTCTGGACTGGGCCTATGCTGTTTCTGCTCAGGGACCGATTTGAAGTTGCTCTGCAAATTGTGTTTGAAGATTTTAGAACCTGAATGCATGCTGAAAACTTGGATGTTCCGGAGAAGTACAATGCACATGTCTGAAGGACCAGACAGATGACGTGTGGACCAACAGCTCCTTTTCAAAAGAGCAAGATGTAAAACTCAGGCTTAGGAGACCAAAGAGAATGCCCAGATGGAGAAAATTACTATGCAAGCAAAGAGTATAAGCATTAAAATCTATCTTTTCAGTGAAGTCAGCAGAGAGATCTCTCAATAGAAGTGTGATGTGATAAGGAATTGTGTTCCTCCATGAACAATACAGCATTCAGAGATACAGAAGACAGATCAGTAGAGGAGAAGATAAGGGTAAAGACTGAAGCAAAGCTAAAAAATGTAAAGAAAACTGTTATCAGGATTTAACCACACAGGAAATCATAAAGTAGAACTGAGTTTTAATCACCTCAGCATTATAGCTAAAATAGTAGTTTTTTTTTTTTTAAAAGCTAAAGTAGTTTTTTAAAAAGTGACATTCATGTCACTTCTTCCAGTCTCTCTAAATGACTGTGCACAGAAGTCCAGAACCTTGTCTTCACCTAAAACATCAAACCCCAGTGACCTGTTTGCTCCAGGCAATCTTTTGAGACACTTTATAGTTATGCATGTTAAACATATTGAGCAGCGCTTGATAAGATATAAATCAGTGCATTTCCATATCACTAAGCTGTGACTTTCTCTAATTGAAGGTCAGATTTTTCCTCTTGCAGCTCCTGCTTTTACATGCATTTCTTCTGGACTCTGCAGATGCCACCTCTCCTGTGGTGCATAAAACTTCAGCTGTTTAATTTATGTGTCCAGAAAGGTTTCCTGGATATTACAATTGAAGTTTTTACATTGAGCTGAGATTCTAAACAGACTAAGGATACTCTTCTATTGAGCACAAAAGCGACAGCCTCCTACAGACCTCATCCGAAACTCCACAATAAAGAAGATTAAGATCATAAGACCCAGCATTTCACAGTAAGGAAGCACCAGTCTGCTCACTATATGGTCTATTGTGTACACTTACTGCTCTGCAGTCCTTGATACACAAACTTTGACATATTTTTTCCTGCAAGTTATGTTCAGTGAGTGAGTGATTAATGAATTACATCTTCCATTGAGCTTTCATGCATATAGTCCAGTTTCATTTGAAAACAAAGTTAGTAAGTCATCTAGGTAGCTTTCTAGCACCTAGAGACCACAATAGCTGCACAGGATCCAATGATACTCCCTCTTTCCTTTCATCCCTCCCAGGTGAAATGCCAGAGCTAGAATTACAGCCTGAAATCCTGTGCACTTGCTGAGTAATTTAGGTATTATGTTCTAAGGCCCCGTTATGCTCCATCAATTGTAACACTTAATTGCTATTAAGAATTCCACGATAAAACAGTACTAATTATAATCATATATTCATGTTGGTTATGTGTCTTACAGTAAAACAATTTAGACTTTGTAAGCATTTATCAAAATTGCCAACAAGAAATACAGAGATTGTTACTGAGACAGTTCTGAACTGAGCTACAGTTCTTTCTTGCCTATATTCAACAAGAAAGTTCGATGACATCTATTCCAAACTGGAATGTCATAAAGACAGTCACGCAGCAAAGGGAGAGCCAGCACTGGGTCGGTAGGTACTGAAAAATAGATTTGGGACTTGTCAGCAAAAATGTAACACTAAAACCTGTGAGCATGAATAATAGTGCCCTAAAGAAGCATATAGATACTGAACAGAACAGAAAGCAAAATATCAGTGTGGCTCTATGAGCAATTTGGGACACTCTAGAAATGTAAGGACAAATATCATATTGTCAGAAAAAAAAAAAAAAAAAACCTGAAGAAGGCCAATATATTACAGAGTTAATATAAAAATTCAGAAAACACACCAATCTCATTGCCTGCAGCAGTAAATGAAGTAGAAGGAAATATAAAGTGCAATTCACGGACATGGTATATTGAACTGGGAACCGGACGTAACCTAAAGACAGTATTTGGAAAGGGTTGTCATCTCTGAACAAAGGAAAAGTCATCTACAAATATGACATATAATTCTCATATATATTATTTTGTTCTGCATTTTTGAGGCTATATAACTGTTGGTGTATTCCCCCTACAGATTTGTGAGGGAGGTATTTCTGCTGTAATATGCATGAAGGAAAACAAAATGGCGTTACATTATTCACTCAGAGAGACGATAAAGACTTCCAGGCTTGTTGCTTGGCCCACCACAGAGTGTTTGGAGCAACAAAGCACTGTTTTCATGCTCCTGAAAATGAACATACTAGACCTCGAGAGTGAGAAGACAAGCTAGAAGTTTGTGATGCTAAACTCAAGTGGTGGAGATCGTATTATTGCCATTGGTAGCAAAGAACATAAATCTTGTGATAGATCAAATTCGGTTAGAATTATAACAAGCATTGGTCATATTTCCCATTGGATGTTTTGAAGATACATCCACACAGTGCAAACAGGCACAATATAAATTTTCCTAAGTGTACACCAGCAACGAAATAAGAGCAGGAGTAACTCTTCTATTCGCTTCATTTTCCTTCTCAGATCTTCCAGTTTTCAATGGAGTCTAACAGCTTTAGGTTTACTTGAGCTCTCCTATCTTCTCCTAGCAGTGACTGAGCTGTGTCCCTCCCCACCGAGGCAGTAGTGTCAATGTGCTGGACCTCTCAAGACCCAGCATGGCCCATCTCAGTATAACAAAAGCCTTTTCAAAGTATTTTACATGATAATAGGGTAGTTGACGAAAAAGAGAAAAACAAATAAATGACCGTCACAGTAGAGAATTCCTGCAGAAGAGCAGCCTAGGAGATAAAAGAAGCAGAAAACCAGCTCCTGATAGAAATCTGAAACGTAATATGCTGATTTTTCTAAATATAATCTAAGTGCCCCCGAATCTCATAAGGTGTAGAATGATCAAAGTGTCGACGTTGACCACACCACCAAAGTCAGAGCAATTTACGGATATGTAAATAAATATGAACAACTCCAAACAATTCTCTAGAAGATTTCAGCACAAGACACAACCTATTGGGTAATCTTTACAGGACAACCAGAAGGAAAAAGGAAAGACGTGATAATGACATAAGATGTCTTTTAACAAAGAAAATAATAGCCTTATCAAAAACAGCAGAAAAGAAAACTTAATTATCAGGAATCTGTTGCAAGACATAAGCTGAGACAAACATCTAAGAGCCCATCTTGCTTTCCTGCATGGCTCTCTCTGTCACAGTATCCGAGCATCTCAAATCTCTCCATGCATCTATTCTTACAACACTGTTTTGAAATGGGGTAATATTGCTATTCCTTTTAAAGAACAGAGAACTGAGGAACATCATGCTAAGGCCACGCTCCCCAGAGGAGTCCGTGTCTTCCTTTGATTGACTCAGCCCAGATGTTCAGCTGAAAATCAAAAGCAAATCTGTGAGCAAACAGGGAACTGGATCTGAGACCCAGGCTTACCTTTTCTTAACTGAACAAACCATCACAAAATAATAAAAAAAGAAAACCTCTTTCCCTAGAGGGTAACAGTGCTACACATGGGGAAAGCAGGGTGGTAAGGCAGCACTGTCCTTTCATCAAATTCTTATCATTAATATTTCCCCGCATTACTACTCTTTCTATAAACAAGGGATAGATAAAAAGAAACTTTTCAATCTACAACAGTGGCAGGGCTGGAAGCAACAAGATACAAAAGCGGCTCCAGGGGCACTCAGTAATCAAGATGAAAACAAAATGCAATCGCAAAACACCATAGCGAATACATCTAAAGCCCACTGCTGAATCAAACGTGCTGTTAAGAATTAAACAAAAGAAGAAAAAGAAACCCTCTCTTCAGCAATAACACTAAAGCCAGATAAAAGCAGCTGGGCTGTCCTCAATCCCATTGAGTAATTTTTCACACTCCTGCATGGCAGCAGCATCTTCTGGAAGCATAATTCTCACACCCGTGGAGCCGCTGCTCTGCTGCACTGGGGACCATAGCTCTCACATGCAGCAGCCATAAATACATGGTATATACACACCAGTGGCAACCACTGATAAATTAGTGTCATGGGCTGTCCTACCCGCTGGCATCCATATCTCTTAAGATTTAGATCTGCTTACCAGCTGCATCTTCTCATCTCTCATTTGTTGTTATTACATTAAATAAACTATCATGTTATTTCTGATCAGCTCTCTCCCCTGTCCCCACTATGCTCAGGGGATGCTTTGCTTTGATTGTAAACAGCCTAGCCTTTGTAGTCTTCTGGCAATGGCTACTTCTATATGGTCGGCACCCAGCTCCCTGCCCAGAGAAACTTGCTGCTCAGCTAGCACACAAAAAAAATGAAAGAGAAAACAAACAATCAAACAAACAAAAACCCACTAAAACACAAATATATCCTTAGAAACAGCACAAAACACAGTCAACTGACAGTCAGTGCCCATCAGCTTAAAACAAAGCAAATGTAGCTGAGTTTAACAGGAGTGCTCAGGAGGGAGCATCGCTAGCGGTCCAATACACGTTGCAATAATCTCTGCTCCAACTTCCACCGAAGGCCAGAACGCTGAGAGGTGCCAACATACTTTAAAGCACGTGCAATAATAATAATAAAAAAAAAACCTTTTGTAACACCACAATATTAAATCTCGATGGAGTGACAGGTGGACACTGTAGGGTCTCAGAGCATCTGCAGTTAATAGCCTCTGTAAGACGTCAGCAACGAGGCCACCAGCTAGCACCTCCCAGCACTGCTTCCAAGAGCACATGTAGCCAAGCTTTTTATTTGACTACAGCAACAAACACCTGCCAGTAGCAGAATAAGGCCCCCAGCATTAATGTACCTCTGTTCCGTGTGATTCTACTTCTGCCTCCTGCTCGAGCTTCCGGCACTCTACAGCCCTTCTTCTATTTCCTCTCGAGTCAGAACTCCACAACACTTCCACTACAAAGTGGAAAAGGAAATGCTCATAACCTGTGTGATGAACAGGCAAAGTAACAACTCCCAGCATGACAATCCCTTAAAATACTAATCACATCAGAATTAAACCAGAAAGAAGAAATCCATCTTTCCCTTGCAAAAAATTCTTGTATAACCTGTAGAAAATTATTGCAATTCTGCAGATTCTCTCAAAGGGCCTCGTGTGACTTCAAGAATTTTGCTCCTACTCTATAAAACATATCACAGTAACTCCTGCACAAGGAGGCTGTGGATGCCCCATCCCTGGAGGCATTCAAGACCAGGCTGGATGTGACTCTGGGCAGCCTGGTCTGCTGGTTGACGACCCTGCACATAGCAGGGCGTTGGAACTGGATAATCATTATGGTCCTTTTCAAGCCTGGCCATTCTATGATTCTCTGACTGATTCTATGAATGTTCTTGGCTAAATTACACAAGGTTCTCCAATCATCATTGGAGAGAAATAAATGAATTGATAAATCATGAAAGAGCTGCATGTACTTAAAAAGGGAAAGCATAACAATGTATCAGGTGAGTGCTGTTTAAATTAGGAGTCAGTAAAGAATTCCACACTCTTAAAAATGAAATGTACTTCCTAACACATGCTTGGTACTACAGGAGCAGTGTGTAGCACTGTAGCATTATAGATATGCATAGTGGTATTTTACACACAGTGTTGAAATGGACAGGACAGGCTGTGCACTGTGGATCAGAAGATGATTTTATGCATTCGCATATCAAATGAAAAAAGGAATGTCTTGTCAGGAGTCAGTTAATAATGTGCGCTGATGTGTATGTAGGTATGCCTAGGTGTATGTCAAAGCATTTCCTCTGACAACAAGTAAGATATATGAAAATCTGCGACACGCATGCTTTTCTGGGAAATGTTATATTTCAAATTCTTACCAAAAAAAAAAAATATCCTACTCTACTATCTTCCACATAAATCAGAAAAGAAAAACAAAACATACTTTATAAATTTTCTTCAGCAGAAGGCAGAGTCAGACTCTCTTACTCACAGAGAGATGAGGTAAAGCAACATGTAAGCAAATTTCCCCCCCCCCAACATATTTATGTTTTTATAATTTCCACATGCAGTTGACACAGATGTGACATTAAGCAGACAGACAGCTATTGGCCAGAGGACAGATGTGTCTGCCCTAAGGGCACGTAGAGAAGCAAGAGCTCATGGCATGGTGCTCTGGTCATTGCTTTGCTGCAAGGCACGGCCTGCCTGGCTGAGTTAAGTGGCAGTCTGAATGGGGAGGAAGCATAACAACCACAGTCCATTAGCAGAGGGAAAACAACATGCTGACAGCATACGTTCCGAGCTGACCCTCTCAGAATTGGGTTATGTTGGTCTTTCCTGTGCAAAATGAAGAGCTTCTTGTACTTCCTGCTAGGAACAGCACAAAAGGCCTTTAGGAACCACAACTCCTGCAGGAGGGCAGCTCAGATAAAAGACACCCAGGATCAGCTACTGAACTGCAAGGGGCTGCTGCAGAGTCCTCCGGGCTTTCAGGGGAAGCCCACTGTGCCTCTTCTTTTCTGTGATTTGGAAGGAATGTTGGAAGAGTTTTAATCAGAGCTATCAATCTGGAGACATAAAGAGCCATGGATAAATTCAGGTGGTTCGTGGCTAAAGCCGTAGCTTAGTCAGGCTATAAGAAAAATTCCAGATGTTTCCTCTGATGAGCCAAGAACACTTCATTTATCGCATTAGTGCAGCTCTTGCACTGCAAACCTCATGTGCTATAATCACTACTCTAGTGCATTAGATATAATCTATTTGTGTCCATGAGCCCAGAATCCCTGGAAGGGTTATGAAAGCTCTTCCTACACCTCTCTTTCCTCATCTATCAGCACCATCTGGAAACAGGTGAGGAATCGCCCACAGGGAGTGAACTGGAAGGTACCCTCCACACATAGACATGTTGCAGTCCAACAGCTTTTTATTGTACACTACCCTCCTACTGGAGGCTGATAAAGTGCTTATGTCACCCTGCATAAGGGTACTTAGGAGTACTTCTGGAGCAATCTCATATAAGATATTCCCAAGGGGACAGACTGAGATATATCAAGTGCTTTGAGTATGCACTGAGTACTTTCATCTGAGAAGGAGTCTACAGTCGTCAGCAAATTCCTCTACTCCAAAACTGCCTGTCTAGGATGTTCCTCCTCTACACACCAATGGATCCCATTCCTGAGACCTTACACATACCCAACACAAGAGTGGGGGGGATTAACAGGATTCTCTGCAAAGAGGCAAGTCTTGGAAGGGCTCTACCACGAGCATTGTAGGCACGGACAGAGAAACTTGAGATTTGCAAGATTTACTCAGTCTGATAAAGAAATGTAAATCTTTATAAAAGGTCAGGGAATAAGCTTGCTCCTGACTCAGCCTTCAAAGGAAGAAGTCTGGAGTTCTGGTTCAGATCTCTTTTTGTTCTGAGGGGGTATTTGACTGGGATATAAAGAATTTATTGATGGGGGGAAAAAAATAAAGAAATCATTAGGAAAGTAATGCAGAGAGAAAGATAGCAGCTCAGAGAAATCTCATTGGAAAGCCTGTTTGACAGAGGAAGAATCTGTGAGCTTCGCATAAATAAATAAATAAATACAAAGCAGAGAAAAACACCATTAAGTCCAGAGCCAGAAAAAGGAACATCTATGGGAAGTGAAATTGTAGCTGGATTATGTCCCCTTTCCTTCAGAAAGGCTCTCTTGCAAGTAGACTTTGCATGAAAAAGAAAATAAATGCACAATCATAAACTGAAGAAATCATAAATAAGAAGAAAGTCTGAGACATTTTCCCCATCCTTGCTGAAGGGTATTACTTCCTAGATACAGCTACAAATGCTTTAAGAGCCACATTCTTGGGTGATATCACAACATTTGCTAACACGGAACCAATCTCAACATATTTATCTCATTTAGTTGTTTACTTCAGACCAAAGTTAACTATTGTTATGTTACATACCACCAAGGTCCTGTTATTCTAATTCCAAACTCTCCATTTCTACATCTAATTTCCTACTACTGTTTTTCTTCTAATGACTCTGATGCTACCAACAATTGACAGAAATAGCCAAACTTCTCTGCAGCACCATAGAGTAACATAACTGAATGGAAATCCATGATTTTTTTTTTTTTTTTTTCTGGATTTAAACTGCTGCAAAGCAGAATGAGTTCTTAGCCCAGATCCAGGAAGAGACATGAAACTTCCTGCAGCATTTTTCTTAAAGCAAACCTTTAACTAAGTTAAAACAAGGGGAAACAGCGGATCATTTCTCTCAGCTGTATTAGCTGCAATGCAGGGGCTAAAGAAGAAGAACAAAGAATAAGTTGCATTAAAGAAAAGGCGGCTATGGAAAACTGGCTGCCATCCCAGGTGATCTTCTGCTCCAGATTTAGTGACCACAATGAGAGCTGTGATTGTTTTAATTTGCCAGCACTGCTTTACTTATCTATTTCCATGGATTTTATAATAAGAAGGAACCAGAAGCACACTAATCACTGTAACAGTTTAAACTTCTGATCAATGGCAAATTCAAACTGAATTTATCAAGAACATTCCCTCTGCTTGTCTTATATCTACTCAACCTTGAATTATTTCTTAACAGTTCACATCTCCTTATCAGATTTTATACACTGCATAAATATTCATAAACATAATAAACACTAATTAGAGAAATCACAGACCAGAGGAAGCTACCAAGGACTTGTAAATGAACTGCAAAGCGGAATGAAATCTCTATCACTCTGCATGGATTGCAGCAGACAGAGCTCCCTTCCTCCACCTCAGTTACCCACACATACACCTCCAAGCATGGATCACCATGAAGAAAAGAGTTATTGCATCTTCAAAGTGATATCCTACTAGATAATTTTGTTTTTCATGCTCCCACATCACAGGAAAGTCAGAGGGGAATACCTTTTTCAGAGTTTCGTATCCCAGTACAGTGCAAAGACTTGATTATAAAGACAGTTTGCATTTACATATTTTACACTTCCTCATGCATGTGATGAGAGACTTCTTAAAAGTAATTTTTTATCTCTCTCCATTTGATAAACTGAATTAAGTATGAAGTCATCTTCTAAGACCAGATCACCAGGCAGTTTAGATTTGTAAAGTTTTAAAATCCAATGTATTTCTTCTCAATATCAGCATGTATGTTTTTACAGTTCCCATGTGATTGCAGTAGATGGCTCTCCCTGACAATCCTTAATTTGAGTATTTTGATGTGATACTTCCTATAGGTTTTAAGGAAAAAAAAAAAAAAGATTCCTGTTGCTATCAGTATGGATTTTATGCATCTTTCTTTCTGTCCTCCAGTTGCTTTTTCAAGGTTATCGGTACCCAGTCCTACAAAAATCAACATATTTGTTATTCTTATAGGAACCCAGTTAATAGGTGGTGTGAAGTTAACAGTGATTCCTCAGTTTTCCAGCTGAATTCAAACCTGCTCTAGAGTGATTTGTAGCATACAATATGATTTCTAACAGCTGCCTGTTTTAGCAGACATTATTAGCTTTGAAACCATGCATACAGTCTTAGAAGGTCAGAGAAGGATAAAAAACTGACAGTAAGAGGCTCAAGTAAATGAAAGTAAATACATCAAACAATCTATTTAACAGAGGCACCACATGAGTCAGTAGTGTCACCTCTTCTCTGCACAGTAAGTCAAATCTAGACAGGAAAACACTGATTTCTGAAAGTCAAGGGCAACAAGTGTCACGTAGATGAAAGTAAAGGGAAACGAAGAAAAACAAAGCAAAAAAGGAACTGACAGCTGTTACAGCAAATTATGGAACATGGCTGCAATACGCAGAAGGCTCTCATCTGCAGCACCATCACTTTGGGAATCCCAGTACTTCTGTTTGGGAAATAAACACACCTGCAGTAATAAACCCCAAAGTTATTTGCTAAAGTTATCTGCTTGAAAAGGCTTATTTGCAGGCAATATGTGAATAACCCCCACTTCCCGTGCCATGGCTCCCCTTTGAGGCTTTGCCAACACAGAGATAGGCTCCAATATCCTCTGCTCATAAACGTGCAAGATAAAATTGTGTGCATTTATCTCTGAGCTGTTCCCATAAAGGTTAGAACTTCCTACGGAAATCTCTTTA
The DNA here is from genome assembly GCF_016699485.2 of Gallus gallus. NCBI lineage: Eukaryota > Metazoa > Chordata > Aves > Galliformes > Phasianidae > Gallus > Gallus gallus. The sequence continues at coordinate 21,240,185 of NC_052540.1, forward strand.
GATCCAGAGCAGAAGGCAAACATCTCTGAGATCCAACTCATAGCCCAACCATCTCAACCCATTCCAGCAAGCCAGGTGTCACTCCTCAAGCTGTCTTTTGGCCATTATCCTGCTTAGCAGGTAAGAGCAGGTGCTCTCCCATTCTCCCACAAACCAGTCAATATTTGTTGAAAAAATCACAACAGATGTGAGAGAAGAATTTGAGCTCAAGTTGTAGCTTTTTGATTCAGCCTATGGAAAGCTTAGTTTTGACCACAGCGCAAGTTAAAAGCTGCAGGGGAAGGAGGTACATCAGCATGGACAACACGTTGTGAATTGTCTAGCTCGATTGGACCTCAAATTGTTATCACAACTCTACAAGCAGCAGCAAATAACCATAGTCTTCATTCAAAATACTTTCCTCCATGTCAGGAATTCTTTGTATTTTCTTGCAAGTAGCCTTCAATTTACAATAACGCAATTCTTATGGTGAACTCAGACACCAACTGGGTAATACAAAAACAGAGGCTTGATTACTCATATGCAGTTAATCAGCAATAGAAAGATGAGTTTTACATTTTCACAGAGCGTGAAAATTGTAAATGAGCTTTTATGTAAAGAAAACAGAAGTCTTTATCATACAGCAAGCTTTTTATTCAAATAAATAACTATTCTATTTAAAATAGTTTCCTTTGATTTTTTTCTATTATTTCAGAACACTGTTGTTGAGTCTGACGTAAAAGATACACCACAAAACTTATACCACTCTTCCATCATCAACAAGTTTCAATGCATATTGTAAAAGGATTGGAGAAAGAGAACTCACAGATCTTTCAGTAACAAAACTTTCTGAACTCAGGCATAAACTAAGATATGATGCAGTTAAAAATAAAAAAAGTCCATTGAAAATCCCACTTCACTTTGAAAAGTAAAAACTAACCAAACAAAAATCTAGACTGCATAATTTCTGTTGGCAAATACTTGTATTTATTTCATTCTTAATACATAAGAAGGGATTTATTTGCTATATTTGAATTTGATTTCAGAACATTAAAAGCAAAGTACACTGAATAATTTAAGCTTTAATGTATTTCCCTGAATGGAACATGGTCTCATGAGAGGTGAGTAAAAGAATCGGTTTACATTACACAAATGGACAGTAGTGAAAAAAGATTTCCCTAAACGCAACACGTCAATACAATTTACAATCTTTGACTTTAAGTAAACTACTATAAATCTGTTTTTCGTATTTTGGATAATGTAAAAATCTTGTAGCTGAACCATAATTCCATTTAATTCTTATGCCTGAATAATCTGGATCATTGGAAGGCAAAATGAAGCATCTAATATATGGGTAGAAAAAGGGAAGAAGAATTCAAACAATTAATCAAAGCTAGGAAAGAATAATAAACTAGTTCTCTTCAAAGTTCTGATACTTTGAAGGAAACTGGATGTAGTACAATGCAGTTTCATTCTCTCCAAATTCATTCAACAGCATCAATGTGAGTGCTTAAATATAGTAGCAGTATTTCAGAAATAAAGACAATATTCAACAACTCTTTGGTTCTCACCATATGCCAACAGAAGACAATTTACACGTGCAAAGGTCTATTAATCCTAAATTGCACCAACTTTTTCTTTTGTAGTTTTTAGTCAGTACTCAAAATGCATCAGTGCAAGATGTGAATTTTATGTGGAAGGTCTAGAGAGGCTGTAAAGAAGATACAGTCAATAAAATAAAATTATTTTCCCTGATTAGCAAGTCAGATGTTTGGTAAAGCTGTCATGATGGAAGAGAGAGAGCTAAAAATCATCAGCATCTTTCCCTTTGTGGGTTCAGAGATTTGATTTGCTAAATGCCAGAATTCAGACATGAGTCAGATGTGCTATTTTTAACATGCAAGTCATGATGGATCCAAATGCTTTAATTCCTAAATCAAACCATGCTAATCAATGTATAAGATGCTACTACAAAATATATTGTTACAAATTATACAAGAGCACTAGTTCGTTTATGGCATGTACAGCTCTTTGGACAATGAGTTGAAACACAGCCGCAACACAGCTGTCACAAAAATATGACATGGTCCAAGACACTACTGGAGTCCAACCAAATGAGGAGCAAGTAGTCAAAGAGGAGGCGAAAGACAGCACAAATTGATGAACCCAAGATCAGATGTCCTGAGGTTCCCTGCAGGGCATCTGTTTGCAAAGGCTGGTGGAAATGTCATTCTCCTTATTATAAGGAAATGATTCTTTTGAAAAGTACTGAGAAAGGGCAGAAGGGTAGGGTGTTTCTCAGCACACACTGATAACCATATACAGGCTGGATTCCTGCCATTAAATCAAATGAAGGAGGTGAGAAATGGTATTTGCATCCAGAAAATATTCTTGCATTACAATCTGCCCCAAGATGAGCCAACACATACCAGTTAATGTAGAATCAAAAAGGCAATGCTGAATTTCATCACATAGGAGGTTAAGAAGCAAGTTTAACATTACAAAGCAATAAATTCCTTACAGGAGTAAATAGCCTGGAACCTATCAGTTGTATGCGTGTTTAGGGATGGCTGAAAGAAACCTTATTACTCATCAGCTGAGTATCTGAAGATATTAAGCGGTAGAGTCTAGGTACATGGTCTGCACAGATGCTTTGGTGAATCCTACAAGTGCCTTGTTCAATTACTTATTGTATGAATATCTCCAGGATACTCAAGCCACAAAATATTACAGTATAATTTCTTCCAGAGAGTAATTGAATCTTGCACATATTGATAAAAACTGCAAAGAGAAAATACAGCAAAGACCAGCAATTATTTAAAGAAAGGACAGAAGATTATCTTGAGCAGTCAACAAGTTCTTCTATTCCATCCCACATAACTGCCACTGGAAAACTCACAATATCCCGAGGTTAACTCAGGAGTCACTCAGAATCCTTTTCACTCCTGTCACAAGAACTCTGTTTTCCTTCAGATAAATCAAAAGGACATAAATTCATAGGGGAAATTCTCTCTTGTATTTTTTTTTTCTTTTATTTTTAATTCTTTCCTTCTAGTAGCTTTTTGTATTGTTTCATGAAAAATCCATTATTCTCCAAGTCTAAAAACTGCAAGGAAAATCTTGCCACCTTCTGATACATCATTAATGACAGTGGTTGTTCTGATGCAAAGTGGAAAATCAAAAAGCCTTTTCTTTTTTAAAACTGATGAAATATAGATATGCAGAGAATAGCAACAACAATAAAAATTTGGAAAAAAACTACTGCCAAGTGTGTTTGCTGTTTTAGTGTTATGATTCTCATTCTGAGATTTTGGGATGCAAGAACTCATCAGGGTCTCTCACTGTGTCTGAAACAGGAAATTATTTTTATTTCACTGCTTTCAAGGCAGTGAGAATAAGATCATGTTTTCTTTCCAGTCATGTCTAGATCTTTACCAAAAACCTCTTTTCACCAGAATTGACCTTGAAAATCAAGGACAAATTCAGACGTGGCTATTCTTATTGAACTGCACCAATTACAGTCAGTACTTCATGAATTTGGTTGTCACCATCAGTGGTGGTTCCGTGCACAAGTTTCCTAACTAGTTTGGTATTTGGATATACAGTAACTTTTCTGTCAACTTTCTGTATTAGAAGCAGGCCATAAAAGACAAGTAATACTTGTGTGATTTGAATGCAGATATGCAGCCATTAAGTACAAAATGGCAGCATTACATCAAACCAGGGTTTTTTCTTATGTCACAGTACAAACAGCATAATACAAAAAGATACACCAAACCATTTATGACGTGTAGTCTATCTTGTGCATGGAACATCTAAATTTCAGAATTTAATATGAAACTTGTAAATTAAAGCTCTATAAATGCAAATTTATTCTACAAGCAATGATCTGTCTGCACCCGTCTAACTCATTTCTTCTAGAAGGCTGTCATCCAGAGAAGAAACAATCTCTCTCAATACAAAAATGTATTCAAGACGTATAATAACAGCCAACACTCTCATATACAATCTATTTTGTCAGATTTTTTGCTATAATATGTAACAGAAAGGACTGTGCTTAAAAAATGGCACTTTCCATTAAATCTCTAGCCTTATTTAGACTATCCAGTTATGCACGAGGATGTAATTTCATAGTTTTGTAGATAGACTAATGAATATGTTTACCTAAAAGACAAATAGAGCTTCATATTAAATCATAGCCAATGTCTAACAGCAGTTCGTGTTCTTTTTCAGATATGTCCACTGCTGGTTTATAATTTTAATTTTAATTTTTAATTTTTATTGTATATATATTGACTAACCTAATCTGTTGCACTTCTAAATGCAGGATGCCATGTACCAGCTCTGAGCTTTGGTTAGCTACCCTCTCCTCTCTGCTGGGCTCCTCTGCTCAGCAGCATTCAAGCTGTTTGCCAGCTAGAATCTGCATCATCCCTTCTTCCTGCAGCCCAGACAAAACTGGCCTAACATTTACACGAAAGGAGAAGAGAACATAAATTTTTGAAACTGCTGAAGGAAAGTGCATGCATGAATGTCATAAAGCAGGGACAAAAGCCACACTTCTAACAGATATGTTTCTCATCCTCTTCTCTCACCTCTTTAACATTTCACTGTTTGAAAACTGGATGAAAAGATCTTTTTGCAGAGGCTGTGAGTATACATTTTTCAACCCCGTTCAGTAGCCATAAACTCAAGAGCTGATCAAGAGATTTCATAAGGCTGTCACATTCACTTCAATGCTGTATCACAGTTGCATATTCCTCCTGTGTCTGCCAAGCCAGAAATGAGCTTTCACTCTGCTTTACACGCAGTGACCAGCAGCCAAACTGTGATCTCTGTTCACATCCCCTACAGGCAAATGTATATGTTTGATCAGATGTATCCATACTTGTGATAGCACCAAATTCTATTTCACAGCACAAACACAACGTTAAGCCACATTTTAGATGCTCTTGTGCATTTTCCTTAGATTAGAACACTCCAAAACACCCCTTAAAATCTGGTTTTCTCTGACCAGGGCATCATCCCTTGCTCTGTTCTCTCATCGCTTAAACTTCTCTTGATAAATAACAAAAGGCCCACATTTATTGCCAGCTCTGGTGAAACCTGTGGTCTTTGTGCCTGTCTTCAAGGCTAGAAAGGTGTAGACTTTATTTTCTGTTTGCTTTCACTTGTACCTTGAGGTGCTCGGAACACACTGTCTTGAGGTGAGCACAGAGCAGATGCTGGTCCCTTCATTTTTGCTATGGACGAGACTTGAAATAGATTTGCCCCCCAGCATAAATAAATGCAGAATCTTTACTGTGTTTTTACTTTTGAGCAGATGACTGAGAGAACTCCCCTAAAGGAAGGAGAAACAAATCCCAAACATTTTCACTCCTGAAAGACTGCCTTTCAATGCTTCTTATCTATGAGGCTTTCAAATTCACAGTGGCATCCAACAAAGCTAAAGTAAACCAAGCATTACGTACATCTAGCATTTACTTTTTTATATTAATAAATGGCACCAATTGTGAAAAACAGCAGCTCCACCAGCAACCACATAAAAGACGCTTGTCATAAAAGCCTGCATGCCCTGAACTGCCACGGGCTGTGCTGCAGTTCGTTTTAGCAAAGTATTTACCTACAAATCTTTTCATTACTCATGTTGGCCTAGAAACGGTTATGACAGAGGCCCAGGACATGGCCTTACTGAAATCTGGAAAGCTATTCAGATGAAAACGTAAGAGCAGATTTTGTGCTGTTGCACAGACTAAATGAGATCAGCAATGATAAATTCTCCCACAGAAATAGGAGCTACAACAACAGTAACTGAACTTACAGAGAAAATGTGCCAGAGCACAGTGAAGTGGGAAATAAAGAAAATGTGATTCAGACCACCACTACTTAACACCTCCTGGGGACAAAAATGCAGGTAAAATAGACTTAAAAAGTAGGGTCAGATGAAAAGTGATTCCAATTAATAAATTTGCCAAAAAGGTCAATGCTTATGGAAGAAAATAAATCAAAAAGAAGGGCTTTCGAACAAGATCGGTGATATCTAAAACATATCTACAAAAGAGACACTAAATTCTGCATTTTTTCTTCTGTCAAGAGCAAACACGTCTTCACACTGTCCTTGTCATTTGGATGTGCTCATTGTTGAGCACAGCAATAGCTACTGATTGCCAGGGAATTCCTGGGCTTTTGTTTGGGAGAGCTTACATCAGCAGGCACCTCCACCATCTCCTCCAGTTGCCTCATCTCCAGACACATAGCATTAGCCACCATTAGCAACGTGGGGCTCTTAACCCCAGGCCTTAATGGTATACAAACCAAACAGATAAAAAAAATACACTCTCCCTGGTCCATCATTAGGTTGTTTTTGTTTTGTTTTTTTTTTTCCCCTCACAGAGAATACACATCAAAGCTAAGGAGCTGCAGTCTTCAGTCTAGGACATCTGAGCCATTGCATTGTTATACTTGAGAGTATTATGTTGCAGTCTATTGTACATTTTGTTTTAAATGCACAATGCAAAATTGTTCAAAAAAATTATTTCAATAGCCATTCATTAAATGGTGAGCAGCTTCATTTTGAAAGTGAGTTTTATAGCTTAATATTACATTGGACAGCAAAGATAGATTAGCTTGAAATTTATTCTGTAATTAATCCCCTGGAGAGAAACCTATTTGCATGCAAAAAGGAGTCTTAATTAATGGCCAAATATATTTAAATTGATATATCAGCTACTCACAGACAATTGTAGCTTCTTACTTTATTGAAATCCAACCCAGCATTGAGTAGCTTCTTTACAATGTAAAACAAAGCTATAGACAGCTCTTCTGTAAGTAACAAGTTACATTTTATTTTCACTTGGGTAACTCACTAGTATAGGGATTGATATTAGTTATAAGGTTAGTTATACAAAAGAAAATAATTATTAGTTTATTATTATAAGGAAAACACTGGTGGAGTACCAACTTAAATGGATCCTGAATATCTCCAAGTTACCATCTTATTTTTAGTAATGGCATTCTTACAAAAAAAACATCATGTTAACAATAAACATTAAAAAAAAACAAAACAAGTTAACGGGAAGTAAATATCATGCATGTGGACGTAGACTGTTTAATAATGAGGCTTCTAAATACAGGTGAACCTTCTCTTGTTTTGCCGTATCTCATACTAAGTCTAACTGGGTGGGTATGTCCTGAGAAAGCCCATCAGGTAAGGAACCTTTCATGTAAGACTCTTAAAGGAGGGCATCAATAAACTTAACACCACTGTGTCCTCAGCAAACCAAGCATTAGGGTGTGTTCACATTTTATTTAGTATTTCTTTAAGAAAAGTGACTTGCATTTAAATACAGCAGCTGTATTTAGGTATGTAGGAATACAGACTTCTCATAAAGAAAGAAGTATGAAGGGACACTACTTTATCTACTTGGAAAATCCCAAAATTTAGTTTTATTTTTATCAAGAACTGCTGCACCAATCCTATCACTTTGATTGGTTGTGGTCTATAACAGATGGATGACTGTCTCTTTGGATAAGTAAAAATATTGATTTGATGCTATTATTTGAGAAAAGACTAACAGTGAAGTCAAATGTGAAATTGTGTAGAACAGTCTAATGTGTCAAGTAATGAAAACTGCTGGCTAGAAGGGAAAGACAAAGTAGAGATTCAGGCAAATTTTATACAGTGTCATCCTTCAATCAACTTTTCATACAGAGGTATTATACAAAACCTGAATTATTGCAATGTGAATGCCCATTTTTTGAGTGATATTGATGCATTTGGTGTTTATCACTTAACACCAGGCTTTAGATTACAAACTTATATTTTTGAATTAAAGCAGAAAATTACTTGACATTGCCTTAGTGTTTATAGAGCAAGATCACACGTTCAGAATCAAGCTCATGGCTACTGATGAGCACAGAAATCAAGTTAGGTTAACAAACTCGCTCAAAGCACTGAAGCAGATAAAAGGTCAGTTTGAAAATCACATTCCCCATTACATCTTCAATGTGCTCCCAAGGTTACTGTATTTCTACAAAAATCTGTGCAAGTTTTCATGTCCAGTGAGTGCTTTCCCCTGTGGCTTTTCCCATGCCATGTATTTGGATGACATTAGAGATGTTACAGAAATTGTCCCCAGGTGGCATCTGCCAGTTTGCAAGCAGGGACTTACAAAGGAGGTAGAAAAATTATCTGTAGGAGTTTGAATTTTTGCTATATCTCCTTACTCTGATGCTTTATTTCTTGAAATACTGCAGTATGAATAAGCCCTCCGGAATATAAGAGGTATGAAATAATCAGAATAGTAGCACATACAATTATTTCTGAAGAATTTTCTAAGGTCTTATCAGTTGGTTTTAAAGGAAATACTCTTGCTTTATAGTTTGAATTTGATTAAAATTTGAAAAGAAGAATCCTGAAAACATCTATTCAATTCTGTTTTTTCCATGAGGATTCCCACTGCAGAGAGCACGTTGCACTACACACCAGCAGAGACCAAAATGAGCACAAACCCCATAAATATTTATATCCTATCTTGTTAGGCACCACACAAAACCCCACCATGCTGCAAAGACCAACAATAATGGTAGTATTAAAATATAAATCAAGACCTGTGTTTAACCAGTAACTGTGAAAACTGGATTTGTTACTAGCATAATTCAACAGCTACATGAAATAAATGCGGCAGAAGTCAATGCCGTATGCGCAGATCCCCCAGCCATGATGAGTTGGTACATGCTGAGGACTCAGCCCTTGCATGTAGCGAGTGATGAGCACTGATGAATTCACTTGGCTCAAGGAAATGGATAAAACCTCTAACAGATGAGAATCAGGAAACATACCTCAAAATGAAAAGAAGCCCAAACATCAAGACTCCCATGTATGTGTTTTCTGCTAATTTTATTTTCAAATTATATCAGTCTAACCTCATCAGACATGTGCTCTCCCAGCTTCCATGAAAAAGGTGGTATTCAGAACAGATATGAGCCCAGATGACTCTACTAAGAACATGATTTTATTTCGAACTTTCTTTTGCAGTCCGAAATAGTTATACAGTGAGCCACAGCACTTAAACTGAGGTGGCAGTCCAGATTTATGAAGTTCCTCTCATTCTTCTAACTGTACTTGTTTGTTTCTTTCCTGAATATTTTTCTACCCACAAATGGGCATGGCACTTCATGGGGCTAATTTTCACCAAACACGCTATTATCGATTTCATGAATTTGAACATATGCTGGAAAAAAAAAAATCAGTTCCTTTCAGGCCAAGTGCCTTCCCACTGATAGAAAAGCATCAGGAAAAGAAAACAAACAAAAGTAAAGTCTCTACAGACAGCACAGGCTGCTATTACAGACCGCCTCTACTGCAGCATGACACAGATTCTGTTCAAAGAGTGACATCTGCTTTCATCAGACATCAGAGTCCAATACATTTAAAGAGGTAGAGCATAGGAACTAAATTATAAGTTATATAGTTAAATATTTCACAGAGCTTCCATACTTTTCTTTCGTCAACAGAAGATAGGTGGCTTTCCGGAGAATATTCATTCAGTCTGTCACTTGAAATGTCTCTCTTTAAAAATTAACACAAATACTTAACTTTCAAAGATGTTAGCATGTCATTACTTGTCACATAAATTGTAGAGTTAGATACTTGCAGAGGTGTATTTGAAGACTGCTGCTGAGCAACTTTCAGTGTTCATGAATAAGATATAGGACCTTTCATATTTCATTAGATATACGCATACTTTCTATAGTTATGAAAGAAAAGTACGCAATGTCTATTTCTAAAGTAAATGTTCACTTTGAACAGAACTTTAAAATGGATTGTGCCGAGCCCTCATTCTCAATACAGAGGCCCTTACCCACAGACATCTTTTCATACCAATCAACTGAATGAATAAGTTCTTTTTCGTGATGATGTGTGTTGAAAGGTAGTTATATGAGTACCTGGAGACAGAAGCAAGCCATTTCTGCCTGTAGAGTCAACTGTCAGCTAAAAGTATTAGGGGCAGGTAGAAGACTCAAATGTTCCATTTTGCTCATTTATTTTTGCTGCAACATAAACTATACAATTAGGATATGCTGACAGGTTGACATTGCACTAGACGGACCTTGATTTGCTCACAGTAACACACTTTGTGCCAAAATCTCTCTCCCACTCCACAGGGAGTCATCTCCCATCTTACATGTTAAGAAACACCCCCAACGGGAACAGGCTTTCTGCACTACTGCTACCATAACACCCACCCCGCATGCTGCCGTACTTCCACATCCTCTGCTGCTCCAGGGCTAGCTTTTATTTGTTTGATATCTCTGCATTTATGAGCTAGCAGACACTCACCCTTCCCAGTTCCAGCTTTCGCTAAATGAGAAAACTCTCCACAGTTGCAGCGGTGTTTCTACACACATAGCTGTTGGGATCGATTTCCACCTTAGTATGGGACCAGAAATGTCAATTTTCTGAAATTGCTACTAGAATTCTGGATTCTATAAAAACATTACCTAAGGAGAAGAGAATCAGCAGATCCAAACCCCGTACCAGAGATAAATCACAGCACAGAAATTCCAGAAGAATTTGGGAGAGATTCTGGAAAGAAAAAGCAACAGAATTTTCAGGAACGTTTCCATTTTAGTTTTCAAGCACCTCCTGCTGCTTCCCTCAATCCTTCATCTTCCAGGACTGACTGCAAACTGACCTCTGCCCACATGGCTTCATTTCCCAGGATGAGAACATCCCTGTTCTTGCCTCTAGGTTATTCTTTACTCAAAACCTTCTTGCTTTTTGTCTCTTGCTTGTGAACCTTCCAACAAGCCCTTGGTAACCTTAAATTAGATTCTAGAGCACTGAGCTAGGCTGCAAGCTTTCCTCAAGGGACCTCTGCCCTGACAATTGCGTAGTTAAACAAGAGCAGAGCTGCAGGAATGCAATTATTCACAGGAAAAGCATTTTAAGGCAAAGAAATGAATTCATTTCAGTTTGATACCATTAAATGACTTGATGATTTTGAATTTGAATTGTGAATCATCCTTGCACAGTCCTCTGAGTTGAATTCTCTTTTGTTCAAGTGGGATTCATTAAAGACAAGTGAGTCATTAGGTATGGTCCAGCTTCCAGGCAGGAGAAGAAAGTGAAAATTCCCCACATCAGGATCAAAAGGAAGAGTCTGCTTCAGAGGTTAATGTGACACCAAAGAGAATTTTTTTATGCAATTAAGTGGATAATAAATTGCTACTGATCGGTGAAGATGCAAGAGACAACTTTCTATTATAATAATTGACAGTTGTTATAAATTAAAACTAGCTTATAGTCTTAGCTATCCAATAAAAGCTTGAAATTGACAGAAGATACTACTCACTAATTTATGTACAGGGAAATGTGCATTCATCTGCCTGATTTACCAGTGCAATACACCTGTCTGATCCACATTCCATCTATTTTATCCCCCCCCAAAAAACGTATCGCTCAATTCTCTCTTATTTTTGTCCTTTCTATTCTAAAATGTCTAGTTCTATAGACTGTGTGGGAAGCACATTCAATGTTCCATTTGCACAAGGACCTTTCTGTTTCAAGCCTGAGACTGTCTGCATCCTCACAACACCGACACAGTTTCCTGTCTCCTGAAAGCAGCAGTGCAACACACAGTGTGCACAGCCATGGAAATGAACACAGCACCATCAACGAGCAGGTCACTGCTCTTTCCCCAACTGCAACAGTGCACTCACCATTCTCCCATCAGGCAACAGACAGAACAAAGGCCATCTGTGCCAGGGTAGCTTAGTTATGACACACTTTATGCTTTTCAGGAAATATCCACCATTAAGGTGAGCCCTCAAAGAGAGCCAAATTGCCCCCAGCTCCAATTGAAATTCTACTCTGTGCAAACTGAGTGCTGCTTGCATTTTCTTTACGTCACATGGGGCCATAGTCGATATCATTCTGGAAGTAAAATTATCTGCTAAGGCAATGAAGGACATACATGAAAATGATGAAAAAGTATAGAAGGATATAGAAAAGGGGAAAATATTGTGGGAGAAAAAAATGGCACAAAACAACTTGGATAACAAGGTTTTGTGGCTTTTGCATGTGTGAGCGTGTTTGGGTGCAAAGGGGTTGCACGCAAGCTACAGATTCATTTCTCCTGAAGTCAATGTCAAAATACATTTTTCAGGTCTGAATTCAACAGCAACAGCACACAGAGACTGTGCTAGTGCACAGTAATTTCATTAAACTAATATGTCTGTTTCTCTAAAACTGCTTACTTCTTTGAAGAGTCATACTGATCATCCAGAGGAGATTAAAAGCAGTAGGAGATAAGTGACAAAATATAAAGGGAGACCCTTAGAAGCTGAGTTTGTTGCCAAAGTACCAAATGAGATATAGGACAAACTTTATTCCATCGCCTACGCACACTTGCCTAGAGCCTTGCCAACCTCACCCATGGACCAGGTCTCATTCCAGAAGGCACTAGGGCTTCTGTAAGTGTTAATAGATATGCAGCCCAGCATGGATATTTTGGGTAACTTGAACAGTACTAGATGCTTACATGCATCTAAAGTAACCGCTCTCAGCATCTGTAATCACAACAGTTCCCTTGAATTAGGAACAGGTACACGGATTCTTCTTATTTTTGTCTCATAGACAAAAACATAAACAAACTGTATTTGCATACAGCCTATTGCCACTAAGCCTTCAGTACCCTTGTTTTGTACAGTTTTAAATTACCAGTAAAGACCTAACCCAAAAAAATACCTGCAGTTTTTGGCAGAAGGAATGAATGACAACACTGAAAATACAATTGGCAATCAACAGATCTTTCAGAATAAGTATTCATTTTTAATAAGCGTGGGATCTGAAGCATGTGGTTGTCAGACCTATACACAAGTCTCTATTAAATTGTACGTGGAAACAGTACTTAGAGCAGACTAAAGAATTCTAAGTGTGTATAATTCACATATTCAGCCTTGTGGGTAAAACATCCTCCACAGACATACAGCTTGGCTACTGACATCTAATATATCTGGTAAAGTGAAAAGTAGGATCACTGCGTTGATCACGTTGCAACACATAGAAATGTTCTTATGTAGAAAAGAACAGTACTTCAATCAGTACAAAGTGGTATTTCCCTTAATGCTTTTAAAAATAACAACAGGATTACACGTTATATGTATGTCAACACAAAGAAATAGATTCCTATTTCAGTTAAAATGTCAAAATAGTGTAAAAACATTCCATATCAATGCATGAAATTTCAAAACAAAATATTTTACCTGCAAAAACATCTTTTTGTTAGACTCTTAGTGGCACACCAAACAGATCTGAAAAGTCCATTTTCCACATGCAATCTCTCATCCACTTGCTAGGCCCTCCAGCTGCCGTTACTTAGGTCTTTGACTTATTTCTTTGCTCTTAAGAGACAGCAGCCAGCTGGTCAAAATTGAATATCCCTCCCAGCTGGCCAACGCGAATACAAGTACCTGCTACCCAGCTGGACACAGAGCTTCAGGCTTCAGCCAGGAAGCAATATGCTGCCTTTCACTGAGCAAGTAGACCAGCCAGCAGAAATCAAGGAGGAAATCATGAGATAGAAGTGAAAAGATGTTTCATGCTACAAAATTAAAAGGCACCGCTGTTCACTTGGGTTACATACTCTGTGCATCCTTCTGTGTACCGACAGCTTTCAGCCAATCTATCTGTGCTCCAGTACCTGTTGAGACTACATCATGCATGGGGCTAAGCAAGGCAAGCTGGAAGCTATAGGCAGAAAACCCAAAATGCTGTGAAAGGCATCTCATCAGGCTTGGAGATACTTGCCCAGTCTGAAATAAAATGGCTCACAGTCTGCATGACATTCTAATTAACAAAATCTAGCTCAATTTCATCAGTACACACTTCAGTCTCAAACTGGCATGAAGACAGAACCCTAAGGGGGGTTCTAATTGTGGTTTCAGACAAATTCCATGAAAGGACTTAGGTAGAACAGTATTGCAGACCGACACATGTGACTTGTGTGCATCTGCTTGTGGTTGCATTCTGCTCCCACATGAAATGTATGGTTTCAAGAAGTGCTTAATTTTCTTGAGCTATGAGGGGGTGGGGAAAGAGACGTTTGATACCCTATGAGGACCATCCTTAATGGGTGTTTGTTGAGTAAGGGATTACTGAACTGATTAATAGAAAACATTAGAACAAAGTGCATCACCTGACAATTTTAGGAGGGATTTTTTAATTTCAGTAAACCAGTTCCAGTTGTATCAAAATCTGCATACATGTAGGAATGCACCTTGGGTTTGTCTTCCTTCATCAGAAAGTGTATGACTTCGGGAGGCTTCATCTTCTGCTCTCATTATGACCATGTCAAACTGTCAAAGAAAATCAGGCAGGAAGAGCTTTACACAAGCCATCCTCTGGTGCTACAGTCATAAGGAAAACAGTTTTTATTGCTACCTCTGTGGCTGCAGTTCTGTCCCTATTACTCATTTCCCTCTCCATAACATCCAAATTTGCACCATTTGCATGGCTTTGAAGATTTTATATGGTGACAACAGAAGAGTTTGACAACATCTTAGGGAAGAAATCAAGGAGTATGAGCAGCTCTATGGGAACATGCTCTACATTGGGTACAACAGCCTGAAAGCAGGGCAGACCACAGAGAAGACAAGGAGAGAAAAGAGAAGCATCTCAGAACCTGAGCTCTGAATATCAGTTGTCTTTAACAGAAGTTAGTAGGCAGTGTAAACAAGATGATATTTCAACAACTGCTTTGACCAAATCCATCAGGTTGCTGGAAGCCCTGCCAGGTCTACTTACAGCCTTAATGCAGGAGGATCAGAAGGCAGACAGGACAAGCACAGACCTCTGAGGTCCTATGACTGCATTCAGCAGGCAGCTTTAGGTCCAACAGTAAGGAAGAATTGAATTCATGTTGTATGAATGTATCTTAGTGCGCTAGAACTATACAAGAACAATCTACTCAGCTGTACGATACAAAGCACCTTGACCTCCTGTGTTACACATCTGACCTCTCCAGCAGCTTCCTTGCAGGTGTGGAATTACACATGGAATGTCAGCAAGAAGTTGGACATAGAGTGGAGACATAGATCCTCTAAGGCTCACAAAAATTACTTACACTTATACAAAACCAACAAGAGAAAGTACTCTCCATCTTGATAAAAACCTGTGAATCACAGGGAATTTTTCTTCAAAACACAAGATTACTTGAAACAATAAGATGCCAACATCAGCATAACTTCTGCTGTGGCAACAGAGACATCAAACCTATCAGCCATAGCAGCACAGACAGAATTGAGATACAATGCTGAGCTGTTTTAATGTAGAGAACACAACAAGATTCAAATATTCATAAAAGAAAGATTCCTTTTATAATTTTTTCAATAGAAATTCTAAAAGAAATTGTAAAAGATACTTAGAAGCAGACAAATGATTGTGGGAATAGCTCCTGGTCCACACCTACTCAATTATGAATCAATCAAGATTCACAGATTTCCTCTCCTCTTTTTAAGGCAGTTTTCCAGAATTATCATCTGTGATTTCCACATACATGATAAAAATTGTAGGGATTTGCCTAGCAAGATAAACAAGTAAAAATGGAGCTACTATATAAAGATATTATAAGATACTGTCTAAACTGGAAGAAAACTACAGTCACCCACCGCTTTTTGCATTAATTCTTAAGAAGTATAATACAAGGGCTGTAGAGTGGAAAATAAAATTGTCTTAATACAAAACAAGTATTTTTGTGGGATTTTCTTCTTTCCTTGCTCCCCATGCAAGGTACAAGGGTTCTGATAACAGGCAGTATGTACTCACAGGATGGTGAGTTGCAATGATGCAAAAGCCTGAAATGGAAGAAATGAGTATTGGGGGGAAAAAAAGAAAAAGTTGTAATAAGATTTCCACTTTCTGCTGCAAAACAAATCTGAATGACATCTGTGTTAATTTATAAGCAAAAAGCTTCTACAAGGTCAACAAGCTATTAGGAATTGTGAACTTTTAATTAAGATGTGATGCCTCAAATACATTAAAAAAATGATGGTTGAGAAGATACAACTAACAGTTAAGAAAGTAGAAAGAATGACTTTTATAAATTTCTGAAGTAATTCTGTACTGATAAATTTGGAGCAAAACCATATAAATACTTCAGGATTTTTTATTTCGCTCTCTTAAAACCTCTTAATAAAATTCATCTTTGTTCTATTTGGCACAATTTTGTTTTCAAAGCTTCTGGACCCCCCCAATTTTCCACTTAATACCATGCCATAGTCAGTCTGTCACGAAGTGAGTTATGAGCTATTTCATCACCTCTTTCTCCAACGGCAGCACTTCCTCCAAGAGCCCTTTCCTCTTGCTTCCCTTCCACATTCCTACCATGCTCAAATCAGAGGTCAAATGGCCATTTTTAGTTAATCCCCCTTGAATTCCTGCAGTCCTCCAAGAAAAAAAATGTAGGAACTATCAGTGTAGCAGGACTATTGGTCAACACATCATTTTGGTCCTGCTAAAACCAGCAGAGCATCCTGGATCTGAGGGCATCATAAATCCACTTATGTGAACAGCTCCATCCATCGCTGCTTCTGCCAGTCTCACAACTGATCGCAGCAGTTTCACTGTTGTCAGAAGGTTTTTTGTTGCAGTTGATTTGCGTGTGGCAAAGGCACACACCTTGGCAAGTGGGGAATAGAAATGCAGCCAGCCTGAGATATGCACCCTCCATAGAAAATAACATACGCCGCTTTTAACTTGGACAACAATGAAAAAAATTCAATGGCTCATATGTCACTGCATTTACAGTGAAAGTCCAGAATGGGTTCATTTCACACTACTGCAAAGCTTAGCAGTACCTATTTGATTGCCAGACTTCCATGCACCCTCCTTACATCCTTAAAAACACAAAGAAACCTGAATATTTCAAAGGCAGTAAGGTTTTAATATCCTAAAATTATTACTCTTTCCTAGCTATTACTTTTTTTTGTAACATCCCTAGAATTTTCCAAACAACTTGTCATAAAAATGTGTCAATGTACACCTGCATACAAGCTCCTGATAATTAGCTATACATAGCAACCGACGTATTAAAATGAAAGATTTTAATTAAACAATTGCACTCCAACCCTCGGGAAGTTAAATTATAGCACAGAGAAACAACAGGAAAAACAAAAGAAAAAATCATTACCAGCAGCCACTTTCACAGATGGGTCCCTGTACTTGACAGGTTTCTGTAAAATGCTTTGATGGGGCTTTTGAGGACTGTTACCCCTTCCTCCCGTCCCTGGAGGTATGCAAGGCCAGGTTGGATGCGGCCCTGGGCAGCCTGGTCTAGTATTAAATGTGGAGGTTGGCAGCCCTGCCTGCAGTGGAGAGGGGGGGTTGGAGCTTGATGATCCTTGAGGTCCCTTCCAACCCAAGCCATTCTATGATTCTCTTTGGATAATTCCAGAAAGCCTGCAAAGATTGTCTCGTGCTTCTATTAACACCTTATTCAACTGCAAATATTTAACACAAAATGTATAACTCTGTAGGTACTGCGTATCAGAGTATACAGTGCGAAATTTTGTCCTGATATAACATGGTGGCTCTGCTGAGCTGCTATTTAGTTTCCAGCCTGTTGTAATGAATTAACTTTTCAAGGAGGTATTAATGGTCCGGCCTCTTGATTTTTCGCTTTTCAGCTCTGTTGCCTCTCAGCCTTATAAGCCTATTACTGGATTGCTTCACAACCTATTTACCTCTGAAGCCTAAAATTCCCAACTGCCAGACAGAAAAGACATTCAGTAATTAATTTAATCCCAGACAAGACATCTGTCAAGGCAAAGGGCAGAGCATGTTCAATATTCATCTTCTAGTATTTTCAGAAACATAGCATTTGATGAAGAATATGCCAGGCACATCTGTTTAGGATTTCTTCTCACTTACTAGAAAATTTGGGTTGATTTTTTTGTTTGTTTGTTTGCTTTGTTTCACTTAAAGGGAAATATATTGTTTGTTACATTGCTATACAGATGAGGCTACAGCCTAAAATACCTTCTTGTATTTTTACCAGCAATGCTCATACTTGCTGTTACTATTTTGCAATGAATCAAAAAGCTATGGGCTTTATTGTATTTCTAGCCTCTGAAAGAATTCACTTTCATCAGTTCTCCTATCTTAACTAATTCCAGCAAACTGATAGCAGCAATCAGAACACAGAGCCATCCCACTGGGTTTTATAGCACTGAATGGAATCTTACCATCCATCCTTTGGAATTTCAAAGCTGGAAAAACATGGAAATTATATGCAACTGTCCTTGACAGCACACAGCAACATCACATACTTGGAATTGTTTAATTTATGTCTTCCTGCAGGCTGTTACAGATCAGAAACTGGTGAGCCAACCTCTCTTTCTGATGCATTTGAAGGGCAAAGCGCAAAGGAGAGCATTGCGGACAGCATAAACACAGACCACAGTCAGTATTTGCTTTAAACCATTTGTCTGTGTTTGAAAAAAAATCTTACAGTCACATGAATTATTAAATGACTTTGGGACATCATACTTACTTATCTCATCCTTTTCTTAGGTGAGAAAGCCTGATAAATATCTTGCTTCTTAGCACACAACCTTCCTCCACATGACACTACCAGGGGTTAGGACTACGCATGTACCACCTCCAGCATACGCTGCAGCAACTGAAAGCAAAATCCCTGAGCAGCTGACAAGATCTGCCCTACTCACAGGGGGCTGCTCTTTCAGGTGAGGACATCTACCATCCGTCACCTCCGCTCTTTTCTCTGCACCTGTCAACACATTCAACCTTCTGCCCGCTTGCCTTGGTGACAAATTGAGTCACTACAGGCATTTTGGAAAGCACGCAGAATCTACAGAGCAGATACAACTCTCACAAATACTGCCCCAGAAAACAGAAGGCATTATTCCTGTTCAAATACCTGAAAATAGGTGAAATTCAGAATCAAAAGCTTCTTTGTTTTTTGCCATAATCACTGGAGTTTTCCCAGCAAAGTCAATGCTGACCTGCCCAGTGTCTCTATGTAGTCTGAACTGTGCAATACTGTAGGCTGGAGGGAACCCCTGGGGGTTGACCTGTCACCCTGACTGGCCACTCTGTCCAGGCAGTTTGGAGCTCAGGCTTTGTCCAGGCAGGAACTGAGTACCTCCATTTTGCCTTCCAACACAGGTGGCTAATGCTTCTGTGAGAAGAGGGGCTGCCATGACAACTCATTCTGGTCTTTAAAGGTTTTAATCATTTTCTCCTCTTTACCTGTGGACAGCTTTAGCAAACGTCCCTCTTATTTGTCTTCCTCTCTTATTTTGGTCAGTAGCTCTCAATTGCACTTTGAGAAATGACCAATAGACTCTTTAAACCAAAAGCATCATCAAAAAAGGTAGATTTTATTTCCATGTGCCCTAACTAAGTCAGTGGTGCTTTATGGTCTCAAAGCAAAGTAGTAATTCCTTCAGCTCTTTTAAACATAACTGTTCAAAAGCTATGTGTTAGATCTGCTAAGCATCACTTTGAAAGGCAACATCCCTTTTCATCAGTGCAATTTCACCACTGAAATCAGTTGTCAACACCGCACACCCAGAGACCTCTGATCTGATGCCCACACTCATTGACCCATCAGAGACCCCAGCGGCTCAGGACTGCTGCCACAGTGAGGCCTATGATGAGCGAGATGAAGCATGATTGTGTTAATCAGTGGTTTCATAGCAGATGGAATTATTTGCAGTAGCAATATCAACCAGGTGCCTGGAAAGGTCCACCCTTCCATAAGCATTCCATATGCAACATTCTGTGCTATCTGCATGCACACGTGCACAAGCAAATAAATTGTACAGTGCTCTGAATTATTATCTTTCAGCCAAAATTCAAATGGGTTTTGGCATCTAAAGGGCTAAAAGTCATGGAAAACTGAGAGAAAATAGTATTCCTTTGATCACCATGTGCAGCACTTTTAATGGCCTCCCTTATTTTCACAAAATGAGACCAATTATTTTCACAGATATCTTTCATCATAATCTAAAGAAGTTAATAAATTCCTACTTGCCAGAAAATCAACCATTTATCAGCCGTTCGCTTACCATGGTTCTGGAAGGGCTGCGTGTCTATTTCTGTTTCAATCTACAATTTCTATTTGCAATGACCATCATTTGTTTTAGCCATTTTCCTTTAAGGCAATTATTTCAATTTCATACTGCATGTTAAATGCTAACATTCAACAGATCTTTTCTAAACTGGCAATTTACGCCCTCTATATTGAGTATATAACCTGCACAGAGCAGAAAAAGGGAAGCATTTACATTAATTCTCAAAGCTTGGGCTTCTGCTAATAGATGACTATTGAGCAAATAAAAGTCAAATGTATTTAAAAAAAAAATCTTCTGTGACTCACAGAAATCTTCAAGAGCTTGGATTTAAAAAACGATAAAAGCTATAATCTTACAAGCTCTGTGCATCAGGACCTAAGTGAAGACAAGGAGGGTTGAGTGACAAAGACCATAGGTTTACAGGATAAAGTTCATAAAGAGGTGAGAATCACTCCATTACAAGAATTTTCTAGAAAACATCTTAACAAGAGATTTATATATGATGACCTCTGAAAGTTTTTGTGCATTGGTTTCTTCTCACATTTAAATCCTGTGCTGAAATCCACGGGGAACGAGTAGCATGCACCACTACATCTACATTCAGAAAGCATCCGTGTCATGAACTCGAGACGATACTTCAGCAAGGCACATTCAGCTCTGATTTACTAGTACAGTCAGAAAATCCTCAAACTACATCTGCACAGAACATAGTCGGCATGAATATAAATATTTCTTTTATCCGTTCGTGGTATGGAAGCAGAACTGGAGTGGGGCGAGTTTAGGAGAAGTAAATTGGCTATAATTAGCATTAGAAATAATGTTAGGCAAAGTTAACATCAGGCAATTATCTTTTTTAACAGCTGCTAAGTAGTGTTAATTGGCTGCTATGGACTACAGTTTTACAGGTTTTACACTGCAATATACACAGCAATTAAGTAAAATGTACTAGGTGACATAAGAAATAATGAAAGTGTCAAAAACATGATTTTTGGATGAGGGACTTGAATTAAGACCTCAGCCTAGTGTTGTAAAACCAATTTGATTTTGCCAGCTGAGCCACACTGACATTAAACGCTCTCCTGTTATGTCACACATCATAGAATATCCAACAATAGCCTGTATCTCATGCATAGATCAGCTCTACTCACACATGATATTTGTACGGAAATTCATGAACACATTTGCCTGCTTCTGCCAGCATCCTGGCTACTTTTAAGGATCAACAAAGGTATCTCATGGAAAGTTATCAAGCACAGCTAGATTACTTTTTCCATGCTAGAAATCTGATTTTTTCTTTTTTTCTTTTTCTTTTTTTTCTTTTTCTTAGAATAAATAACTTTACAACGACAGAAATTGTGCTGAAGATGAGGAAATCTTCCACAAATAAAAAGGAGCAGGGGTGGCTTAATTCTACAATTGCATTTCTGGGATTCACTCGAGGTAATTTCAACACAATCATCATTTCCCTTGTCATTCAGGCACACAGACTAAATTAATCCCTCTAAACCCCAAATGAAATAGTACACACAAATAATATCATTCTACTTGAAAAATCGTCCTGCTATTAAATTAATATTTTACTTTGTGGACTTTATGAATTATTTGTGCAGTAAAGTGTACACGCATTAACTCCAATTAGCGCTACTGAAAACTATTGAGCTCCTTACTGACATCAAGATAACCATGAGAGCATGCATTCAAAGAACTAGGAGAGGGGCTCCTTAAAAAACTGAGCTTGACCTACTTTGAGGTTTTTAGCATTACTGAGATAGCCAAAGGTCACACTGATTAGTCTTAATTCAAATGGAGATATTCTGTATGCTTACCATAAGAATAATACAAACTTTAGAAAAAAAAAAAGGAAATCTATATATAATCACTAATATTATTAAGAGCCAACAGGAAACACCATTATCAACTTCACTATAGTTTGGTGAAATATGAGGAGGGGTGTTTAAGCTCAAGTTACCAAGTTAAGAGAAGCTTAAAAAAAAAGAAGAAAAAAGTACAGCAGAGCAAACAACATGTTCAGAGATGAGCTTTGCTGTGAAATTTTCTAATTATAAGTTATTCCTCCTTGTGTTGAATCACTGCTCACTTGGAAATAAGTGTAGCAGACATCCCAAAGAATTGCTCCACTTTGGTTATTGATGTCAGCCAATTTCTTCCCACGTGGCCAAAGAAGACTTAAGTAGTACTAATTGTAAGTGGGTCAGCAACAAACAAAGCAGTGGTAAGAGATGTATCTTCATCTTAGGCTCACATCTGATTCATAGCTGAGTGACATGATTTAATGTGGTATGAATTCTGAAGTGTGGTGTCTAGACAATATAACTTGACTCAGCTCACTACCCTCTTATATATATTACAGTAACAACTACTGTAGCCTTTAAATCACTTGTTTTGCAGAGCAATTTCCATGTAACAATGGGATTGACCCATGACTAATGTCATACACAGCAGGAATCCCTCATGAGGACACTCTTAATATCCAAGTGAACATATTGTATTGAAAATAAGCCTTCAGAGCCTGACTAATTTGGGCAGGTTGCCATTTGAGAGAAGCACTCCATTTTGTTCCTCTGTAGCTGTATTTCTCCTCACATTTTGCTTTCAACCTGTTCCTAAAAAGGCTTTCCATCACCTAGAGATCCGCACAGACTTTTTCACCTTTGTTGGTCATTTTAGCAACCCTTCATTGAGGTTTCACAGAGACGAACGATTTGTGCCAGGGAAATGTTTTATTCATGTTTGAAAATGACCCAGATGAAACCTAAAATAATAATTCACTCCTCTGTTTTTAAGAAAAAAAGGCTACATCTTGGATTTAAAAGTAACAGTTTTTAATAACTGCTAGTGACACATCATATTCTCTGGGATCTGTTCATATCTTGTCTATATATAAGAGCTGGACTTGAATAACAGTTTCTGCAGCAAAAAGGCAGTGCATACTGATTCTAGCAGGTACACAAATGGTATCTGCCAACTGGTTCAAGTAGAGACCTCCAGAATTCAAACCAGAAGTGCTTAGAAGCATCTAGAAGGTCTTGTTTCCATTGAGTAAGGTAGACAGGAAGCTGGAGTATGTGCCTATAACTCACATCTAAACACCATATAACAGCAATATACTACAGCAACACAAGAGTACCAACAGAGCTCTTCCCCTTGCTTGTGTTTTCTGTTGTATGTTCTCACCATACTCAAGAACAACGTAGAAAAAAAAATATTCCCATATTATCAGTGGACAAACTTTAAACTAGAGTTCTCAAAATTACCTTCACTTTAATAGCAAAGTTTCATAGACTTTACGTGCACAAATCCTCTCCTAATCCCCTCAAATACAGAAATTAGCCTTATTGTCATGTTTTTCTTAAGGTGACACAATCCAAATTGAAGACAATACTCTGGAAAATTACAGTGGAAATTTAAAATAATTTTAGTGGCATTTTCCTTGATATTCTGTTTTCCAAGCTCCTTTTCCTATTTATCTTCCAAGTTTTTCACTCTTATTAGTTATAACTAAACTAGACAAAACATATTAATACAAAATTTTATAAGATATGGATTAAAAGTTTCCAATATCCTGACAGAAAGTCAAGTAAGAAATTTTTATTCAAACCAAAAAACAAGTCATTGAGTATATTGATCAAAATCCGGTCTGGAGTTACTTTGTTTCCCCAAGAAGCTCTTAGTAATTTTATAATTATCTTGGTATCAGAAAGCAAAATAGGTGAACCTGAACAGAGTACCTTCCTGATTTTCTTTTTTTTTTTTTTAATCTAAATTTTACCTCATAAGGTAAGTAAAACTCTACTTTAAATATTGTCTCAGTAAATGACAATTTTGTCATCATTTATTAAGTCAATACTCATAGTAGAGCTGAGCATTAAAACATGCAGCTAAATTAGTAAAATAGGGTCAAGTATGTGGAAAATAAATCTCTCTCTCCCTCTGATTCTTCCCTAAAGCAAACCACAATGTCAACACAGCTTTTCTCCCAGGACTGTGTCTGATGAACTGCACTTTTTCACATTCTTGGTGGTAGTGCTATGAGGAAGCTCAGACCTAGGGAAAAAAAAGCAGTAACATAGGAACAACTCAAAGTTGAGCTTAATCATTGTTGCACTTGTAAGCACATATACATTTATGAAAGATTCTGAGCAGTTTCCATAATCTTTAATTATTGTACTATTGGTAAAGTTACTCATTATAACAATAAAAAAAAGACTAACAGTCGATTTTCCAGCTCCTTTGAAGCAGAATAATTATCACAAGATTGATTTCACCTTAAAATCCAAAAAGCCCAGAGAAGCTCTACTATTTATAGTAACACATCCATAATCTCCAGACAGGATGTCTACCTAGTATGATTTCCCTCAGAGAGAAAAACAAAAAAAACCCACACAAATCTAGCACATAATTCAATCATATCAGTCTCACTGTGAGTGATCTCTTCAGAAATATTTCTTCACTCAAAAAAAAAACCCTCTAATAAACAGTTCAGTATTTTTCAGTAGTCTGTAAGCAGGCATATTCCTGCTGCTTTATGGGTGTTGGTTGATGCACTTCAGCTTCGAGCTGGAACTATCAAGAAACAAAGAACTGGGGAAGCTGCATAAAACTCAAGCTAAATCACAATCACAAGTGAAGTTATCAGGTGAACAGAATGCCCAGCATTCAAGTAAAAACATAATAGGGATGAGAAGAAAATTCAGGTATTATTCAAGAAGAGTGGTAAAAACTAAATGAAGGTGGCTATCCTGTCCCTCCTCCAAAACAGCGTTTAGTAATTACGGCAATGTAATTTACCAAATTAGGTACAGATATATCCCAGACTGACACACACAGCACAGTCTGTAAAGATTTGGAGGGTAAGGACCAAGTCTTGGGAAGACGCAGCAGAGAAGCAGAAACTGGTGTCAGTAAAACCCAACTACTTTGATTTTTCCAGTAAGCTTAATAAGATTATCGCTTTACTTAGAGAAGAAGCGCTACTCCATCATATGTTGTCTTACGTTTACTTAGTCTTATTAATAGCTACAGTCCCAAGTTTAAAGCAAGTGTTAATTTATGGGTTAGGTTTCCTACAGCAGAAAAAAGGGTATCAATTTTATGGATAATCCAGCAGCAACTTCAGGGTATGGCAGTAACAAGTAGCCAGCTCCTCAAACAATAGCCGACAGGAGACAATACTGGTTTCAAATAACAAAGCTCCCGAGCTCCAGTGTGCATGGAAAGCACGGAGCATCCATGTGGAATAATCCAGAGATAAAGACCTGAGTATTTGCTGCCCTCGTTGTGTACATACAGGGTTACTTCAGAAATTGGAGAATTTCAGTCTACGGTACCTGTACAGGATTTTATAGTTTCAAAGAAACATGACATGGAACAGGGGCAACCACAGAAATATCCACAACTTGAAACAGTCAGGTCCTAGGGTTAAATGGAGACAAGTTGTATCTGAGCATTTTGAGAGCAGCTTTATACTACAAGGCATTTTCCTTAAACAAACACAGGGATTATCCCCAAATAAGTACACTCCTTTACACGCGGGCAGACAGATAAGGGAGGTGGAACAGAAGCCATCTGGAGCTCTTGCTTCTGGACAGATGGGAGCAGCGCTGCCCAAAGTGAGCACAACGTGGGCTCCACTCCACATTGCTAAGTGCCCCAGGAACACCTGTACACCTATAGCACATCCACAGTGTGTTTCAAACAGGTGGCAAAAGGAAGGCTTGCCAGAACAGCCTGCAAGGAGCCACAATGCTGTATGAGGAGGTGCAGACAGGTAGCCCAAGGTCATGGGGAAGCATGGTGTGACTGCCAGGGGAGTCTCATCCATAACACCTGATGATCACTCTCCAGATAGAAGGAAAGAGCTCTGCTTTCTAAGCTTGAAATTTTATCAAATAAGAAAACTTGCAAAAAGTATCAACACCATCTTCCTAATATGCTGAAGCTGCTGAGTTCAAATATCATGCTCAGAGTGCAACTGCACACTCTGTGAGAGGCATTTCAACTGGCACCAAGGTGAGCAAAGTGGAAGGTAATGGCCTCAAGTTGCTCCAGGGGAGGTTCAGGTTGGATATTAGGAAAACTTTCTTCGCCAGTGGTGATGCACTGGCACAGGCTGCCCAGGAAGAGGTGGATTCCTCATCCCTGGAGGGGCTCCAGAAACATGGAGATGAGGCATTGAGGGATGTGGCCAGGGGGCATGGTGGGGGCGGGGTGGTAGAAAAGCATGTGGTAGAAAACAAGGAAGCAAAAAGTCATTTTCCTGGGAACTTAGTATTAACGTTTATTAACAACCAATATTAATAGTCCATCAGAGTTGGTGTGTGCTGTGGGGTATGAAGACTAACACAGTAAAAATGAACATGCAAATGCTTTAGGGGATTGGCAATGGATGCATTCAGAAATGAACTTATATAAATAATTATTTCAAAAGAATCACTGCAAATCTTATCATGAGCATATTACGTATTGTGGAAAAATAATTTGACTGTTTCAATAACTTCAAGAAACAGACAAAATTTGAGAAGCACAAAAACCATTAAAATCGAATAAATATAAAAAAATTAACTTGATTTATTTCAACTCAATGTGTCTCACTGCTAACCAGTAAATGTCTTGGAAAATTAAAGTAATTGCAGGAATCAGACTTAGAAGAGAATTTAAATTCAATCTCTTATAACTCGAATATTAATAGCAAGAAATTCTTGAGCCATAGTTAAGTTTATTTCATGCCATTAAACACCGGCACTTACTTTATCTGACATTTAATTCTGTTCAGGCAGCTCAGTAACTCAAATGGTAAGTGCAACTGTAAATAGCGAAGAAGTGGAATTTATGTTAAGTCACTGAAGTCTTGTTAGTCTATAAGAAATTTAGGAAAATTGCCAATAAAGTGATGGAAAACAGGAAATCAGTTTTCACTCAAACTCATTATGCCTGATAACACCCATGTGCCAGGTGGGAAAAAAAAAGGGCTCGTAATGTTCACATCTGCATACACAGAGGATGCCATGGTTACACATACAAGACCAACTTGACAAAATTACCTGGCCCATCAGGCTGATATGAGGGGGAGGAAAAAATCACATGGGTAAAACAGGACATGTGCTGTTTGCTGTGGGATGGAAAAATATTTCAGATGTGATTTCATATGAGTTCAGGTCTAAGTGTCCTTTGCTCTGAACAGAAGACTTAATTTGATGGCAAATTGTGCTCAGAATTCAGTGATTATTTAGTAGTTACCTTTTACTTTCTTTGATTTCTTAATGAACTGAAAAATCTTTAAACTCAAAGGTCTTTAGATCCCTGATGAGCTGTTACAGATATTTCTGAGCTAATTCCATCACCTCGACCAAAGATACTGAAATATAAATGGATAAGATAATACCTATAGATCACACTTTGTCACAGAGCCCAGCAAGCCCAAGATACCCACCTCGCTCAAAATCTGTTCCTGGGAGACCTTTGCACATCAAGATTGTCTAGCTTCCAGAGAGCAGCTCTGCCTTAGGCATATTTGATAAATAAGCAATTTTGACAGCAATGTCAGAACTGACAAAACCTAATAAATGACATTCGAGATGCTACTGCCGTGTTTCTAAACAAGCACAGGACCAGCAGGAGCATCCCACACCCTGCGCATTGATGCACAATGATCTCAAGTATACACTGACTTACTACCACACCACCTACCCAGTGCATTCCTGATGTGCCGTTATGCAATAATCAAGTAACATCAACCACTGTGGAGACTCACAAAAAAAAATTAAAATAAAATTAATCCTTTTCAGTGCTTTAAATGCTGTGAGATTGTCCTTTGGCAGAATGTTTACAGAATTTTGAGCACTGTTAGATTACAAATAGATGCTTTCTTGCTTCAGAAGCCACGCAGTTGCATGTGGAAGCATTTGCTTTCCTCTGGCATGCTCACCATACAAGACTTCTTTCAAAGTAATTCATGCAAACAGAAATTTTACCAGGAGAAAAGACAAAATACTGATGAGATCTCTATGGTTTGGGGGGACAAGTGCTGGAGTTGTGGTTACCCATCAGCCTCCAGAAAGGGCTGGCAGAGCATTGCCTACAGACACTTAAGAGGGAAGTGAGTTGGGGATGACAGGAACAGATAACTCAGTCCATTGCACCAGGGCTATGTTAGCAAGCTTTCATGTAGAATAACACTTAGGAATCCTACTGTTGTAATTTTATATATTCCTAAGTGGAATTATGAAAAAGTGTAAGCATGTTTTAAAAAGCCTAAATAGCTATTTAATTGCTGTCTGAGCAACTGCTGCACCATTTATGTCCTTAAAATGACAGTAATTGTATACAGACTTGACATGTAAGCTCTAAGAAAGCCTCTTGCAAATTGTTGGCACACAAGGAAAGCATAAATGGCAATTATTTGAGCTCTGTAAAAAATGAAATAAAAATTTCTCAGAAAAGATAATATATGTAAGTGCTTCTTCAATTAAGAGACTATCAGCATCTTAGTTAAGCTTCTGTTTTCAGGGAATTATACGGTAACTAAGCTGCAAAAAGTTGCTCCAGGCTGGAACATAGCCAAATAAATTCACAATCCAAGCAGAAGAATTTGTAGATACATTTCAAAACAAAACAAAAAAAAATAACTAAAAAAATTGAACCATCTTTAAAGTGCATAAAATGGAAATACATTTCAGACAGTTGTTCAGAAATCATGGATCGGGCTTATAAATGAGTGCAGTTATTAGACAAGAGCTAAATATTTACCTACGCATGTCTCATACATCCTTAATGGGGAACAACAGCAGCGCTGTTTTACTGGATAGTGTCAATTGTTTCCAAAAGGCTGACAGAAAGAATTCTCAAATTCAGTTGTGTCATTATTGGATCCAAAGCATTTCTGATTCAAACACTTTCCCACCCACACAAGGAACCTCAACTGAGACAAACAATTAGAGTCTCACTCTTTTTACTGCCCTTATTACCATGTTACCTCATTTTATATTCTATGTACAACTCTAGGGGTTGACATAAATGACATAGCTATAAATTAATGTTCAATGCCCCAGTAAAACAATACAGCTGTTTTGAATCTAGATTGCAAATGGTAAGGCTTATTCCACAGTAAATAAAAGTTCATTGGAATAGATTCACCCCCACCCTGTAATTTATTTTTTAGAAGTACTTTGTAAACCATTATAGGAATAGTGGCGATCCCAAGAACAAATATTTATCTTGTCACAAACTCAGTAATAGGGAAGAAACTATCACTGAGGATTTTGCCTTGCTAAAATATAAAGTGGAACTGTTCCATTGAAATGGACAACAATACTGTGCTCTGTCCCTAGATAAGATAGTTTTAACACTGCTTTTGAGCTCAGGAAAACTGAAAGATAATCCAAACTAACTAAAAATGTGAAGTTAAATTAGATTATTTTGAACTGCATCAACAACGAGACTTCTCAGACATCCAGGGTTCAGCTAAACTGAGTAAACAATGTTATTTCTATGCTGAATTTAAGAGCACTTGAATGTTAATTGTTTGGTTGTCTGCAATTTACAATGTATTTCAAGTAATCCAGTTTAAAAATCCAGTTGGATTATTTTTCCTAACTGCATTCACCAGCTGAAGGAAACCTGACACATCCTTTGCAGCACTGCTGTATAACAGTAACCACATTGCTTCTGCAGCGTTAAAGTCCACAGCAGCAAAAGTGATATACAGCTCAATCTCCTTCAGGTCCCTCAGTTTTGCCATCACTGATAGCATGCACATATTAAAATTATACCTAACAATATAAATTCCATGGTAAAGTATATCAAATGGCCCCCACAAGATCCTCTGTCTCTCCTCTACTGGAGGACAGTAACAGATATACATATATATGTATAATCTTTGTTAAAACAGCATTACGACCAGCCTCAATGACTGTAATTGGCTGTTAATTAGGTTTCCCTTGAACTCAACCTAATTGAAAACATAGCTGCCATCCATCTGCTCCCCTGCTCAGACTGCCACAAACACACTGCAGAACTCCCATTTATAGCTTTTTGCCTTCCTGATTATTTACTGGCATCCAAATGAATACATGAGCTCCTCCCCTCAGCCCCTGTTCACTAACTTCAAATTGTTACAGCTTTTCATTACAAAAATGTAAACTCAGGGCAGAACAAAGAAGAGCACATAGGAGCAAGTAACAAATTGTTTTCTCTCTTGTTGAGGAGCACCATGCTCTGTTTTAGACATCACAATTTTGGGGATATGGAGTGGATGGAGAAAGCCCGAGAAAAGCTACCAAAGCAGTCTTGGAAGTAAAGCCTATAAAGATGGATGGAGCAAACAGGAGCTCCTGAACCCTGAGAAGAAATGACTGAATGGAAACATAACTGCTTCCAAAAAATGAAAGAAACAAGAGACAAAATGGAAAGAATAAGCTGTTCCACATATGGTACAATATATTTATCTTTTAAAGGAGGAAAGAAAAAAAGAAAAGAAAAAAAATTATATTAACACTGGAATAGATTGCCTGAGAGAAGGAATGATACCAGAATCAATTCCTATAGGCAAGAAAAGCACTTCCTAAGAGGGATGCTTAGGGGTAGAGTAATGGATTACCTAATCTCCCAGTCCCATTTTTCCAGACATGATACATTCATATGCTTCAAAGCCATGAGCAACATTATCACCAGAATGTTCATAACAGACACGACCCAGGCAGTGCCATTTATTGTCTGTGCCAGAACAGCAGGTGACGTGGACACATCCACCTTCCTGCCTGCAGAAGACTACAGGTACTCCTACTTCCTAGAAAATCCCTTTGTTAAAGGAATTAGAAGTTTCAGACGAGTCTACTCCATGCTTCATTCCTCAGTTCTTAACATATCTGACCAAACATCCTCTGACACAGAAGAGGCAAAACGATCATGACATAAACAAAACTGAAATGCAATTGAAATTGATTTGGCCATTTCAGATCTCATCAGGTTGGCCCACAACCACAGCCCTACCCTGCACTGCCAACCCCACAGATACAGCTTCACCTTCCAAGCCATGAAGGGAAGGATGCTCCAGAGGCATCTCAGCTGTCCTTTGAGAAGGGTACACTTCAGTTAGAAAAACTACTCTTAGGGCTGCATCGGGAAGCAAACTCAGGGAGTCATGAGAATATCAAGAACTCACTCACTGTGCAGTGGGTGATCTCAGGAGAACAGATTGCAAAGAAAACAGACACTCCTGACAACATCCAGAAAACTGATGAACCCATTCTAACTCAGCTGTTCAGCATTGCAAAAGAAACAGTCTTTTCCTGGGTTGAGAAATGCTGTGAAGTTTTGGAGGCAGATGGGCAACCCTGTTCTTGTCCCTCTGCTGGGACAAGCCTTGTGAGCAAAATCTGCCTCCTCTCTCCTTCCAAGCCCCTTTGCAGATGACCGGATACCAAATTACAAGAGAGATTCCAACATGGAAAAGCCACAGGTCTCCCGCAAGCTGGACATACTTGCTGGACCAAAGCATCTATGATTTCCTGCAACCTGCTCATGTCATCTGATTGCAACCATCTCTGTCAAAAAAATGGTTACTTCCTAAGCAGAGACTTCTACTGCTGGAGGCTTCTTCAATGCACTTTTTACCCAAGAAAATTCAGCTAGCCAGGCAAACACATCTTTAAGGGAAACAAACATTCAATCCAAGTGCTTCTGTTCACCCTTTTGTGTAGGGAAAAAATGGGTGAGTCATTTGGATTGGAAAAATGTTGAGCTGAAATTTTAGAAGCTTTTTTTCCCCACTCTTTCATGTGGACTGACACCCAATCATATTACAGATCCTGTTCGGGTCAGCCCAGCAGCAGAGCCAGCTATCATTCACGAGGACTACTATTTTTGATTCTTGGATGAGAAAACAGCACATCTGAGTTCCAAAAAAAAACTTTAATATTTTTTATTTAACTATTCTTATTAATCCTTAGCATTATAGTCACCAGTGGAAAACCTGGGCTGGGCGTCCAAGGATTAAGAGAGCAGTGCCGTAGTTCTGACACAGGAGCAGGCATTTGAATGGACAGACATGCATTAAAAATCCAGAACTTTCATACAAAATGTTCTTGCTACTTGTTCCTCAGCTATCTTTCTCCAAACATATTTACTTTGGGTTACAGATCAAGCAGTGAAAATCTCAAGCCACGAGGTGAATGCTTTGGAAACATGTAAGCTGATGAAAATGGGTTTCCAGAAAAACCCATGGGGATAATTAATGGGTTTGTTAGTGCTCCTGCTGGAACACAACAACAGACAATTTTAGTCTTAGCAAGTCATTTGGTTTGTTCTAAGTTTTGCATCTTGTGCTTTTTTCTTTAAAATGAAAAAAATAAATTGTTTTCTATACATAGGCTTTGAACTTTGCCATTATTGTGGACACACAATTAGTAATCTCAGAACACAAACTCGTTTTACTATGGACAGCAAAGAACTAACACAGCTTGATAGTCTGATGATAAAAGTATAATTGAAGGCTGTTCCTAACTTAGTTAAAGTAAAAAGTTACCAGTGGAAAATCTGTTGCAAAAGAAGTCTATCA
Organism: Gallus gallus; assembly: GCF_016699485.2. Lineage (NCBI taxonomy): Eukaryota > Metazoa > Chordata > Aves > Galliformes > Phasianidae > Gallus > Gallus gallus. Next base: position 21,272,838 of record NC_052540.1, read on the forward strand.
GGTTGGGTGCGCAAAGAAGTAATTTGCTTTCTGACTTACTGGAAGCAATCCAATGCAACAACTGCAAAAGGCTGTTACCAACTCACTGTTGAAAAATGATTGTGAAATAGATTTGATTTACATTTTATAAAGGTCTTATTAAATGAAATGCATCTAGAAACTCTTATTTTGCTTCTGTCATTTGAAAGTATTCTCATGGTTGGGAATATTCTGAGCTACTCTTCTCCTTTCTTTTGTCAGCATCAGGGATCCTAGTTCTTAAGTGAAGCAATTAGGAAGCTGAAGATACACTGCACGTAGACTATTTTATTCAATTTGGAGTTAAAACTGCATAATTTTATGGTTTCTATTTGTTATTGCTGAGGCAGGCTGAAGAGAAATCCAAATTCAGAGCTTCCTTTTTTTTTTTTCTTTCTTTTTTTTTTTTTTTTTTTTCTTTTTGAGCTTTCTTGCATACAATTTACCTGCTCCTTTTGGCCAGTCTCAAGTGACTTAACAGTGCAGCACGTGATCTCTATGCTTCACTGAATCAAAATGATTACCGCTATGAGAAAGAGGTGGGTTTGTTGTATGTTTGAGTATCATAGACTGCTTGCAATAGCCTTGCAGCCCACTGATACCCACCAAGGGGGCTAAGGTGTATCTCTCAGAAGGATGTGTTGGCAGCAGTGATTTTCCTGGCCTGGCTGGGGGTTACACTGACACCCTTGAGTTAGTACATAGCAGCTGATATAGTACAGGTGTGAGGACTAAGGAGTATGGTATGCCCACCAACTTCTCCACTGCAGCAAAATCCAGACTAGTTTTGATCAACTCTACATTGACCCTTGAAGACTTCCATCCATGATAAAATAAGAGAAAGCACTATAGAGCTCCTCCATGCCTTCACACTCCAGTTCTGCTCATGTTAGCCTCATTACAGACCAACATATTTTATTCCAGCACTCACCTACCCTTCCAGGCAACTTGCAGACCAAGTGAGAACAGCCACCTGAACCTACCAGACCAAATCAGAAAAGCTGGAAACCAGAGCAAAACACAAAATCATACATAAAATATGAGAGCTGACATACTCAGACTTACTAAGAAGAGTAAAAATCCAGACTTCCTGAACGCAAGCACCTGGATAACTCTGTCTATGGTTACAGTAGGGTACCCTCACTCAGCCTGGGGATGAGGAGTGCCTGTGTTGGCTTGTCCCCAAGTCACCCATGTGTTCAGCTTCCTCCTAACAAAGCAGCTTCATAAGCACTCCTTGCTGGTACTACTATTTCATTCATAATGTATTTCTAGCTAACCTGAAAACTCAATCAGGATTTTTTTTTTTTTTTAAACTATACTACAAAAAAAAAAAAACCTAAAAGAAAAAAGCAATACATTTCACAGAAGCTGAGGAGAAACACACCAAGCAACTGAAAGTAATCTGGAAAGTCCACAAACAGAGTTATCTACCTGTTCTTAGATAGAACTTTACAGTTTTACATCTTATTTGCTTCAACATACACTACAACCAATTGATCTCAAGGTAACTGAGATTTTTCTAGTGTTTCTATTGAAGACAGCAACAGAGGAACATCCAGAGGAACTGGCACTGTATATAGGAAGCTCAGAAGCTTAAATCATTCCAGGTTCTGGTAAGTTTTCCCATCAGCTGCATTTTTAAAAGGAAAAGAAAATGAAATTTCATTTTAATTGAGCTACTGGCTACTGATAACTCATACGCATTCATGTTATAGAAATGTATTCTCTGCACATGCAGTTACACTGCACATGGCCAACCTACAACACTGAGGGCCTTTTTCTACGCTATTACATTTGTCTCAGTGCTTGCTAAAACAGAAGAGACTGCAGATGACCTAAATGTGTCCTCTGTATAGTGCAGCTGAGAGAAGACTATATTCAGTTTGGAAAACAACTTTAAAATAGCTTTTTACCATATGGAGATCATTAACTTCCTGTCGGATGCATTAATCTGCATTGCTACAGAGCACTTTTAGATATTCTTTCCCTCCAAAACTTTCTTGTCCCTTTCTCCTGCATCCCTCTGGGAAGGCAGGGATGGGAGATCTAAGGAGAAGAGGAGAGCAGTGCTCCCCCCAGAGGTGCTGAGCACACCTGGAGCAGGGAGGTGAGACAGGACAAGCTGAAAAGACATCACTGCTTCTATTTTAAGAAATGGAATTATCTTCTTTTTAAAGATTTGTTCACTTCCAGGCATTTGAGAGTCCAAAATGCTTACACTTCCCTGAGAACACCCCTTCCTGTTGATTTCATTCTACAGGGTAGCGTTCCAAACAGCGTGGCCTTTGCATTTGTTGCAGCAGGTACCAAAGATGCTTTGAAGAGCAAGTGGGATCACAAAACTAAAGACAGCCTCCAATGTGTTATATGGCATGGTATCAATCAACAGAACAGCCATTTTCACCTTCTCCCAGGGAGAAGGAAACCTCCACAATGCTCCAAAACTTCCCACCCAATGAAGAATTAGGAGAATTGGATGATGTTCAGCAGCAAGGGGAAATGCTTTTAAATCATGTTAAACAGGAAGAGTTCTGCCTTTGCTATGCAGAGGCAGTAGATGCCTGGAGATTACATGAAGATCATAGCTTTTGTCCAGGTAACATGGGGGGAAGGAGGGGCTGAATCTGTGAGGACAAGGAATGCAGATGTTTACCACAAACCTGTGCTCTGCATAGAGCTGCAAGGATTTTCAATGTCAAATGCTGGCATAACCAACTTCTTCAGATCTCAGCTTCTATTTCTACTGTAACTACCATAATTTCCTTTAGCAGAGAAATAATTTTAAGAGGTTTTTATATAAATGCTATTAGGCAGAACCTCCATTCTTAGAGGTGTTCAGTCAGATGCTCAGCTGTGAAAATTAAGTTAATGCAGCAGCTTTTCATAAAAGAAATGCCTCCTCAAATATAATCAAAATAAAGTATGATCCTTCTGACAGTTACAACTTCAGAGAACACAGAGTCAAACAGACTGCTCCCAACCACAGCAATTCCCCTCCACCTTTCCTTTGTAGCACCAATTATCTCAGTTTCCCTTAAGAAACCAATATAACAATATGAATACTATCCAAAACAAGGTTTTCCACCAGAACTATTGAATATTATGTTTTTGTAAGAGATGATTCCTTAAGTTCAATTAAAACCTTTCACTTCTACAGCTGCTACAGCCAGATTCCATTCCTGGTTGCCTGTCTCCCTTTTACTGAAGCCATGATTTATAGCTGCAGCCGAGCCAGTGAGTACCAGCATGACCTGCGTGGCATTTCTGCTATTTGGTTCTATGCTCCTGGGCCTGCAGATACTGTCTGAGGTTTTGATATATGCAACACTCACTGAACCTATAGCTATTAGCAGGGAGTTATTTTCTATACCTTTTGCTGCTTGGACTATGCATTTATTCCTTTGAGCATGACTTGCACAGCAAAGGAAGAAGGAAAATTGTTAAAACTACTACAGCTATGACTTGGGTTTCCGTATCTTTTTAACTTTACTACTGCATCACTTTTTTTTTTTTTTTTTAAATGCAACATCCCTTCTATACAAATGGAGTTGTTGATGACTATTTTTTTTCTCTTTGTAGTCTTTGTCTTGCTAACTCTCCACTGATTTAGTACCTTAGATCTCCTTTATATGAACTTTAGTGAGGTCATTCATGTAATTCCACCACCATTTTTTTTTTTTTTTAAATCTTTCTCATCACTGATACGCCATCTGTTCCTTATATACACTGAAGAGGAACATATTTCTAATTTGCTTCAATGAGATCAGTTTTATTCAACTCACTCACCATGTACGTCAGTCTGGGCTAATTTATTTGAGTGAAGTCACCCATATTCTCTCCACTCATATTTCAGTGATGTGCATTTGTCAGCGTGGCATCTCCTAGACCAGCAGCTTTCCTTCCAACCTGTATTTACAATAGTAAACTACACAGAAAATGACCAAAGGACTCCAACCATACTGCTACAAACTCATGTGATCAATATGTTTTATAGTTGTTTTGAGTAAGATGAGGCACAACAGTCAAGGCTTAATATAACCTACAGTATGATTTAAGCCACAGTATTTATTCAATTGGGTGTGACAGAACTCAATCCCAGAAATGCTAATGCAAGTTAAGAAGCTTCTTCCCAAATATCTGAGGCCCAAAACAGACATGGTCTGGAAATTCTGGATGATCCAACACGATTCTACAAGCGTGTGTGGAGGAGCCAGCCTGATAACAGCCCTAAACTCAGCAACATGTTGAAAGTATTGAAAAACATAAGATGGGAGGATACTGATGGTGGTAAACGCACATCCAGTTACTGTATTTGAGATTACAGTAGACCTTCTCTGAGAAGAGCTGACCTTTGCTTCATATAGCCATGACAGCACCCATTGTCTCCTGGGTAAATGGATCAGCTATTACCACTGAGTTTTTCTTTGGTCTTCTGAACGATCAAAGTATTTCTAAAAGGTTGTTTAAAGACCTGAGAACTCTGGCATAAATTTGAGTTGCCTTTCGTACGATTCCATCAAAAGTTTCCTTTGACCTTTTAAATAAATTTCCAACATTTCTCCTGAAATTTTATTTATGAGTATTTTCCCTTAAAACTATCTTTTTCTAAGCAGGAGACGAGTTCCAGGGAAAGCATTTCAAGTATTTCAGCCAGTGTTTGTTCTGTGGATCAGTGCCAAACGCGCCAGCAGAAGGAAATAGCTATCCCAGTGCTCACACCACTGTACGGAGGGTTATTTATTTATTTATTTATTAATCCAGATGGGCTCATTGCAAAGGAAGTAAACACACATACTACTTAGCTGCAGTGCTGGGGCATCCCAGGACTAGCTATCAGCTATAAATGCAAACATAGGTTATTTATCCTTGAAAAGATATAAAAGTGTACGTATTCCAGTCAAAGGCAGCTTCACCTGCCATCTGTAGCAGGATTCCTCCAGGCAGCCTGCACAGCTCAGACTTGACAGCAATGCCTGCACAACACAAGCCCCAGTTCTGAACAGCTTTTAAGATCCAATTCCCCATGTCTTCTAAAAAGCACACTCAGTGCAAGATTGACACAAGCCATTATAAATCTTCCATTTAAAAAGTCCCAATAGCTCAAGAACTTAAGGCGTATTGTATTTCCCTCAACAGCACAAAGAAAAGTACCATCTTCTATCTTAGCATTCAAAATCTATTCCCACAGAGAAAACAACTTATTAGTAAACAACTAACATTTCCCACAGTGAAAACAATTTATTCCCCACAGAGAAAACAACTTATGAGCAGAAAGCACACTGAAAAGGCAATCTGGATTCTGCAGAGCAGCTGCTCATCAATAACACTACTTTCAAAACATGCATTATAACGACCTCTATTAGAAGCACGCATAGTATGGTGTATTACACCAAATGCCTATGTTACTGTGGCTTCATGTCTTAAAGAGTGGAAATACATTAAGCCTTCTAATATACCATGCATAATCATGACACACCTGGAAGTTGGGATTTAGAAACTGGGAAGTGAAGTCTAACATCTTTATCTTCAACAACCCCCGCACAGAATAGACCCATTAAGGACAACTCTCGATTTCCATTTTTTATTTTACCAAAATGGAATAAAGGCAGTTCACAAAACATGACAAGTTAAGAAACACGCTATCAAAAGGCAAAATAGAAAGAAGGAAAATTAAAGACATATTATGTCTCTACCCTCCCTCTTTAGCAGTATAAGAACAAATGAGCAACATGAACTCCAGTAAAGCAGATAATAAAGATGAACCTTTCCTGGTCTTTTTTTTTTTTTTTTTCTCCTCCAAGTCAGATGTCTAGAAGTCAAAGTTGGAAACATTTTTCTGGGAAAAACAAAAACAAACAAAAAACTCAAAAAACCAAACCTATTAGTAATTAACTTTGTATTGTTCTAGACAGGAACTTGGCTCCCCTCAACATATAACCTACACACAGCATTTCTTAAGCCACAGTTCTGAGGATTTTAACCTCCATCAAGGCAACCCAAGGTTTGCATGTTTGCGCAGTGTGATTGGGGAGGTTTACTGAACTGTTCATCATTCCATTCCCTCTTGTCCAGAATCACTGATTGTTTCTTGAAGCAGAACAGTTTCGAGAAAAGGTCCACACACTTTTCAAACTAGATAAATCGAACTTTGAATGCACTGGTACCTTTACTAACAGCACTGGAGATAGATCAGTAATGCTTCAGCATATCCCATGTCTTTTCAAAACTTCAGAAGTAGCAGCCTCTTTACTCTTACTTTCCTTTCTCTTGGTGACAGAGGGAAAAGATAAGGCCCCTCCTTACACCCTTAGTTTAGGGACCTTTTGTACCACTGACTTTCTAATTTCAACAGTTGCAACAGAGCTACCTAAGTTTGCTCCTTTTTCATGTTTCTGTATTTCATCTTTCCAATTCATTACTCCGATCTCCCTAGAGAATGCATCCCAGTCACAGACAAGTTATAGATTAGGACTTCAAAATTTTACCCAAGATTGAACTCTCCTCACTGACACAACCACAACACAGAAGCTCTGGTAGTCCTCAACCAGGAGAAAATGACAGCACTTAACATAATTCTCAGGTAGGGGATCACATATAGTGAAGTAGAGGTTTGCTCCAAGTTATAAAAAGCCAAAACCTTTTTTTTTTTTTTCTTTCCAGATGCTCGTAGATGACAGCACTGAATTTCTGATTATGCCCTCCCAGACCAGCCAGCACATGGACATGGACAACTGATCTGCACGAGGCATTTCCTGCCAAGGCCTGAGCAGACCCACACCTCACATTCCTTGCCATTTCCAGCTTCCTCAACATCAAAAAGTGGCACTAAAGCCAACTACTTCCCGTTCCATGCTAAAAGATTGCAGACTTTGACCTAGTAATGAGGTAGAAAAAAAATGGGTGTGAGATGTTCTCATTCAGTAGTATGATTTATTTCACATTGGCAACTCAGACAGCTCCTGCACTTCCTCCAACCTGTTCGCTTGATGGATGGTGCCCCAGCACGAGTGGGCAGAGAAGCTGCAGGGGTGATGACAGCCTGCCCTCAACTCCTGTTTGTTTAGTGAACCAGAGGGATCTGCACAGCCTTCAAGCACAGAGTGAGGAGGACTGGCTACAGGAAAAAAGGAAAGAAATCCAAGAAACAATCAGTGCATAATGCAAGGCTCCCTCACAGGTGTGAATCTATGGGAGACAATTTCCATCACTTAACAATTGACGTTGGATATGAGCAGAATTGGGTCTTTTACAATTTTATTGTTTTCCCATTACATTTCATGCTCTCGAAGCTCAGCTTTGTTATGAGGAATCTACGATTGGGTCCTCATGCAGGCACAGCTCCCATTAGTGTCAGAAGGAGTTACTGTACTGCTGCTTACCGAGAGGATAGCAGACTCCCCTGTGGCAGGACTTCTTTCAAAGAAAAACTACACAAGAACACTCAAGCAAAAATACTTGAAATTTTAAAAGGCTTCAGGTAATGATTATAGGTCTGCTGGCCCTTCAGAGGAGCATAAAGGGCCCCATTAAGCAAAGTAATATTTGCATTTGATACCTAGCAGTAACTCGCTGGTGTTCTATTTCAAACAAGAGTGTGAGCAGGTGGCTACTTTGCTAATCTGCTATCTCTCTCTTGCCATCCTGGTCAATAAATGATTGCTTTCAAATATCAAGATCTCCATTCCCACCCACATAGAGTGAGGAGTCCCCTGAGAGCTGAGTCTACTCTAAGAGCTTTTATTGCAGCAGCAGGACCAAGTTCTCCAGCTCCAAGTATGTGTGTGGGCAGTCAGACTCTCCACTGGTTAAGTGTTTCACTTGACCCAGACCAGCTTGCAGCAGTGGAAGATATGAAAGAGCTCTGCTGCAAACCCAAAGGCTGCCTTCTGAGCATTCCTGCTGCACAGTGCATGGGGTAGCCTCATTCTTCCCAGGGTGGAAGCAGGGCTGCAATGCACAGAGAGGTGAGCAGAGGGATAAAGACTTCAATTAAAGGGATATAAGGTAAAATTCCCTCTTTCAGTGATATGAGCTCAGTGAACAAGTAAACGCTGTACTCAGTGTCAGCAGAGAGGTTGTGACAGCTCTTTTGTTTTTCTAGTCTATGAGACTGACCTGTTATGGAAACCTCTTCACAGTAATAATTGCTGTTTTCACTTGAAATATATATGGCTCTGAAGCGATGAGTCAAAATATAAAAATTAAATCAAAATTTTACAATAAAAAGTTTACTCAAAATCATAAATTTACACTGCCATAAGGAACTTTGTGTCTCTCTTCCTCTGAAAAAATCTAAAAACAAGTCATGTCCAAAAATTCAAGAAAAACACCCAGTGAACTCAATGGTAGTACTTATTTATCCTTAATTTCCATTACCAAAGTGCTTTTCCTTCCTTCTGTCCCCAGAACTACAATAGCTTTTTTCCCCTACCATAGCACAAAAGCATAATTCTCTGTCACAACCAGAATGGCAAGTACTATTTTGGATAGTTACACTGCTAGTGTTCACATATATTTCTCTCCTTTGTTAACCCAATCTTTTGCTTTCAGCACTGCACTTAAAAGGTGAATAGGGGTTGCAATGGGAGGATAAGGTGTTGCAGACTCGCTACACCTTGTTTGTCTACTGTCCTGGTGCAGGTCAGGTCTGCAAATAAAAGTGATAATAGTGAGCAAAAAAACCATAAGAATTCATTCTCAGTCTTTATGGAAGATCTGCCAGAGTACGTAGATGCGTTTGTACAACTCTTGAATAGTTAGACCAGAGTCCGTACGCCCAACATTCACACACACACACGCCAGGAGCTACAACCCATTTCTAAGCACCATCCATCGATGGTTGGAGGCAATCTGCCACAAGCAGATTGGAGCCAAGTTATTGAACAGGAAATACCAAGTGCTCACAAACAGAAGGCAACATGGAAAAACTAAAATGATAAAAGTGTATCTGAAAAAAAAAATCAAGAAAAATGGCTTTTAGCTCTGACAATTGCACGCAATTTGTCAAGCAATCATTGCCCCCCAACTATTTGACTGTTGTGAGTGTCGCCAGACCTGTGATAAGAAAAAAAAAACAAAAACAGAAGGTATATGAAGCAGAGAACATGGCCAGAGTTCAAATTCACTTGTAGAAATCCAGACAACAGGTTTTGCTGTCCAAAAGACACAAGGAAGCCTATGTTCTGATTTGTATATTACAATGGAAACAGATTGCAAACAAGTTTCTAATCACTTTGTGTTTCAAAGGAAACCTTAGTTAATTAAAGTTGGCAGGATTTCTGAAAGAAATGCTGCAGTTACATTCAACCGTATTTGTTGCAGCCACACATACACAAAGCATGTTTGTTATTCTGTAAGTATGCCGTTGAAGCAGACCATGAACATTTTGGCAAGTGACACAAAGCAACAGGAGGTTGCTGAGATAGATGCGCTGTATGCAACCCCTGTGTTACACACGGCTAGGATTTGCAAGAACACAGCTACAGACCCACAGACTGGTTTCAAGAAGCTAAACCATCAAGATTATCATTTTCGCATAGCATCATTGCTGTACAGCTCTGAAAGTCAGGCTGTTTTGCTGCAACGATTCACAAAGCTCCTTTACCACAGTCATTCCCCTGTTAGGGCTACAAATCCCAGAGTGCATTCAGGCCACCGTATAGCTCCGTTCCGCCAGCAAGCACTTCAGGTACTGGAAGTCAGTGGATTACTTCAAATCCTCCTTTCTCTTACATGGTACCAACAAGATCCCTTCCAGTAGGAGCCAAGAGAGCCAATTCTGGGCACGTACTTGCATATTAATCACTTAATGTTCCCTACACATTGCCATCTTAAATGAAAAATTGTTTTAACAAGTGTATAATTGGCACTGAACCCATATATCTAGTGCTTTAAAAAGGAAAAGAATGAGTATTTTCCCTTTATTCTTGATTTTCAGCTTTGGTCAGATAGAGCTTTAGTTGGTATATGCACGTCTTCTGAATTACAAATGCAGTTAACTAATAACATTTAAATTACTTCTTTTTAAGTACTTTCCATGGCAACTTACACAGTGAAGTTGTTGCACTACAGATCAACTCAAGCATGTTTGGTAACTATCAGCTGCAGCATAATTTCCTGCCCTCTTGTTTCTGCATTGGTTTCTTCAGTTGATTTTAGCCACTTTCACTGCTCTAACATCCACATTCATTTAGCAAATGGAACTAAGGCGTTTTGCTGACAGCCAACAAAATCTGAGTCTGTCTTTCCTGCATGCGTCATCCTGTGGTGGGACTGAGCAGATCAGCAAGCAGGTCCTACATCCTTCCTAACTAAGCTGTTCATCTTCACACACAGAATAATGTCAATTCTTAACCTACATGTGAACACCACCACAAGATGCTGTAAAAGCTTTCCTTTCTTAAGTAGTTAGAGTTAGTTAATTCTTGATAGCCCATTTAATACCAGTCTGTACAGATATAGTTCATTTACCCACAACTGGTGCCCTGGCCCAGAATTAGTCCATTTCTTAGTAGCTGATAAAAACAGTCTTTAGAAACAAGCACATCTCAGTTTCCCTGAAACAGTACCATTAAGCATCCCACTTTCAGCACACAGGCTGAGAATGTGACTATGTCCTCTTGCTAGGCTCTCGTTCTGAGAAGTTGTGTTATAACTGCTGACAAATGTTTCCTATTTTGCATGCAATTTTACAGAGTTCAGTTAAACCTTTTTCCCAGTTTCCTAATTCAGCAGGGAGATAATTCACAGGAGATGGCTTCACTTGGAGTGTTCTTCAACTTCCTGGACATTTGGTTCTGTAGTTTTCTTAGTGGTTAAACTCCAGAAATGTCTTTGTCCTTTCTAAAAATGCATAAATGAAGTGGAAAAGGAAGAATATCTGACATTACTGGGAAGGAAAATGTTCCAAGTATGTATTCTACTACCAAACTGATGTAAAACTCTCTTCTATTAAACTAGAGTATAATAAGAAGCTGGGTACGACACGGTACTTCATTGGCATTCTTGACATATGCTTTTTGATAAATGCTATTGAAATAGTTTAATTACTTTTTTGTGTTAACCATTCAGTATTGAAAGGACTAGACATTTGTTTATGTCATCTCAGAGCTCAAATATGAGACGTAATTGACATTTCTGCTGATCAAAAGAATCGAATTGCTTCTGCGTTGTATTCAAGAGAAGTTTTTTTCATAACAGAGTATCTCAAAAGACTGATTACCATAATATAATCAGGTCTTCATAGGAATGGGATCAAATGCACCTTTGCACATTATAGTGTTGAAGTGATGTTAATTATCTTGCAATGGCTACACTGCAGTTATGCCACTCAGATTTAAGAAAATATATATATATATACCATGATTGTTTGGACAAAGCCGTTTGCTCAGTTCTTGAAGCATTATTCAAATACTGAAAGCAACTCTTTGTCCTTGGACACATTTAAAGAAACTGGGGCTTTTTGTTCAAACCAAGTGCCTATTGACTAAACACATCCCTCAGGCTGTCAAGAAGCCTGTATGTTGTGCTGGAGAGAGCCACAGGTGCCTTTAACGTTAACAGTGAAAATAACAGAGGTGGATTTTTTCACATGGAGAGGCTTTATACTGTGCCTAGAGGGGGAGAGTCACAAAGACTGCAGCGTTCATCTCTGAAGAACTTCAGCGTTTTTTAGGGTTTAAGTCTTCAGGCTCTGCTTGCAAGAGCTGGGATCATTCTGAAGCAGCAGAAATGAAACTAATGGCTTTAGAGTAATAAATGGATTATTGGAATAAGAGAGATGAGAAGCTGAAGTAATCCTTAATGGGAATGCAGAAAAACCAACAAGAATCAAGCCGGTGCACTGAAGTACTTCAAGAAAAACAGTGAAAATTAGTGGCAAGAAGATCAACTTGAACCTCCTGTAATGAAGACTGACTGAATATATTGGTCTCCCTCTACAGCTTTCTGCAGTACAGATAGCATCAGCCTCCCAGTAGGGAGGGTACAGACACCAAGCATCTCCAGGCCATAGCCAGCATCTAGTATTCATCAGGACATGGCCCAGGCAGCACCTTCACAACACACTCCCAAGCACCTTCCAGATTTGTGTGGAGGTTTGCACATCCTTGGAGCATAACGGAGAAGAGACACTTCTGGGATTAATTCCTGAGCAAACCCCAGTACACAACAGCTGGTTTGGAAGGAGGATGGCTGCTCACCTTGGAGAACACCAACACAAGCTGAGCAGTCATCTTAATTATTTCACTCTTAATTATGCAAGCAAGTTAGGGCAGAACTAGGAAGCACTGACAGAAGAAAGCATCCAGGCTACCATTGAGGGAGAGATGGACACGAGTGCTAGTACTGAAGGTCTGGAACTGTCTCTGTAACAAAGCATCGAAGCACTTGGAGCTGATAATGAGAGGGCAATGCGATAAGAGCCGACAGCAGACAGAAAACAAAGGGAAAGTCATCAGAAATAAAAATAAATAAAGCTTTATCTCAATGCAGTAGGAAGAAAGTAGATCAGTGAAGGGATACAAAATTGATGGGGCTGTCAGCACCAGAGACAATGGCAACAACCTCAGCAGCTTCAAAAAGGACTAGAAGGAAGTCAGAGAGATAAAGGATGAGAGACTGGACGAAGACACAGCATTTAAGATAGCTGATAAGATTTTGACTTTTTTTTCTTGAAAGAATTTCAGAAATATTGCATAAGAGGGATTGATGATCTGAGGACACAATAGTGGAGAACAAAGTCTTCAAGATAACTACAAGAAGATAGGCTTAAAAGGACAGAGTCACTGAACTAGTTACTACATAATCAATATTTCCTCTTGATGGTTATGAAACTGCAAAGTCACGGCAAAAAACTGATATTTTCTCTGAAGTTTAAGATGTTCAAAGAGAAAAGTAACTTCCTAAACTCCTTTGAAAATCCAAGACTAACTGATGACATCCATTTGTTCTAGTTAAGGTATGCAAATATGTAAGTATTCATGACTGAACTTGGAACCTTTTCAATGACTGCTTCCTCAAATTAATCTATTAAAAGGGTTCATATTGCAGCTCTGCCTGTCATATACAAGTACTATCTCAAGAAGCTACACAAGAAAATGAAATTTGAAAATGTTGTTTCATAATTCTGGAATAAATTCAGAGATAATGAAATAGCTACCGCGCTGTTCCACTTGAAACTTAATTCCAGTATAACTCAAATGCACAGCACTGATTACCCATGCCATTTATGGAAGAAAAAAAATGGGATTTCAACACCAGTAAGACCAAAAACAACATCTATATTCCTACTGAAAGCAGAGGAAGAAATATATCTCAATTAATAAAGACTCTTGGGTTTCCAGACCTTGCAGTCTCATACATTAAAAAAAAAAATGAAATACTTTATTTGGCTTTAAATGTGCCTGTTCCACATAACAGACACAAAGGCTAGAGGCTCACAACTGTTCAGGCCCATGTGGCTGTCATTCACCGCAGGCAACCAGCGATATGCTGGCAGAATCGTTTTCTGATGATACATCCATAATGTAGCTGAAGTCACTTTGAAATAGGATTCTTGTATCATACTCCTCAAGCAGAAGCCTAAGGGGATATCTGTTTGGAAAACCGTGCACTGTATTTTAAATTTAAGGAAATATTTTAATGCACAGAAAGCCACCTCCCAACCAACAGGAAATCGTGTTGTACTACTTTTAACCTGAGGCTCATAAGAACCTTTTCTCTGTGATGAGCAGGAAAGGGAGAGAAAAATCTCCTGTGCTGTACAGAATCCCCATGGGTGACCCCAGAGAGTAAAGAATCAGAATGCAGAAGGGAACCCAAGATCATCTCATCCCACTTTCTGCTGGAAGAACTGCCTTGGATTAGGTATTCAGGAACATGACCAGCCAAGTCTTAAACATTTCCAGCAAGGGACAGCCCTCTACTTCTCTGGACAAAATATTCTCATGTTTAACAGTTCTCATGATTTCTCCTCTCATTTCTTTTCCTTATAATGGCACAGAATCTTCTCTGAAGCAAAGGGTGCCTGTTGGCTCTGATTCTACCACAGCACATCCTCAAAAGGAGATATGCTTCATCTTCTCTACCATTACTTTTAGGCACTGAAAGACGGAATTGCTTGAGCCTTTTCTTTGCCGGGCCAATAAAACCCCTTAAATTTTGCTGATGTTTCAAGCAAAAAACTGTACTCATTTGGTAGCCCTCCATAGGCCGTCTGCAGCTTTTCTCTCTTCAGTGGAAGGGGACCAAAAGTGCATCACAACACCTGCCAAGTAAAATGGTCATCTCTCTCCTCTGGATACTGTAGCATACACATTTCCAGAGGAACAGAGGAACTTCAGGATGAGGTTATGTTACCACAGACAGTAACAAAGTGTTTAAGGCTGTTTCACCTCTTTCACTTTGTGAACCAGAGCAATGCTTGTTACTGACTGTTCAAGCAAAGGGACTGTTATTCTCAACTGTATATAAAGTCTCTGAGAACTAAAGTTTTAACAAGCTATTCAAGGATCTTAACTTGGCTCGAGATTTTAAGAGCAGATACTATAAACAGTCACAGTGCAAACACCATCAGTAAATGTTAGCTCTCCCCCTGCTCACAGTAGCTTTTCAAATCTGCCTCACTTCTGATGTTGAGAGTGGAAAACCATAAACATCACAGAGAGTAATGCTAAAACTTGAGTAGCAAAAACATGAGCGGCAGCTCATGCTACCTTAGTGACATCGAGTAGTAACTTGACGTTAACACTGCAGAGCGGCACAAAGGTGTCAAGTGAAAGAGCAACCTGCAGATATGGGTCACCTAGTAGGCAGGTGGCCTTGTTCATTAGTGCCACATCAGGCACACTCCAGCTGACCAACCAGGCCACTGTGACCCCTTAAAGAAAGTCTATCCATTAAAAAATACAAAAAAAATCCACACATCAAGAATTGTGCTTTAACAATGCACAAGGAAAACTAAAGGATGATTGAGTGCATGCGCCAAAATGGAAAAGTACTCATACAGCTAATGCAAACATTTCCCCTTACCAGCCCTAAATTGCCGAGGCTGTCCAGAGTGCAGATCAGAACGTATTTCTAAGAAGTTCAAAAACTCTGAGAGGGAAAATAGCGTCCAACTGACATCATTATTTCTCTTTTAAATGGTGTGATCTCATACTGTTCTCCCTCTCCATCTGGAAGTCACTTTCCTCTGACCAGGTGCACTCTGAATGACACCTGTGACCAAGCCATGGTCAACAGCACCAACAGCTCTCCAGTTCCACTCTAGCAGCTATCCAAAAGTCACTGACCAAAGCAGAAAGGGTCACTTTTCAAGTGAGTTATCCACCTCAGTAGTGCAGCTACAAATGTATAGAAGAGTATATTTAAATAAAGTCCCTAAGAATTTAGCTATGTTATATTGGCATAATTACAATCAGTAATTACCATGAAATAGATATTACCAACTAATCATGATCAGAGGGCTGAAGCACCTCCCCTACGAAGACAGGCTGAGGGAGCTGGGCATGTTCAACCTAGAAAAGAGAAGGTCATGGGGTGACCTCATGGCAGCCTTCCAATATTTATAAGGGAATTACAAACAGGAGGGGAATCAACTTTTTACAAGGGTAGACAGTGACAGGACAAGGATAAATAGTTTTTAAGCTCAAGGAAGGAAGGTTTAGATGGATGTCAGGGGGAAGTTCTTCACAGAGAGCGCGGAGAGGTGCTGGAACAGGCTGCACAGAGAGGTGGTAGATGCTCCATTCCTGGAGGTGTTCAAGACTGGGTTGGATGGGGCCCTGGGGAACCTGGTCTAGTACTAGATCTAGAGGTTGGTGGCCCTGCTTGTGGCTGGGAGGCTGGAACTTGATGATCCTTCCAACCTAAGCCATTCTATGATTCGGCAAGTCTAAGGCCCGTGGACAAATCCTGGTTACAGATAAACAAACCATGGACTGTGTCCACTGCCTCTTGGAGTGAAGTTTCAAAATTACACTTGTTTGGTATCATCAAGACATTTACACTCTGAAGATTTAACATATCTTAACTTAAATACAACATAGTTGTCTAATCAATATTGAGAAGTACTTAACACAGTTAACTTGCCAAAAAAGCCCCTCAGAAAGGATCTGAAGTTGAATCCACGCTAGCTTTGCAGTCACTTTTTTGGCTGCCTATTTGTTTCTGCTATGCACAGTTTCCACCTACAGCTACAGGGCTGTGTTTGAAAAGCTGCATGAAGTCCATCTCAGCAAGCTTCAAGACAAACCCCTCCGTTCCCAGCTGAGTACAGATCAGTGAAGCACTACACAAAGGGTTATCTCATGTTTTTATCTGACATGGCCCCAGAAACATCAAGAGATTGTACTGTTATTTAAGGCTTTATTTTGATAAATAAATACGTATCATCTTAGCTTTGCAACAGATGTCATGAGTCCCTAAACTTATTACAAGCAAAAGGATTTTATTGCTATAGCAGCAGGAGACAACTCAGGTGATTAACCGATCTCTCCTGTATAGACCTTCCCACTCTTCCTTCATCAGATTAGTGATGGGAAAGGAGAGTTACAGCACTGAATACACACTGAGACTAGTACAAGAATTACTTATTTAGGTTAACTATATAGCCAGCATGGAACTAACATTGGTGTTTAAGCAGGCACTTACAAATGACAAGAATTCAAGGATCCACAGCTTAGTGTTGGTGTGAAGGAGATGTGAGCTTTAAGTGGGCTTGTTCTACGTCTGCATCACTATGCACCAGAGCAGAAGTGCCTCTCAGCAGATGGAAGAAAATGACAAATAAATACAGACTGATCTAGAGTACAACAACAATACATCACACAGTGAATTATTGTGAAGGTATAAAGGAAAGTGACCAGATCAAGACCTTACCTAGCAGCTGAAGGCTTCCAAGAATCCATACCTCCTGCACATACACATACATACTTTTTATATACATATATATATATAGGAGTTCCAGGAGGTTCAGATGCTAAGAGACAGCATCAGTCACGTAAAGTAATTCTGAAGGAGACAACTTGGGTACTAAAGCCAACAGAGATGCCTCCCCCCTGGTAAAGACCAAATTCCCCTTCTTGCTAGGGCTAATCAACCAAAACCAAATTTTTACATTAATGCCACAGTACTCTCACCCAAACCTGCTTAGATTGTTGAAACTATTCACAGCACACAATTGTGATGTTTTTCAATATTTGATTCTACATAAAAGGCAAAAAAAAAAGTTATGCCTAGATCTTAATGGAATCATTTTTATAGCTGATCAAATAACACCCTTTATGTAAGGTCCTCAAATGCACCAAGATTTAAAGCTAATTTCAGAGCTCCAGAAAATATTTACATACACTATTGAACAGCCACCACCTGATCCAACACCCCCCCAGCAAGGGCAGAAGGGCAGGCCTGCAGGCACAGAGACCAGAAGACACTGCCCCACCACAGAGGTGGCAAAATGTGCAGCCAATGGGGGCTGAAGAAGTCCTGACATCCATCAGTTCACACCACATCATCAAAAGATGAAGTGAGACTATACTTATTTACAGGCTTCCCTTCACAGTGTCTAAAGGCATACAAATTTAAAAGAAAAAAAAAAACCACAAACAAAACATTTAGATTTTCTGTGCAAAGAGAGAAGCAACTTAACTTCTGTAGGGGTCTGTTGGCTCTGCTAATCATTATTAGTTATTTTGTGTTTGGATTTCCAGGCCAAGCAAGGGAAACGTTGGGAAATAGCTGTAGGCAGAATTACTCAAGACAGGCAGGGAACTGCAGCTGTGCAGCAGCTGGGATACGCAGCAGTTCACTGCACCCTCACCTCTGCAACATCACCCAGAGCCCCGGGGGTGAGAGGGGAAAATGGGGCCCTACACTGACAACCCTGAACTAACCACCCTCCCACAACACAGGGTATCCATTCCAACTAATTAAGACTCAATCAGGGAACAAAAGGGGCAGGGAGCTGGGTGAAACCAAGAACCATGCGCCTCATTATGAAAGTGCATTCACAGCAGTCAGATAAAGTTTAGCTGGTTTCCATACCAGACAAGTCAACAGAGACAGTGAAAACACCATACAGTGGCAACAAAGGCACACATGTTGGAAGAAGGCTATGCGTACTGGCGTGACAAATAAACTCATTAAAGAAACAAATTACACACTGCCAGCAGAATACCATCCACCTTACAAGTCGTCAGTGCTGCAGGTTTTTAGATCAACCCACTTCATATGTTGAGAGTATTTGAGCTTGAGTAATTGGCCCCAAAATAATCCTTTTGTTTCTAGATTGATAGAATCACTTGTAACTCATCCAAGGAGTGCCAGAAGATTAAGTTGGTAATGAGATTGTACCTTTCCCCATTCTCATTAGTTTGTCAGGACAAATAATTGATGTGCCATTTTCTGTTCCTGCCATGGGGATGGATTAGCATCGTGATATTTTCACTTCTGAAGAAGCTGAGTGGTTTTTGCACGTGTGTTTTTCAGTGGCTTTTGTTGTTGAGATTGGGTGGTTTTTTTTTTTTGTTTGTTTGGTTGGTTGGATTTTTTGGTGGGCTTTTTTGTTTTGGAGATGATTAAAAAAAGCCTACCAGAAATGCACAGAGGATTTGCAGGCCACAATACATTACTAGTCTGTTTAAATTTGCACACTCATTCTTTGTTATGAAGGGAATATGAAATAATGTAAAAAGCGTAAGTAGGATTCCTATTACATGAATCAGGATCCACAACTCTTGCTCTGCAGATGCATCCCAGAATATTCCCTGTCAAACACTCACGTTTATACAAAGACATGTCCTCAAACCACGCAGAGATCCACATGTGTATGACCTCACATCCCAAGGGCACTGCACATTATTAACACCCCAAACATCCCAGCTATTTCAGCCAGGAATTCATTCTGATTCACACCTGTCTCTTTCACCCTTCAAAACACAAGGTTTGGTACACCAGCCTCTTGCACCACAACATGAAGGACAAGCATCTTATAATGTACACTGTGTACTGCCACAGGGAGATGCAGGCGTTTCTTACCACTGCTTTATTTTTTTCCATGCCATACTAACAAGACACAGTGCCATCAGTCTGCAGCTGAGTTAATGACACGGGCAGCCTAGCTTAAAGGTAGAAAAACAGTTCTGATAAAATGCAAGATTCCGCAGCCTCCTTTGAAATAGTTCATATAATATGAATGAATTATGAATAAGTAACTGTTCATAGCCAGCATGCCACCAGAATAAGCGAGTTTTTGTAACAAAGGCATCCCTGTGTGTCATTTACAGTTTCATAGTCCTCAAGTACACTCAGCTATCTTAAATTCATGCTTTATTTGGCATATCAGGAGATCATAGTCATCTGGTATAGCAATACTTCATATGAATGTACAGACACCTGTATAAAACACAACTGCACCAAAAGTTACACATGTTTAATCTTGTCAGCCCTCACATCACCTATACCATTACACTCTATGACACAGTCAAGTTAATGTATAACTATAAGATGTATTTTCAGGCTGAAATTATAACTGAATTCAAGTTGAAGATTTTTAGCAGACCTTTTTTTTCCCTGCACATATGTTCTGCTGAAAGGTTAGGTGACAGGTTGTTTTTCTGTAGCTGATACTAAATAAGAGTCCCTTATCTCAATCTAATACTTTTCTTTGCTTATTCCTCTCCTAATTATATTTTCACAATGCTCTGGTCCTTTACGTACTTTGTTAATTTTTGCAGTCCATAGAAACTACCGCTCTGATTCAGCATTTGTGTGGTTTGAATGTCTGGAAGTTACTACTCAGGTTCCAAGATGAGTAAATTGGCCTAAAATAATCCATCAACAATAACACTGAGTAATAGAAAAAAAGAATCAGAACTGAAAAAAAGTTGGCAGGTTTCTTTATTCTCTGAGACTTATTCTTTACTTTTATCTGAAGAGTTACAGCTGAATTTTATCTGCATAAATGCCTACAAAAGAGACATTTCCATTTGTTTTTTCCCCTGGAAAGTCCTTCCTGCCTCCACCTCTCTCCAGACTGCTCAGTTGCTTGAATTCATACATCTATCCTGCATTTTCTTAGAGAAAGTGATAAGTAGACCCAACAGTAAGTATCTGTACTGTGTTTTTCCATTCCAGCTGAGAGCTGGCTGAAGGTCAAAGCATAAATTACATTTACTACAATACATTTTGATGGGCTGAATCAATACCCATGATCAAGTACATCGTGCAGGCTCCCAGCAAGGACAGATCTCCACTCCTGTCATGAATTCTTTCCACCTTTAAATCATAGCTATCTCCATTTTTCCAGTGTCAGAATAACCCTGTTTTCTGACAATATGGCAAAACACATTCTGCAAGAAATGACATTGCTCTCCTCACTCAGTTTAATAAATTCCTTCAGGATTTTTCCACAAAGGTAACAGAAAAAAATGTAGAAATCTATAGAAAAGTATGAAATTCAAATATCAATAGTGTCTAATTCTATAGCAGAGCTATGAAGAGATCTAGTTACCCCCATGTTGCTTCTTTGTTAAAATGTGCTACTAATTGCACAGAAGAGACCTCTGGGGATGGAATCTCAACACTGCATATACTGCTCTGGGTACATACAGGTCTACAATAACATGCAGCAATGACAAAACTTCTTATACTTGAACAATGAGTAGTTAAAAAAAAATCAGAAACAAATGCTTTTCTTTTTCCATCATTTAAAATATTTATACCTAATTGCACTTAATTTTCCAACACAATACACAGAAGAGAATTCTAAGTCCTAGCAGTTACAGGACGCATACTCCAATCTTTCCTCCACTCATTCATTCCTTTTAGTTGTTTGTTTTTCAGGACATCCCGGTAGTAAATGCTCAGTGTCAGAAGTTTTTAAACCATATCTGCAGACTGCAGTTTCTATTTACAATTGGCTGCTGGGGGGATGCTCCAGGGATTGGCAGAAAACTATTTAAAATGACTCAAAATCAGTTCATTCCAAATAGAACACCATCTACTCACACAAAAAATAGTAACAACAACAACAACAAAAAGATACAGAAAAACCACCACCACACATAAGTAATATAATATTTCAGTTGAACTACTCAGTTCAAATTTTCAGTCATGAGGGACCTACAAAGTTCAAGTCCAACTGCCTGACTACTTCAAAAACAGCTATGTGCCATTTCCAGGGACAGAGCCCAGCACCTCCCTCTGCTTCCCCTCCTCAAGGAGATGCAAAGAGGAGTTAGATCACACCTCAGCCTCCTTTTCTCCAGTCTGGCTGCCCAAGCGCCCTCAGACTCTCCTCATAGCACATTCCTGCATGACCAACTGGTGACCACTTACTAGCCAGATGTAGTCCCATTTTAGTCCTTTTGAGTTCTACCACTGAGGCTGTTCATCACCCATCCTTGCATGTGTCTGTTAACCTCACAGTTGGACAATTTGTCCAGAAGGATACTGTGAGAGATATTCTCAAAAGCCTTATTAATTCCAGGAAGATTACATCACTTTTCCTTCAACCACTAAGTGGATGACCTTACTGTAGAAGGAAATGTAATTACAAATACAAGATTTTCCCTTCATGAATGTATGCTGACTATGCCTGATAATAGCTTTGTTCATTAGATGCCTTTCACCAGCACCCAGAATCATCATCTTTATAAGTTTTCAGTCTAATCTCAGAACCTGGAAAAGTCTGTAATTTCTTGGATATCAAACCCACAAATTCTGGCACAGACAGCCTTGGACCCAGGCGCTGATAGCCTGGGTTTGCCTGTCTCTTTCCATATCTCTGCCAAATTGTGGGAGCACTGGGGAACACACTATGTACCTGTGCTCCAGCAACCTTGAACCCTCTTCCCAGAGCTCTGCTCTTGCTACAAAGGCTTGGTCGATCTGACCTTGGTGAGAGAACTTGCTCAGACTCCTTTTCTTCTGTCTTTCCACAGCCCTCATCTACCAAAGTGTCACATCTATTCTGTCATCTGCAGATCATCAGTAGTTGCCATGCTAGGGTGGCATGTGCTAGACAGGCCCATGGAGCTGTGCTCTGCCCTATCACCTTCTTGGACTCACAGATGGTTCTCAGTCTCCCCACATCCTCTTGAGTTAGATGGACCCCATATATACAGAATATTTCTGAAGAAGCAGCACATAAGATATTTAAGCACATAAATATAGTCCTGGACCACTTTTAAGTGTTTTCCTGACAGCGTATATCATTTCAAGACTGCTCGCAGCATTTATGCATAATTAAACCAAAGTCAGACATGTGATTAAAGATTATGATTAAAGGTCTGACACTTCATTTATCAACAGAAACTGACTCCATAACTGCCTGCATAGACATGCTGTTCTCCAGAGGTTCTCTTGTGATCCTAGCCAGTCCAGCAGCATGAGCATAAAGAGTATACATACTGCTATATAACTTACAGAAACACAGTCTTTCCTGGCAAAGTACTGTCATAAGCTCAACACACTGAATGTGCTGGGAAGCAAGAGGAGGGAGGTGGGAAGGACAGACATTTCATACCATACTTCAGATATTGGCCTGGGGTATGAAGAAGCCATAGGTATTGCTTCAATTGAGGCCAAGTACATTTTTTTTCCCCAAGTGAATAAAGCCCTTTAGTTCCCTGCCTAAGAGTCACCCTTGAGAAAGAGTCATGTTTATTGTCCAACACTGGGATGTACAGAAGCTACTAGGAATTTGATTGAAAGTTTCAGAATAGAACCAAAAATTAGTCATGTACAGTGCTTCCCTATACATTAATTTTTCAGTTTTATTACAAATGCAGTGAAAGTCAGAATACGAATGCTGAGCAATTGAAAACTAAAGAGTTCAGAGGAGTTTCTTTTGTGACTGTATCCAGTCTCAAAAAAGCCATTTTCAGCTAACAAAATCCAGGCATCTCCAAAGATGTAAAAAGTTGTTCTTTCAAGGACTGTGCAATCACGTCGACTAGAGCAGAAATTGACTCTGGATTCTTCTTCTTCTTGCTCAGACTGGAAATGACTGTATTGATGATCATGACTATACGTTCTTACACAGCCTTGTACCTGTACTGAATATGAGGACAGTGGCAAGGCAGAAAACCACAAGCTTAAAGAGAATAAGTAAAAAAAAAAAAGAAAAAGTACTCAACCCTTTACTCTTTGCTTAAAAATAACAATAAGAAAAAGAAAGAAGAGGTTCAGCAGAATTAGGTAGGCAGATGAACTACATGAGAGAAAAATCTGTGGTTACCATGAAAAAGTATGTGTGATTTTAGAACAATCTTTTGTTTATCAATTCATTGATTTATTTACAATAATATGAGATCAGGAAGAGCTTCCAGAACAAAGAACCAGACTGACTTGACAACATTTCCTTCTAACAGGGAAGCTTTGAGAAAGCACCTCTCAAAGATGAGCAGTTTTCCACTCTACATAACCAAAATTCACTGCAAAGGTAGAAGTACATTCAAAAACAGACAGAATAGATTTAAATTCCTCTGGAGACCTTAAAATCATGGGAAAAAAAATGTGTGGAAGTTGGTTTTATTTGCTTTTCAGAAGTATAGTAACAAAAGAATCCTGCTCCATGGGACAGCCTTTTGGTGCTGCATACTGAAGGTAAAGGAGAACAAGAAACCCCGGCAGTCTCCTTTAGCACTGAATTTGTCCAGATGTATTAGCAAATCAGAGACGCTCAGTTTCCAAGGCTTGCCTTAAGGTTGCATTGCATAGCTATACTTTGTCCTAGAGAAATATCTAATCTACAAACTACAGCATGGCAACAAACACTAATACAGTTCATATTTTTAGGATGTTTAGTATTTTTCAGTAGAGCAAGCTGAGGATCAATCAGCTGGCATTAGTAAAACAGAGCCCGCTTTTTTAAAAATCAATAATACATAAACAATGAAAAATGCAGTATTGATTTGCAATTGTCATTACATTAGTCCCATAGAGAAAAGACAGCTAGATCAGAGAGCTGAACAGTGCAGCCCTGATAGATCCCACCAAATGCCAGTGCAACTCACCCTGCACCTTCAGAGTCCCTGTGGTAAAAATCAGCAGAAGGGACAATCCCCATCACCTGAAAGTGTTCTCCCAACCTCCTTTCAGCTAAAAGCAAAGGTCTTTATCTTATGAAAACAATGCTTGAAACTCCTTACTGATGTATTAGATTTGAGACATTAAATCATGAAGTTCATTGCATCTCAGATCTCGGTAAGTCACCCACTGATAAGTAAAGTGCAGTGCTCTGTTTTGCTGCAGCTTTTTGTTTTAAAAAAGAAAAACAATGTCAAACTTGTGTAGCTCATGGAGCCAACATTACTGTCGCCCTAGGGCTGCAGTAACCTTGTACACTTTTCTCACTGAACACATTTCAAAGGTGAGGGCTTTTTTTTACCGTAGGAAATAATCCATATTTTATACCCCACAGTGAGGAAAGCCCCGAGGCTCACCTCTCAGGTGTTTAACCATATCAAAGAAAGGTCCACCGGCACACAAAGGCCAAAGGACTTAATAATTCACAACCTGCATTGTGAAACAAAAGCAGTTTCTCAAAATTCTCCCCAAGTAAAATACTTGCACCTTAGAGATGTGAAAGGAACAGCTTGAAAAATAAAGAATCAGCTATGAGATGGTGCAATTGACCCAAAGAGGAGTGTGACATTAGAAGAGCTCAACGCTGTGATTTGTGTCAATATGATTTAGTTCTAGAGGTCTGGTGGGTCTGCAGATGGGCAAATGCACTGCGGGAGGACTCAGGTTGGTGGGGAGGAAAAAGAAACTAAGGAGAATTTCAACTCAGGAACTAAAACCGTGCAAGAAAAGTCTTATCCAAGCCCATCTATCTAGGATCTGTTTACTTTCACTTTCCTGAAGATTTATGTGCACCCTTCAAAGATTAATTGGAGTTCAATATTTAAATTCCCTAAGGAGATCAAGTATGCCAAGAAACGTGGGTAGTCAAGCTATCCTGTAATAACACACTGTCCATAGTCTCACTTGAATTGCAATAGCTCAGTAGACTTGAGTTACCCTGTGAAATGTTTCTTCATGGTTTGCCACTCCTTTCAGTGATGACACACATACAACTTCTCAGAGATTGCTGTGGCCGTTAAAAAATGAAAATTGCTAGGGCTGAAGGAGATGTTTTCCAATTGTTTCACAATGAAGGCATACACTGGCCCCATTGTATAAATATCCCAGGTATTCTCAAACCAAGTGATTGTTCTAGACCACAACAGTCATAGCTGATCTTCCAGCCATGCGCTGGACATGAATCACTCTGTAACTAGGACAGTTATCTTTCCAACACGACAGCAGCAAGCTTTAGCTCCTGCCCAGGAGCACACCTGTTGGATGTGTGCTTGCCAGGTGTTATTCTGAGCCATTCACAGGGCCATATTTTGCTGAAGAAAGAGAGAATCTTCAGTGTTCCTGCTGCTAGGTAGCGTGGGCTACGGTGGCTTAAATGCCACACAACACCATGGGCATTTGTCAGTTTGTCAGCTCTGGGAAAATGAGAAGTACTGGTGTCCAATGATACCCCATCAAGCAGTAAATTCTTGAAGTTAAAAATGAAAAGATTTATTTGACAGGCCGAGGGTTTAAATCTACCAAAACTGTCCCAAGACTCCAATGAGCGTGCTCTGCACAGCTCCTATTTGTGTTTCTTTCTGCAGCTCCACCCAATGGGAGAAGGGTCAGGGACCCTTGGGATGCCCTTCTCCAGCTGCCAGGCAGCTCTTCACCCTTCAGGCACAGCAAGTGGGCAAAGGCACCCAGGCAAGCAAGCAGCATCCATCACCACACTTCTACTTGAGAAACAGTTAGTCCAGGATGAATTAAATTATTAGTTACAAGACAGAGTAGCCTATCGTAATTACATACCACCAGGGAACTGTGAAATTCAAACCTACAGCAAAAAACCCACAGGGCTCAGGTGATTGTAGATTGTCTGACACTTGCTGTCACCCTTCTGCACATTTCCTGAACGTTAGTCATCTTATCTATAAAGCAGGGGTTAAAAAGCAGTGCCTTGAGGACCCTACATACGAACTGCTGCATCAGAGCTAGGTATTACAGTGGGAGTTATTAAATAAAATGTAACTGGGTCTGCCCCATTTCTTAAGGAAGATTTCAGCTCACCTGGGAATTTAGAAGAAGTAATTCCAGATAAATCTCCAATTTTCTATTTCTGTAACATGTTTTTCATCCTGTGTTTCCTCTGTGAAAGCTTGCAAGTGAATTCCCCCCTCCCCTCCTTTTTCCTGAACTATAAAGTCTGATGTCTTTCAGCATGCAGAAGTCACTCTGATCCCCTGGGTTTTTTGCACAAGAATTTGGAGTGATGAATGATTCTGCCTCACCCCCAGCAATCTCAGCTGTTTGTCTTTGGGGTTTGCAAGAATGAGCAACTGAAAGAGACAATACAAAGCTGGGGAAAAAAAAAATGTATGCTTGTATAAAATAAAAATCTAATATAAAGGCAGCATTGATAGCAGCAGTCCTGCTCAATAAGAGAGCTGCTGATAGGAGCTATGTATGAGATGATACAGCTTCAAACAAGGACATAAATTATGTTACATTGCTTCACTTGATTCTTTGGGAAACATTTAAATTTATAGTAAAAAAAACAGTACAGGATTTTGCTGTTGAGAAATAATATCATTAATTGCAATCTGCAGCACATTCACTCAACTGAACTTCACTGCAAACTACCTTATAATAAATACATCACGCTACAGCTCACACACACCCAGTATAGGGTTACTAGAACAGTTTGCTTTGCTGTTAGAAAGGCTGTGAAGAAACAAATGCTAGGATAAGTTTTGGATTATATACACAGCAGCTGGTCTTTGTAAGATTACAGGCACTTTCCCTTTCATCAGTGCTTTTTTAGTCTCATTCTACCACTATGTGCCTTTCATGTTACTTGACTTAAGCAGATGGAGATTCAAACAAGGTAAAATGCTTTTGAGCAAGTTTTCACCTGTTTTTGCAGCCCTAGAACTGACTGACTGATCATTCAAATACAGTGCACCTCACTTCTTTCCCTACCAGTTCCCATCCCATGCTGTTTACTTCAACAACCGCTGCATGAACATCTGTTCTTAAGATGGAAATTGAGAAGTGACGCACAGTTTTAACATTTGTTTCTCATAGAGACAGAAGGACTGCAAGTATCAATGCCACCACCACCTATCCAGTTTAGCCTCATATGTCAAACATGCTGGACAGTCTGACTGCACCATTAATCTCTGTGTCTCATATATAAGCTTGATTTTTTACTTGGCTTTCCACCATCACATTAGTTTAAGTTAGAACAACCAGTTCTTTTCCCTTTTATTCCTCCTTAAAAAAAATATATTCATCATATTCATGAAGAGCAATCCTGTCTGTATTGTAGACTTTAAAGAAAGCGCCCTGGCAGGTCTACCATCTAACATCCCATTTAGACTTATTTATTTGTGCTAAAAACATGGTCTATTGAAATATTTCATTTGCAGCGATCCCTCTTTACTGACTGTTCAGGCTTTAAGAATGAGCTATGACAACCACTTAAAGGATGAGCCTCATGACCTCCTAACATGCATCCTTCTGAAAGAGTTTAGCACCTGAAAATGAATATCTCCTGGAATTTTATTGCCACTTATGCTCTGTACAAGATCTACTACTACTGAAGCTGCATGATGGCTGTGTAGTTATGCAGATATGTATTGCAATGAACATTAGTTATACTCTTATAATCAGAATAAAGTATCCGAGTCCTTGCTGAAAGCAGTAATCTTCCCAAGTTCCACTGAAGTATGGAAGAGAGGTATGGAAGAAACAATTCTTATTTTTCATCTACTCTGCTCATAGAAAGCAAAGCTGTAAGCTATGTATTGTGATGGATGCACACAGAGCCTCCTTTTCTGTTGGATTGCACATCTTATGGAGAAAGGCATGGAATAGGAAAGTCATTTAATTAAACTGTCTTTATTCAAGATTTTGTGTGTAATGACTAACTAATAACATCATGCATCACTGCTCCAGCCATATTTAGAGACATGCACTGCTTCTACTGAATGTATTGGGAGTGAAAGTTTCTGCGTTTCCCAAAGCTCTGCTGAACAAATTAAATTTTTAATTAATATTCTTTTTCATTATTTCCTTCCTTTCTTCCTTCCCCCCTGCCAAAGATTATGGGACTGAAAGTAAAACAACAGTACTGATTTTATTGTGAGCTATGAGCTGAATGCCAAACAAAAGTAACTGGTGAGCCCAACAGCCAGACTCAACGCTGCCACATCAATGGCTGGATATAAAAATGGTGCTTAAACCAATGTGCCTGACCTCACTCAAGGGGCTTTATATCTACACGAAGCAACAGCTTGATGACAGCATTAGATGTTCACATTTAAAAACCAACTAAATAAGAATAAAATAATAAAATGATTGATTGCAGCTGAACATTCCCAGTAGTCCCAGTTGAGCAAGCCTTTTAAGTTGCCAGGAATATAATGAAATCTCCCCTTCCATTAAAAGAATGTTCTTTGCTGACCAGGTGTCACAGGTCTGCAACCGGGGCATGAAAACAGCAGCAAGATGGGTGAGGAGTTGTGCCAACACACATGTAGACAAAAGTAGAATTCAACTCATGCCTAATATTAAGCATTTAATTAAAAATGCCTACAGATATTTCAGCTTGTGTACAAAACCAGGTGAAGGGATCACACCCAGAATCACAGTTTTTCAAAGTAGTACAGTGCATGAACACGTAGACCTTTAACAACAGATATCTACAGAACCACAATCAAGATGAAAGAAGAATCCAATCTCTATTTTGACACTTCTGTTTGTATTTTCGTCTGTTCGCCATGATAACTAATGGCTCCTTAATATAGTCAAAGCAAGGTAAAATTAGAGGTGAAACAGGATAAAAGGAGTTCAGCTGGACAGTCCACTTGCATAAAATGAAGAGCCTGGTATTTTTTCCAATGGTGTTATGCTATTAAGAACCCAAGTCATAAATTCACAGTGAACGTTTGAACACACACAGGATCCATCTTAATAACTTTAAAAACCTCCCCCTATTACCTATAACATTCATAGGAAGCTGACTGCTGAAGCAGAAAGAAAAGTCTCAAATTCTTCCTGCAGGAACTGTTTGTTCCTCTGCAAGCGCATTGTAATTTGAAGCTATTTATTCAGGATTCTTTTAACAGCTTGCTTGTGTTTTCTTGTCGCTTTGCACTTCTACGAAAGATACATTTCCTTATTTTCTAGGGAATTTTGATTAACTAGCTATCTTAAAAGAAGTCATGCTTCAGAGAAGCATCATATTTATACAAATAGGTTTGATTTTAGTTCTTTACACTGTTAACTGGATTTTGTTGCATTTCAGTTAATCTGGGGCTTTGTTTGCTTCTTTATTAAACAATGCCAGGCTTTTCTTCAAAAGGTGATAAAACCACCCAAGCCTGTTACAAGTCCCACTGATACTGCAGCAATACATTTCAAAGATTTTGTTGATACAGCTGCCTACAATGGAGGCAATATTCAGTGTCTTTTCAGAGCTCTTAGTAGCATCTGAAATTGAGGATGTCATGCTGTTTGCATGGAGCGAATGCACAGTTACAGTCAAAATCCAGAAGTCTTCTGTTGTCGGTTGCTTTTCCCATGACATTTAAGATCAGGATTGTCTTAAGTTGCCAAAAATGTATCCAGTGGAGTAAAGATAATGAAATATCCATGAAGTAAGGCCTGAATCAAAGATTTATGTTTGTTTTTGAACCACATTAGAGGAGTGGCAGACATTTGATGAAATTGGGATTTGTCATGTTCCTTGCAATAACACACCAACTCCTTTATCGTCTTTAAACTGAAGAAACTCGAATATCATCAATCAATCTCCTTAACTCACAGGAGCAATGTTCACTGGTACACAGATCAATACCCCTTTCATTACCCTACCTGTTACTCTTGAAGGCAATTAGCCAAGAACTCCACATCTGTCCCATCACAGCATCCTAATTAGGGGACACCAAGTGCAGTTGTCTGCTAATTCCCTGCTCTTAGAATGGGTTTGAATCCAGAACTTAAGGACCAATATCAATGAGTGCATGCTATTTCATGAAATACAAGTGGAAGATTATCATGGATAACATTAAATCAGTTAGAGACTGTTCTTTGATAGCCTTTATAGACCACAGTTAAAGGACAAGGTCCCAGCTTGCTGAAGTTACCATTACTCTCACAGCATCAGCACTATACCCTGGGCCCCTGCATATGATCTCATTGTAATTACCTCATATTTAGCAGGAAGAAGATTAAGCAAGACACCGCATTTCCTGCAGACTTTTTTTTTCTCCCCCCTCCCTTCCCCCCTCTTTCTATTCCCCATTCTTTCTTCACAAAGCTGCTATCTGATGCAGAAGCAACAGGGACAAGTTAACACTGCAAGACCACCCCATGGAGGGCACTGCCAGTGCCACTCCCACGTGCAGCAGCAAACCCAGGTTTGCAAAGGGAAGAGGGGTCAGTTAGCAGTGCTCCCTAAAGAGATGCCAAGAGCATCTGCTTGAGTTTAAAGGCATAGATCAGTGGTATATATTTTCCCCCTCTAAATAATGTCAAACCAGCAGAACTCCCCCTTGCAATAAGGCAGAGGATATCTGCATTTGCCACTGAGGACAGAGAGGGAGCTTGGCTGCTGGCAGTGGAAACCTTCCAAGCACTGGTTTTGTTTTTGCTCATACATTTAATTATAAATATGTACATGAGCTGCCACTGTTGCCTCTTTGCTACAGTCAGGAAGATAAATTTGGTAACAGCCACGTGGGATACGGAACCAAAACTGAAAGCTGCAGTTGCTTGACAACTATTGTGTACTTTTTGCTATCTACATTAAGAAACAAACAACAAAACTATAGAAGAGAGTGTTGTGATTTTTTTTTTTTTTTTGTATTATATTTAGAGCAAGCATTTGCTGGTGTCTTTCCTTGCACACCCAGCCAAAAGCTTCTGGCTTGACACCCACATCATCTGTGCCTGCTCCCTGCCCAGCCAGCGCATGCCACAGGCAGCTCCTCGGAGCTCAGTGTCGGTTCAGCTCCTGTCCCTTTCACCCAGGTTTTCCCCACAGCGAACTGCCTGTCACTGCTCAGTTACTTCTGCGTCTCTGCAAATTAACTCCGCGTTTGGCACCGCTCGGTGTCTCCGGGCGGGTGCTCCGAGCCCGCTCCTACACAGCTCATCCCTACACTCTGCCTGCCACCTAGCGCTGAGAGAGGCGAGAGCATGCCTCCCGTCTGACACGCTTCCAGCCCTGCTTCAGCCTTCCTCTTCACTAAGCTTCCAAAGGAAACACTCATGAGTCCAAGAAAACATTTTGCTTTTGGCTCATATATTGAACCCATAAATAAAGGAAGCAAACCAAGGACAGGCGGCATTGCCTTCAGGCACTGAAGTCCCATCGTTCATTACAAATGAATGGATGCCCGGGATTTAAAAATAAGGAAAGGAGAAGGAAAAAAAGAAAAATCATGACAGTTATTTTCCTGCCTATCAACCTTATGAACATTAATGAAAAAAATAGAATGAAACACTGAAACTCAGGTCGCACACTGCACACACCACGACACAACAGCAGCAGTGATGGTACCCTTGGATAGCATTGGAAGGTAAAATAAGACACCTAGAGGCCACCAAAGTGATGTAGAAATATACATGCCTACATTTTCATATAGTTGCTAATTCCTTAAACTATATAATGCTTAGGATTTTTTTTTCAGGAGGGATTGGCAGAAAAAAATGCAGTTCTCTCAAAGGAGAGCATAGGCCCCCTGCATTTAACATGACTGCAACCAATCCTGACAAACCCCACCAGCAGTTTAGAGATTCCACGTTATTCTTCAGCAGAAGCCAAACAACTCTGTGTTTTCCTGTGTACCAACAAGGATAAGCTCATTCACGTGGTGGGAATCAAGTTGTGGACAAGAGTCCAAGGGCTGGCCATAAACTGAGCTGACAGCTTCTATACATGAGCAACCTGTTTCTTAAACTGTACAGATTTCAGCCTCTAGCAGCAAGATAAACCTCTCTGTAAAGCTCGAGGAAACCAAACACAACTTCCACATGTGCTGTTCTCAACAGAATTGTTTTTCTTTCTCTGACCAACCTTCACAGATGAGAAATGCTTTGTATTTATCACATACACAGATTGTTATTAGTGGCATCTCTGTAACTACAGGAGCCCAGAGCATCACAAACCTCTGCTCATTCCTGATAGTTTTTCACTGAGAGGATCTACCCTACAAAGCATCCAACTTCCAGGATACTTAAGACTTTGGACTGAAAAGAACTTCTCACTTCCATAGAATAAATCTGGTTACTGCAGATAGAGAAGTGAAAGCATGAGGTCAAAGTCCCTGACACCAACACACAAGAGCTGATACTTGCTGTTCTTCACAGTTGTTTGAATTCCCTCCTCCTCTTTTGCATTTTAGCCAGGCTGTCAACATTAATATTTATTTTTTTCTTCTTTTGGTATGAAATAATGAATAGAATCTGATAAATTAATTGTCAAAGAGCCCTTCATTAACCAGAGTACCTAGCACACAGCTCTTCACTGTCTGAAAACACTTGTGCCAGAATGATGTTGAAAGCACAAATTCTGCTTATTTTTTAACACCTTAAAGAACATCTCAGACATTGCTAAAGCAAAGGTTTGTTTCTTAACGATCTCGGTATCAAGGAAAGAAGAAAAATACCATAAAGGTCATTACCTTAATCAGCAGAAACACTCCAGCCAAACAGTTTCTCCACCAGCTTCTACAAAATCCAAAGTAGGAGCTGAGCTCCCCTCTAAACATAACCTGAACTCATGCCCACAGCTGATCCTAATGACTGACCCACCCCTCCGCCTTTGAAAGACACACCTGGAGTGGGTTAGCCTAACATTCCCCAAAAATGCTTTTCTCTTTTCTTGCAAACTGTCATAATTCCTTCATACATTTTGGAAATCTCACTTGAATCAAGATGTTATGTCCCAAAGGCTGTATGTACTCTTGTTTGACAATGTCTCACCACACACGGTTGCTCATTCAGCAGTTTTCAGGTAGATCTTTTAGGTTTTTAAAATTATGGTTAGCTGCAAGGAAGGGTATCTCCATGCATATTTTTCTACTAAATTTGGCATGAAGCAGCTCTTGTCAGAACTTCCAAAGTTGTGTGTTGGCCAGGTCAACTCATAAGCCCAACTCATGACATAGGTCATCTTGTAATCTTACAGGAAATAGCATGGTTTTTTTTTGCACGAGATGGTATTGCACAAAACATCCTCCCAGTGGTAAAATGGTTGAAGTCTTGCAGTCTTTGAGACAAACATGATTTCAAATCGCTAGATCCTAATTTTTCGTGAAGCCAAAACCAAAGTTCTGATCACAGCTCATTTACCTTTTCCAGATAATGTTGTGTGATGACATTTATGACTACACCGAGGTTTTTCCTATGAATGATCTGCAGTCATTCACAGTTTCCAGGTGGCATCTGTTAAGCAGTTCTGACTGGGAGACCAGATAATGAAAATTCCAGCCAAAATGAAACTAGTAAAATATCCTTCACCATTCCTCTGGGATACTGCTGGGTAAATTTCTGAATCAAACAATCAGCATGATGCCTCCATTTAATTTTTTTATATTGTTCATGGCAACTCAAAGACATTTTATTAGGTATCTACCGTGAACTGGCCAAGAGCAGCAGCTCTGCCCAGCACTACAAAGCAGGGTCTACTAGAGGCTTTTAAAATGTAACCTTCAACCCAGCTATGGACATCCTGAGCCTCCATGGGGTTACCTACACTCAGCTAAAGATGGAAATCTCATAAAAGCTCTGAGTATTTTCAGCATGAAATGAAGCTATAAGATAGGGGCAAGATGTAATGCTTTCAAACCCTGAATGATAATGATCTAAAAGCTTTGTTTCAAATTGTATAGATGCAGAAATAGCCAGGAATTTGTTGTACTACCTACAGATTCACGGATCAATTTGCCAGTTCCCAGTGTACCAAACTGTTAGTATTCTCTAAAAGATGTGGAATTTTATGTGTGTTTGCATCCTAACCAGTGTTTTTCACCCTCTAGAGAGCAATTATTTTGTTGTTTGCTGACAGCAAAGCATTTCTATAAACATGAACTCTCCAGAATTTATAAGGTTGGGCTGGAGCTACCCTAGACTATGTCATATGATACTTCTACCCAAAAGCACCCTTTTCAGCATAGTGCCTGACCCAAACTTCCACAGTCAAATGGTGGCAGATATGGGTATTTTGACTTGTGAACTGATGTTCCTAAAGCTTTTCTCCAGATTTCTGTAGATACTGTTACTTAAAATCTGAAAGGATAGGTTTCCCCATGGCATGATCATGAGTATCAGCCATTTTTAATGTAAATGAAATATTAGATTTTATTGTAGGATACTTCAAGAACTCTCAAAAGAATGATCAGATATGTATATTCTGAAGTGCTTCTTTGCTCAACTGAGTATCTGGGGTCTCTTAGTATTGCTTGGGACTGTCTGGTGTGGCAGAGTCTGATTTAGGAAAGCTAGGTGGAAAGGAAGGCTCCGCCACAGCACCAGGTGCCATGGGCACAACTGCTCCTGTATTTTCTCCTCCCATTTCTCATCAATTAATTCTAAAATTCAAAAATAGAGTGCTGAAGAATTAACTCTGAATCCCACTCTCAGTCACTATAAGCAATTTCACTGCTCATTCTTCGTTGGAAGCAAAGATAAGTCTGCAAAGCTGAAATCTATAAAAGGGAAATTTACCAAGAATTTTTAAAGTCAGTAGCTTCCTTACTTCTCATACAAATAGAAAAAAAAAAAAAGAGAGAGAGAGAGAAATAAAAAAAGAAGCCTATGCACAAACGCCATGAGATAGAGCACTCTGTATATATACAGTTCCAAGTGCACAATACATGGTGGAACATTAATTATATACAATTTCACTAAGTAATATCATTGAAAAAAATACACCTCATTAAGATTAAAATAGCCTTACAGAAGTCAGAAATAAATGCCAACACATATGCATTCAAGTCACTGTTCTTTCTTCTTTCTTAGGCTGTTTTTCTTTTTTTTCAGTGAACAGAAGAGTTGGGGAAGAGGGAAAAATCAAGTAAACATAATCAAGTAAACATTATTTCTCACTTCTAAGAAACATTGTCTTTCAAAATATCCCCCTTGCTTTTATTCTAATTAGACCATAATTAGAATAGTTATCGTCATGACTATAGATTTATTTTTATTGCAACCTAAAATTATACATGTCATTTTTATTTTCTGTGAACATCTCCGGGGAAGATCTGAAAGCCAGAGAATTCAGTGTAGGAAATGGGTGGCAATCTTCCTGGCAATGCCTTCCCATGCTTTGTGAGAGGAAATAAAATGGTGTCCCTCAAGAGCACAGGATGGAAAAGTGGCTCAGAGCGATATCCTCTCAGACCTTTTGGAGAGCATTGGTGGACTTACTCATTCCTTGGAAAATACTCAGAAAGTAAGTGACCAAAGCCCTGAGCAGCCAGATCCAATGCCAAATCCAGCCCTAGCTTGAGCAAAAGATTTGGCCAGATGTCATCCATAGGTCCCTTGAACAGAAGGTATACTATGAATCTGTGAGCAGTGCATAATGTCATGTCATTAAGATATTTCTTTATTATTTCACTTGTGGTTTTTAAAATTATTTTATTGCTATAACTGTCATAACTGGACTGTTTAACAGAAGAAAGTAAACTCTATACTCCTGTTCTCCCAAGTTAATATTTTGACGTAGCCCCAGTATTTTCAGGAAAGGAACAGTAGCATGTCAAAGATTACCATAGTCATTACAACCTTTACACAAAATCAGTATATCAAAATGTAAACTATGCCTGTGCTAAGT
Organism: Gallus gallus; assembly: GCF_016699485.2. NCBI lineage: Eukaryota > Metazoa > Chordata > Aves > Galliformes > Phasianidae > Gallus > Gallus gallus. The sequence goes on from NC_052540.1 coordinate 21,308,779, forward strand.
AAATGTTAATGAGTAGTATCTGGAAAGGTTAAATATAAATACACATAATTACATCTTGCTAGTGACAAGAAATTATTAGTTTCTTTCTTCCTCAGAAGGCATTGCTCCAAAATACTAAACTGAAATAAAAGTATATATCTAATCCTGCAATCATAATAAGACTTGGAGAGCTACAATTATATCAATCAGTCAGAAATAAGTTGAATACATATCACTGCTAATGTCCTCCATCAGATCTATATTCCTCCCTTCCAGAAAAATGCATAGAGTTTAGTCAGAAACCTGCTTGGAAAAGAGGAATTTAAAAATTGTTTCGAGAAATCACTTCATTTCATTTTTTATTTTAAAAGATATAAGCTTATAAAGAACCAATCTATGTTTTCATTCATAGGCAGAAGAGAAGAAGTGTGCTTGTTAAAGAAATTATTTAAATGATCTATATTGCCTTTGATTGGAGGGGAAGAATTCATTCTTTTCCCCTGGAGGAAAAAAAACTAATATGTTACTAACTGCAGTAAAACAGAGCCATTCCAAAATGACATTTGCAATTAAAAAGAGAAAATATTTAATGAAAGCTTGTGAATACTTTTCAATAGCAAAATGGCTTTTAGCCTTTAGAAAATTTCTATTTTAATATAATTTACTCAAAGTACCAATGCAGCCTTTTTACCAGATGTAAGGTGAATGCTTGTTAAACTCTAGAATAGAGATGGGCTCGCCAAAGTCTTGTTTAACAATACTGCAGGTTGACAGCAGTTTGGAAGAAGGAAAAATTTATTCACTCCCATCCATTAGTAGCTATCTACTGACACCTACAGGTATCCCCAAACAGTCTCAAACCACGTTTTCCAGTATAAAATCAAAATGTTATTTGCTACGTAAAATTTATTAAAAGCTTTACTAGCACATACAGTTTCATAAGAGATATGAGATACTTTTATAATAAGATTCATAGTATTTATGCAATTCAGGGTTGTCAGAATGCTTAAATCATGGACAGGGTTGTGGGTTTTTTGTTTGTTTGTTTGTTTGTTTGTAAAACATAAAATTAGTGCATTTTCACATTTTGACAGCTTCTGTGTTTGCTTCCTCCCAACAGCACCAGTGTTGGGATATTTCAGCTTCACCTAAAGGCACAAATCTAGGAGGACAAAAAGGACAAAAAGGGAGGAAGTTCAGCCACTACAATCTATTTAATCTCGAGTAAATCTGAATAAAGGATGAAAAATATGAGTACATTTGGCAACTTCTCTTTACTAGAATGTGGGGTAGTTGAACAGAAACACGAGACCAGACAGAACCAGTATGGCAGAGATAGAATACTTACTAATGTATTTATTCTCAAAGGGTAGCAAAAATGCAGAACCTCACCAATATCTGTTCCTTTTTGTTCTCTTCTCTATTTTGGTAACACTGTAAATCATTGTCAATCACATTTATTTAACTATATGTGTTCTGATTAGCTATCTAATGATTTTTAAGAGATGAAAACCATTAATTCTGATTATAGTCTTAAAGCATGCTGTAACTCTTCCTTTAATCTTGATTGTATTGCCATAATGAAACAAAGGTCATTGAAAACCCCGTCTATCACAGTGGCCATGTAGCTGCCATGCTCAGTGCAGTGTCAGTGACCTGATGCTTTTGGAGGTTGAGTACCCTTGGTACCCTTGAGTCCCTCCTGGTTCTCTTTGGTGGCAAGTTGGTAACATGGCAGCATGGCATGTTGCTGCAACACAACAGTGGAGATCAAATCCATACTAACCAATGGACTGTAAAAAATATTAGTCACTTTACAAAAGAAAGGTAAAGGTCATGTGTTAGAAAGCATGGTCTAGTTTATTGCCACAAACACATCTAAGCAAAGCGGACGGGATGCGGTTTGGTGGTGGGGAAGCTGGTGGAACTGCCCTGTTGTCACATCTGCTCCCACACCAACAGTTCTCTAGACATACACAATAAAACAACCCGAATTTTCTAAAGAGTATTAGTCCAGCAATAAAAGACCATTTCTATTTTGACCTTTCAGTAGAAGGTAACCTATTTATAGAGAAATTACTCTGCAGTTTGAGTAGAGCTGAGCAAGAAATAGATTTCTCCTGCTGATATCTGTTGTCCTAAATGCTTTGTGTCCCAAATTAGTATTAAAAATAAAAACCTAGCAACTTCTTGACAACTGATAATCAATAAACAGGTTTGTACTGAGCCAACTAAAATTCCATTACCTTCCAAATACTGATTCAATGTAGACCATTTTGGGATTTGTCTTAATTAGTGCACAATGCTTATATTACACAACAAAAAAAAAACTTGCGTCCAACTAAGACAAAGTTTTTGTCTTAGTTTTTGTTCAAAAATTGAACACATTTACACATTTCAAAAATAAATATATAACTAAGAAGATTTTAAATTATTTTTAGTACTTTTTCTTAAACCTGAACATTGGCCAAGATTGACTTTTGCTTTATACATTTTCCTGCTCTGCATGTCTGTGGTAGCAGAGGCCAAGCCCACACCTGGTGGGCCCCCATGCAACGCATCCATCACGCACAGCTCCTGCCCACTGCCAGCTGTGAGCACACAGAGCCGCCAGCCGTGAGCTGTCTCTGACGCTTGCTCTGACACATTTACATGCTTAAGTCAAGCAGTGGGTAAAGACATCATCGGATCCTAAAATATGCACCATTCTCATGATAATTTTTGAGTCAGATATTTAAAATGTTAAGCAAGATCTTGTATTTATATAATTTCTATCGTGATTTTACATTGTGCATAACGTTAGCAGTAATTTGAAAGGTCACAATACATTCCACAGAATTACATTAATTTCTTTAAGATGTTTCTTATTCTAAAGCCTGTTTAAGTTTTCTTCTTTAAAACTGCAATTAAAGCTTTCAGGGGAAGCCTTTCTTACTCTCTTTGTATTATTCAAAGCCTCCTCTCAGTTCTCATTGCCTACACAGCCTCCCACATGCAGACCTGACATACAGCCTGGTCCCTTATACCTGCATGATGCTCTCTGCTGCGATGTCTGCTCTGAGCAAGGGCCCAATATATTACAGAGGCCCAATTTGCTGATTCAGATGTCATTATGAATTACTAATTATGTCCTGTGTGACACAAATTCATCTCCTGCTTCTCCTGGTTGCTTAACCAGGAAGCAAAACCAGGCTCATTGGAGGCATGGGGCAGAACCCGTTGTCATTTCTAATTTCAAGCCCCAGGTCACCAGCCCGCACAGGACGGCATCACTTGCTGGCACTGGAACTGCTTGGTTAATGCATTTAATGAACTGGAAAGATTGTGTCATACAAGTAGCATCACTAGTGAAGATAAATTTTTTAAACTGCAAAATGAGCTGTGTTCTGCTCTGTCCTGTGTTCCCTGTCCAAACAGCTGCTTCAAGTGCAGGGAGTTACCTCAGCACAGCAAAACTGGAAAACAATGCAGCCTGCAAGTGTCCTACATCAACCAGCGCAACAAGTCAGTATTTTCTTTTTATAGCAGGCCCCTATGGAACAACAAGCTTCTCAAACTTTTCCCCTTATTTGATCAAATATGTGGCCTACAAATGTACATTATAGAGCTCGCTGGTGTGACAGAGTCACAGAGGTGCAAAGGAAAGGCGACTGTGGAAAATGATCTCCCTCAGGCTCAATATGCTGCAGAGTGAGACAATGGGAACAACAACCACCAGAGCTGCTGCTGTATGTCCAGCTCAACTCTTATAGAAAGAGATTCCTGTGTTTGCAACAAGAGTTGAATTATGAAAAACAAATCTGCCAATTAGTATTGCTCATCAATAATTTCCTTCATTTTTTACAAACTTCAGTTTGCCATGGGGAATTGGGAGGCAGGGGGGAGGAAAATCTTTTTTTCCTTTTGACTTTTCCTCAAGATTGCTTTGTTGATGCCATATTGAAACTTCACGTTTTCCATCTGGTTTCCGAAAACGTTCACTTCCTGAAGAATGTACTGGTAAAGCTTAAAGTCATGCCTTTTAATTGTGTGTGCTTGCCTGAAGGCTGAATTATCCTATGGGGGTATCTGCCACCTTTTACTTCTATTTTGAGCCTTGTCATTTTCTGTATCCATAATGCATATTAGAATGAAAAGGTTGAATGGCATCTACAACCAGCATTCCTAATGAAGCTGAGGATACATGGGACAATTTGCTAAGTCAGTAACATGCCAGAGGCTTTATTTTGCTGATTTTAAATAATTCATATATGAACTTGTTCCTTTAAGTTTTAAATGATCACTCAGTACCTACCCCAATCCAAAACAATTCCCTCTCCTCTTCAAAAAGAATGTGAAAAACCAACCCCTCAACTACAGTTCCCCAGTAAAGGCAGTTATTTATTTCAGCTCTTACAAAGTGTGTTTGTAAAACCAGTCCCCTCCCAAAGTGTTCTTTATACAGTCCTGGTAAGTGAATTAAAGCAAAGTTCTCTACAATAACCGAATTTAGGGTACCAGATGGCTGTCTAAAATAGCACATATTTCAGCCTCCTGTGTAGTAGCCAAGTTGATTTAAACCAACTACAAGCAAGGTAAGCTTTAATCAGGTCAGCCAACAGTTATTAGATCAAACTTGATTGAAATTCAGAAATTTAGTGAAAATAAATCTGCTACAGATCCAACATTTTCCTCCTACAGGGAGGAAATGGGATACAATTCTTAAGATTGTACCATGGAATTAAGAGGAGAAGAAGGAAAAGGAGTTCCTTGCATCGGTCTTGTATAAGCGTTCAAGCTAGACATAAAATACTACAAAGACAAAATACCTGAATCTTGTGCTTGACTTGCACAGCTGTAAATGATAAGAAAGCCAAAAGGGGAGAACTTGCGGAACAAATCGGATGTAATTCTTTCTGGATTTTGAGCTGCCTATATTATCATAAATTTTTACCACTCTTTTTATAAAAATCTACTTGCTAAACATAGAGGCAACTTACAAGTGAATTTATTGTGCCACCTGAGATACTCCTGTCAGTGTCTTTTAATTTTGATATTCTTCATGGCTCCGAACCATGGAATAACAGCTGGGCTTTATCCTCCAGGTAGTGAAGGAGATCTCTATGGTGCTCTCTCTTATTTTGCAGATGTTGTGTACAAAGCTGTTTCAAAAATAGATTTTCCATCCTGAGGGACAATTCCAGAATGTTAAGATTTACTTTCATGTCAAAATTGAGATGAAAAGGGACATTTCAGAATTATTTTGAAGAAAACATATTCAGGAAGAGATGGAGACCAATTTGGAAATAACAGATGAAACGAATCCAAAGGGATGTTTAAACATTTCTCACATTAAACGAAATAAAGCAAACAAAAAACCCAGACAGAACTGAAGCCATTCAGATGATCTGAGACTCTTGACTTGGTGTCCCCTAGGCCCAAAGAGATTCGTGTCTGTCCCAGGAACCTCCATCCCCAGGAAATGCTTGTGATTTCTATAACTTTAACTTAGCTCCTAGATGGCTGGAAGCAAATGAACCTGACAGAGAGACTGCATTCAATAGAACACTGATAGTTATTGCCACCTCAACCCTCTGCATTTGGCATTATCAAATCTTTTTTTCTGAGTATGTTACAGAACAACCTGCAATATTCATAAATACAAGTAAAAAGAAAACCAGAAATCATGGCAATTCACCAGGAACTGCTAGAATATGGGTCCAATTAGATCCTATTCTTCCAGCCCCATACAGGACAGAAAATTTATACCCAGAAAGGGCATACACAGTTATGATATATATATATTTTTTGTCTTATAGCAACCAGTTAGAAAGCAGGGAGGCTGGAGAAGATTCATTCATTAGTGTTAGAGATGAATCTGACTTTTCTCTTGAAGCATATGACTTAAAAAAAAATTGTTGCTTTGATTTGACTTGGCTTACTGCAGCATGCCCTTATTAAAAAGATGTTCAAAGGATAAGCTTGTGCTGCAGACTGCCATTAAACCACACTTCCAAACTTCCTTGTCTAGACAGAATAGAAAAAAAAAATGAAATAGCAATATGCAGAATTGATCAATAACATACTTGCTTTTCTTTCCTTCTGCCAGCCCTCAGCAAGCAGCCCCCAGATCTTGCAGGGCATTTCACAGCTCCTCGCATGGTACACAGCAACTGAGCATGGAACTGGGGAACAAAAGGGCCACACCAAACCGGACAACCAAAAGAGCTGAGCACTGAGCACGTGGAAACCATGGCAGCAGCGACTGGCATTCGTGTAGTACAAATGTGCAAAATCTAAAAAAGCACGAGTGCATTGGAAACCCCTACGTTTTTCCCTCCAATTCTTATAATGAAATGATGCCATTTTGTCCTCATAGTTGTGATAGCAGCAGCAAGCATCCAAGTACTCCTTCATGTTTTTGTCTATTTACTTCTCTTTCCATTTTTAGCTGTACTCGTATTTGCCGTTTGTAGCATTCCAGCCACTTGTGAGTCAAAGGGAGCTGAAAACTGCTGCGCAAAACGAACCAAATGCTTCAAGTGGGTCCTAATCATTAGCCTGCATTGAACTTCGGACTATTCATATGCAGAAAGGATTACAAAATCAAAGCTTCATAGAGCATTGCTTAATTAATGTCATAAGCAGCAACAACTACTGGGCTGCTGTTTCTACAAATAAGCTTAGTCTAGTTAGAAAACAGGCACAATAACCTTACTTATTACATAGTACCTTTAAAATGTCATCTCCGATGGAACTTTATTTTAGACCATTCAGAAAGCTTTGCTCCCAAGGCACTGGGAGTGGGAGAAAAAAATATCATTTTTTATTCATTTATTTGACATGAACAACAAATAACTATCCAGAAACGTTCAGCAAGGCCATTTTGTGCTTTTTTTTTCTTCCTATTCTTATTATTATAATAAATACAATAAATTTAAAAAAAAAAAAAAAAAAACACAACCAAAACCAACCAGATTATATGTTTCAACCTCTACGTCTGCGTGAGTGCAATTTCTGGGCTCTAGACAATGCAATTCTGGGTTAGTAGCACTGTAATAACGAGAAGTATCTTTGGGGCTGTTAAGTCTAAATCAGAAACAGTCCTGTAATATAGTGAGCCACTTTTCCTGTCGAGGATGAAAATAAAATCTAATGATATTAGTTCTCTATAACAATTTTCATACCAGCATTATGTAGAAAAAGTATCTACTGACAACAACAGATAAATCTGTGCAATGTCAATACTACATCTGGCAATTATACATCCAGAACACTTCAGAGTGCAGAAGAACTTGTTGCATGTTGTTACTTGCTATAAAATAATTATTAATATTAGTTCTATATCATCATCCCTTCACTTTCAGTACTCAAGGACTAAACCATGACTAAATTATGGAGGTCAGAATTTGTTCACCAGGGCTGAGAATCAGGAGGCTTTGAATTCCCTGACATCAGAATCTCACCCTGGCCAGTGAAAGGAAGCAGTACAAGATCTATGCATAGCTTAAGACACTTAAATCTGTAAATTAGGTCTGAGATAGCGTTAGACTGATGGCAAGTCTACCCAAGGGTTCATTTCACTCACTGGATGATTTTGAAGATATTTCTGCTAAACATTTTGATTTTTCAGGCTGTTTTTGTAGCATCTAAATAGCTGATAACCACTATTTTTATTGTTTGCTTTTTTCCACAAACCACCAAGATTTTACTGTAGCTAGTACACAGAGGTTAAGTTCGTTTGCAAAAATGATGGTGAGTTTTATGGTAAAATGTTTGGGTAAATCATTTTGTTCAATAACTATTTAAATTAGTGCCCATTTCTTCTATTAAATTTTTAATAGCAAAAGATGAAAGCTCTTAAAACAATCCCCAAATTCTAATCCACAGGCCTTCTGAAAGTACCTGTTTTTGCAAAGATTCTTTGGCAGCTGTAAGGCTTCTTTTATTTACTGTAAGCCCCATTGCTTACTGAGTATTTCAAAGCCAAGGATTTGCATGCCTACACACATGTAAATGAATCATTTATCACGTATGTATCATGTATGTATCAGATTTTCTGCTCTTCCCAAAATGGCTACTCATTTGTACACATATTTCAAAAAAAAAATAACACTTTCATTTTTCATGTATGAGTTATAATTCATATACATTACTGCACTGAGAATCATCTTTTTTTTTCATATAGATAAATGAGAGTATTGCTGTGATTGTGAGGGAGATACAAAGGAACACATACAGCAAATTGATCTACGCGTAATGTCCTACTTCTGTTATTTCACACAATTAATATTTATGATTTCCCTTAGTTGCAATCACTTTGAGGTGGAGAGGTCAATATTGGTGCTGTACACTAACAAAAGCATTTATCAAATACCAGAGGGGTGGCACTCATTGCTCCTATTTACTACCTAGATCCGTCTTGTGAAAAAAAATAGAACATTCTTAACTTATTAAATGGTTTTAATATCAAAATGAGAGGTTGCATTTTATATTGAATGTGGTACTACAGAGTAACATACAGTGGGCTTACCCGGCCCCAACACAGCAAGAAATTCTTAAAATGTTCTGTTTTGCCCATAAATAAGGATTTCTATATATTCTTTTCATGGAAGAAGTTTTTGCTCTTAATTAAATTAATTTCAAGGTACAAGTAAGAGGAAATCACACCGGTGCACTGCCTTGTCACTTAATAATATTGTGTCTCATACCCTCTAATGTTATGATTCACTTTTTGGAAAAAGGGAAGTTAGCATGAAAGATTTCTCTACTCCAAAACGTAATTATTTTATTCCTTAAAAATACAAAAGTAGAGCAATTGTCTAAAGAAATCAATGTGATACTGGGGTCTAGAAATGATCAATTACATGCAAAATTTAGTCAAGCAGAAACAAAAAGAAAACAGCAGGATATCAGCGCACAAACTTAATTGCTTAGATTTCTTAAATTTCCGAAGTGAAAGGTAATACATTAAGGAACCTAATTAGATATTGATTTAAATAAATTTAGCCTCCTGATGACCAAACAGCATTTACTAAGGGTTCTGAAGTAAATTAAAAGGAAGAAGGAAAAAAAAAAACAATTTTGCACCCTGGTCATAAGTAGGCCAAACCTAAATGGAAATCAATAGGGACCCAGGATTCAGAGTGAGATGGTAAATGTCCAGGTTGAAGGGCAATTATGAATTACATGCTTTCATAGTTTAAAATCACAAGACTTACAAAACTGTAATAATCCCCTGAGATCCTGGAACCAAATGCAAAAAGCACTGAAACAATGCCATGGAGCTAGGAATTGCAGTTTCATGGAAAAGAATAATGCTCCTATGATTCTGTTTGCTGCAGAAATGTGCACAGGCAGTACAGACCTCTACCCAGAGACATTACTGGGTTTGTAAGAATTGTTTCTCTTCTGGTGTACATCAGCAAGCATGCAGGAGGCACATCAAGGAATGAAATTATTGCTCTCTGTAGCAGTGAGACCCCCATCTACACTACTGTATCCAACTCTGGCCCACAGAAGGACAAGACACGCTGTACACAAAAACCCATCATAGTCATCCCCATCCTCTCCCTTCACAATGTGCTGAGCAACTTGGTCTGATTTTGTGTCAATCCTATGTGGTATGGGGCTTTGGGCTCACAGCTCTCCAAGCCCCTTTCTACAGTAAAATTTTTCAGGAAGGATTCTATCCATCCAGAGGGAAAACTTGCCAAGCAACTTAGTAAAAAGCAGAACTGAACCCCTTGTAATTCTGTATAAGAGTAAAATAAAATATTAGAGAGAAAAAATTTGGAACCCTTTCATCTCTGCCTCTCATTTCTCAGCCTCCAGTGCCTAGCACTCTGTCAGTTTTGTTACATATTTTATGCTTCATCTCTAATGTGTGGTTAGACTGTGCCCTATACTTTGGATGCTTCTTTGATGGTAGGATGGTTCAACATTCTAACAAGCTTCCCGTAAAAAAAACAACCATTATACTTTATTTGTTGCAGAATCATTTTACAGAGGTATTCAATTGTGAATGGGAAAGTTATTGTAAATCACTATCACCAAACCAGCATGAATTGCTACCAACAAATTGAAGTGACAGTTGCTAAAGAGACAGCTATTGTTTGTGCCAATCATTCCTCAGTGCACAGGTTTTATCTGCCTTAACAGCACTGAAGCAGGAGTTTCCTCAATGAAGAGGTGCTTCAAACCTCCTTCTTAGTTAAAGTTTATTTTATTTGCTACCTGAAATACAGCAGCTAAAACGTACAACCTAAAAGAAGAAAGTTTATGTACAATAGGTAGACAACAGCATAATTGAGAAGTTGCTTATGTAATCATTTGCATTGCTCCATACAGCACATGACACCAATCTCTAGTTTAAATACACTATTTAGAAAGTCAATTAAGTACATGCAGATATTTCATATTTTTTCCCCTCTTCTCAGTGCATCACAGTACTTTCAGCTCTTCTCTGCATCACCACGTGTAGTCTCTGAGAAGTGTTTTCAGATGGAATTGTAAAGAGAATGTTACCCATATTTGTAGGCAGAAAGCACAATGTACTGTCACATCAATCATGAGATTGGAGAAAGTAATAGAAGCTTTGAATTGACTTTCAGCATTTGCTACTGTTGATCTTCACTGTAGAAGTGCTATTGAGGTGCTAATACTATTAGTTTTCTCTGATTTAAGGTTCCCTACAGATCCTAGCCAGTGTTTTGGTTTTATTGACATTGTTCTCTGAACTACAACTCATTAAATTAGCTAGAAGTTTGTTTTAGATTAATTACAAAATGAGGAGCTTGACATTCCCCATCTGGAGCAGAGTTTTCAGTTGGCTCCTGCTGAGGGATGAGCTATTTGATTCATAAAAAGGTACCTCACTTACGAAAGCAGCGGCAAGTTGCACCAGGGGAGGTTCAGGTTGGATATTAGGAAAAACTTCTCCAAAAGAGTAATCAAGCAGTGGAACAGGATACCCAGGAGGTGTTAAAAGAATTGTTTAGATGTGGTACTAAGAAAAATGGTTCAGTGGGCAGCACTGGTGATAGATGAACAATTGGACTACTTGGTCCTAGAGGTCTTTTCCAATCTCAATGATTGTACAATTCTATATCATTTCAAGCTTCAGATTTTCCCATTAGGGCCACTACTGTAACGGCTAAAGTACGCTCTTGAATTACATCAAAGGAAAGGTGACTACAAGTTTGGATAGGAGTAGCATTGTTCTGTGGGTAAACATCTGAGAAGCAAGCCAGTCTTTTTGCTTAATTTTCCCTTCCTTCTTCCACCCTGTTAAATACAATTATTTATAAATAATAATTGGATAAACCCCAAACTCTCTGTAAGTGGCTGAGAGCTATGTCCAGTGAGCTTCTTGCTGATGTGATTAACAATTATTTTAATGCAGTGTCCAAAACAGAAAATATTAAAACTCATCGGAATACTTTTTCATATAATCCTCAGAAAAGAAACCCATCCCAAACCAGTATTACTCTGTGGGCTAGACTACAACATTATCAAAGAAGATTTAGGGGAGCGCAGGCATTGTGAGACATATAGACCAGGTATACTTTCAAACTTTAACAAGGACAGTGGCTCAATAACATAGTTCTGGGAATACTGAACCACGCTGTGTACACTAAATCTCTTACTTGGGTCCCCTTCACAGCAAGATCTCAGCACTTCTTGCTAGATGCTAACTTGCTAATGCCCCTGTTGCTCCCGAACGTGCTACCTCCTAGAATTAGTACTTACTCCCATCCCAGTAACTCAAAGTGAACAGGCAAATGTGAATATTTTAAGGTATCCTCTTGTCGTGGATATGATTAATGCCTTTATAAGCAATGTGTTCATCCTATCCTTTCACATTAGTAGAACAATTGTATTTTCTCTTAATGGATTTTCCCAGAATCAGAAGTTTCAAGGCCATCAGAAGAACTACAGGCATTTCCTCTGTGCCATAAAGCAGGATTCTATTTCCTGATTCCTTCATCTATCACAATAATTCATGCTGAAATTAGATGATACATTTTAGGAAGAGATTCAGTCTCATTTTAAAGAGTCTCATTGATGGTGCACGAACTGCATTCATTAGTAATCTATTCCAGTGCTTCATTACCCTTGTTAAGAATACATGTAAGAAATTGTCTGATTCCCCTTTGACCTTTCCTGCATTTGATTTCCTTCCATTTCACTCAAAGTTTT